>NC_134408.1:101514388-102114388 GCF_038048845.1 Mixophyes fleayi | reverse complement strand
ACAGTCTCTGCATGGAGGTCACATTCATAATAGAGTTCCCCTTGATATGTGGATGTAAATAGTATGTTGCAGTGTTAGGTATTGATTTATTTGGAACAGATGTGGGTGGTGTGAATGGACGAAGTAGTGGTTTATGAGTAGAGTATGAG
This sequence comes from Mixophyes fleayi, assembly GCF_038048845.1. Classification (NCBI taxonomy): domain Eukaryota; kingdom Metazoa; phylum Chordata; class Amphibia; order Anura; family Limnodynastidae; genus Mixophyes; species Mixophyes fleayi. The sequence goes on along the minus strand of NC_134408.1, from coordinate 102,114,239 downwards.
AGTCCAGTATTTTCTACTTTTAACTATTTGAGCAAAGTCACATGAAATTGTTTGTAAACATTATACTATCTTGGTGTCATGGAAATCTTGACTTTTTATGTATATATTTGTGCAAGTAATGTAGTACTGTTGTATAATAATAAAACTGAAAAAATTAGTTTTATTGTTGACAAATTCTATCATTACTGCTACTTATATGGTATATATTATACATGACATGCAAAAGTGGAAGATAACACACTATACTCTTGTGTACTATTTGTTTATGCAAAGGCCAGGTTTTATTTTATGATGTAAAAATCCTTCTGAATCTTCCCTAGCAGATGTTACCTTTCTTAAAGATGTTAATTATTCAACAGGAGCCCAGTCTGTCGTCAAAACTGTTAATGAACATGGCATTTATTATAATAACATTTTGATAATAGATTCCGACAATGCTAACTACATCAAGAAAGCCTTCTGTACTGTCAAAGATTTGCACTCGTGAAGTGTCCCAAGGCAGTATTTGTCTGGCATGCATTGCAAATTTATGGGCTGAGTTTTTCAGGAAATCATCTCTGGCTGGTTTACAAATTTTACATGCGTTCCTTTCAACACTTCTCTCTGCTTTTAACCGTGTAGTGTAAGGTCACACAATGGCCAAACAGAAGAAAAGTCAAATAAATAATGAAAAAGATAAAAATGATAAAAGAAATCTTAAAATAAAACAAAACTTTACAATTTGTGCATTTTAGCTCACGTGACTGTTATAGTAAAATAATTCACACATTGTTAAGGGGATAATTATTATTACAGTTTAGATTCCCTATACTTTACTTTGAGTTGGGGTTATCACTACCGTGGGTGTTAAAAAAATATTAAGGGGTTTATATACTGATGGGGAGTATACTATATATTTGTCGGGCTCTGCTATACTGGAGGGCATACTATGTACTCAGAGCTGACTATACAATATATAGGGCTGTGAGAGATGTGAACTGACATAAATATACCAATGTAAGGAAATGTTCTCTCCCCTCTCCCATGCAGAGCCCATCATTATATACCATTTAATCAGTGAATTGTTATTTAAAATATGGTAATACACAGCATCAAGAAAATCTGCAAGTTCATGTTATTGACAGCAAATCAACATTTTAAAAAGAAAAAAAAGAATCTTATCAGAAAAAGAATAACTGAAGCAGATTTATAAACAGCTTACATAAAGAGAAAGGGCCTAATTCATGTCTGTCCATTTGCGTAAAGAATCTTGTGTGAAATAGCTCTGCACACACACAGCAATGCACCTTACGCCAAAGAACTTAATTGCAAGCAACTTATGTCCGAAAGCAATTGACACGGCTTGAGGGGTGGAACACGGGAGGGAAGGGGCGAACTAGCATGTCCAGTAAGGGTGTGCCAACGCTGTTCCAAAGCAGACGCGGCCGGCCCAAGCACTGTGTTTATGGTAAGTACCCTAGGTGTAAGCTGTATCATTGGCGCCAGCTACAGGGCATGTGTTAAGTGCCCACTAATAGTAATGACTGACATAACATAGACTTTGTTTTAAAAACTACACATATGCCACTAACTATAACAAAACATGTGTATGCAAGTAAGATAGACTATAAAAACGCATTTTATGTATGCATTAAAAGCATCTTTATTTATGTATTTAATGTTATAAAAAATATAATTAATAAAGCATCTCTGTATTTTATTTAGGTTAAGTTTATTTTAAAGCGCATACACATACCCTTTAGTTGTTGGAAGAGAATGAATTCACATAGTCCTGATGAAGAATCTACAAAAATATATACAAAACATTAAATACAGTGTAATGCAATGTAATACAATCTTAACGTTACTGATACGGCATACTCACCAGAAAAACCTCTCAATTAGCCTTTCTCTGACCTGCCTCCCCCCTCCTGCCTCTGTATTTTTTACATCAGCTGATGCTATGAGCTCCCCTGCTTCCTCACTGTCTATTGACAATGGTAGGGGTATATTTTGGTTAAGCGCTGAACACAGCACGACAACACCATACTTGCCTATTTTCGGCAAGTGTATTCCAGGAGAAGCGCGTGACTAGAGGGCAGGAGGTGGCGTGGCTAAACGCGTCATTTTGGCCCTGCCACTGCGATGGAAATTATGGTTTGTCGCAGGGCAGGGCCAAAATGATGCGATTCACAGCAAATAGCGTCATATAGGCTAGGCAGTTGTGGTATGCGGGAGACTTGGCTGCTCTCCCGGCAGTCCGTGAGACCGACCCAAATTTCAGAAGTCTCCCAGACATTCCGGGAGAGTTGGCAAGTATGGAGAACACAATATCAGTCACCTTAGCTGGGGCATTTAGAAGCACATCACCAAATTGATCAAGGCACCTGAATCTGGTCTTCAATAGCCAAAAGGTACCTTTTATCACACCTCTTCTGTCCTCACTATAAACTATAAACTTCCCTTTGGCCTTAGTATAATCAGTAGACAGAATGACCACTCCTACTTAATAATTCGGTCTAGATGTGAAGATCGGTGTTAAAACTGAAGAATAGTGTTTATATAAGTAGTAATGAACATGTGAGATCAAGTGTTAAAACTGTAATACATGGATAATAGAATAAAATCACAATATGAAAAGGTATAAAATAATGCAAACATGAAAACATGACATAACTATACAACCTGAAAGAAATCTCACAAAGGATGCTGAGCTAAGGGGAGGAATATACTGCATCTCTGACTTAGCATGTTAGATTTAAGATGGTGAGCCCCTGTCATTTACCCATGGTGCATTGAGAGCTAACTATGGAGGCCTGAGTGTTCAGTTTAAGCTGATACTAGACTGGCCACTACATGGAGTTTGCACAGAAAATAATGCATATAGAAGAAAAAAATCCCAAAGACATAAAAACACCTCTAGTGGATGTGTGCTCCTCATTATATATGTGTTGGGCATGAGTCTGTGGATTAAACAGATGTGTCATTAACCAGGAATGACAACCATACTCTGAGTCCCCTAGAATGAGTCATGAATACAAACAATTTATCAAAAATTAAAAAAACCAAATAAAAAAAAACCACACATACGTATATATGAGAGGGAGTCCTTTTTTCAAATGTGTTCTTAAATCACGTAGTCTGTGCAGCCTAAGTGGACCATGTTGCTGGTGATGTTCCGCTCATTTTCTGTGCAGTTTCCAAAAGCTCATTTCCTCTAAAATACCCAACAAAAAATGTCCTAGCCACTCCCTTTTCATACTCCCTCTGATAAATAATGTTTTGGGTGTTAGGCTGACAGGTCTCGTAATAAACTTGCAGAACTAGCGGTAGAGGTCCTCGTCTATAGCAGCTGTCTTTCCCGTAGCGCTTGATGCGCTCACAGGTACTCGGATGCCTCCAGGTCTTAACTCTATTGTAGTGCAAGTTTATTAACAAAACAGCAGAAGAAAGGCGGGAGGAGGTAATCCAGATGATAACGGGTGGTCAGACATAAGCCAAGGTCAGGGGGTCCAAAACAAGTAGAGTAGTAGGGGACAGGCCAAATGGTCAGGGCTGGCAGCGAACATGGAAGTCCGAATAACAAGCCAAAAGGACAGGGTCACCAGAACGTAAGGAGAATCCAGAAACAAGCTAGGGGTCACAACGGGAAGTCCAATAACAGAGAGACAGAGTATCCACAGGAACACGGGTAACAGGACAGGAGCAGGTCAGCAACAGACAAAATCTACACTCAATTGTTTGTGATTGGTGGAATGTTGATTAATAAATTGAAACTGCTGGAGAAACTTTCACAACATCCAAATGATTAACCCTTTGATATTAATTCACAAAACCACATATTTGAACAAAAATAAATTAATAAAAACAATAAAATTATTAATAAGATTAAATTAAATATGTCAATTGGAATTTTCAACATACAAAAAGCATATATATTCTCAGAATCTGACTAACCTTCACACAAAAATAAATACATCATATATTGTTCAATGCATCTATATTAAGACCAATATCATGTGTATAAATACATATCCTTAAATATAAAAATACATGGATACGTGCAAAATAACTTTCTATCCAATTTCCAATATAAAGGGAAAAGTAGGATATGAACAACCATACTAAATGGGAAGGCACATATATAAATACAGACACACACAAAACTTGTGCATATGTATGCATGCACATATACTAATATATACATATGCAAGTATATAGAGATATACATATATATATAAATACAAAATCAACCCAGGTAAGTATTATAAACAACACCATTCAGGTGCCGAGAAATCCCCATGTCAGCGGTTATATATATATAAAAAGACTAAATATACCAGAAATAAAAAATATGGGCAGCAACAATTAATATTAATCTAATATACAGGTCCAATTGAAAAATATATTTTTAAATCAACAAACAAAACAAATGTAAAACCCAAAAAGCAAATACCACAAGCCTCAATAATACATGTTTAGGAATTTAAAGATAAAAATCATTAAATTCTATTTTATCATTTAGACCATGAGGTGACAGAGTCTGCAATTGAAAATCCATGAGGTTTCCCCCCTGCATAGGTTCTTATATTCATCTCCCCCTCTAAGGGGGGTATTCAATTGACGTCGGGATCGCCAAAAATCCCGCGCTCAAAGAATATTACCATTAATACGGTAATCCTGCGCGTAAATACCGTTAATATGGTAATTTACTCGCTGGATTTCAGCTTGCAGCTCAGGGAGCTGCGAGCTGAAATCCAGCGCGTAATTACCGTATTAACGGTAATATTCTTTGAGCGCGAGATTTTTCGGCGATCCCACCGTCAATTGAATACCCCCTAAGAGTCTGTTTAATTTTCTCCACACCTATAATGGTTAATCCTATTGGGGAGATATTGTGTTTATAAAAAAAAAGTGTCTAGAAACACTATGCGTAAGTAAACCACGTAGGATATTTAGTCTATGTTCACGGAACCTGGTTTTCAAGGACCGTGTAGTTCGGCCTACGTACTGAAGGCCACAAGGGCACTTCAGTACGTAAATGATAAACATGGTATCACAATTTATAAATTATTCAATCTCAAATTCGGATCCGTTACTGGCAGATTTGATGACTTGTTTACCAATTTCCAAAAATGTACAGGTCAAACAGACATTTTTATTGCACCTATAACATCCTATTGCTTTTGGAGGCAACCACATATTGTCATTATTCATTGAAGTGGTGTTTTCTTTTCTTCTTTTTAAAATATTAGGGGCCAATTTTTTTTTAATGTTGTTGTTTTTCTTAAAGACAACTTTCGGCTTCGGATCCAAAAAAATTCCTAAAATCGGGTCATATTGTAACACTTTATAATTTCTAAATACCACATTTCTAATTTGATATGATTGGTTATTAAACCTAGAAATAAAGGCAGGTGAGTGTTTATGGTCAAACGTATCATCAACATTATATTTTCTCGGGGCTAATAAATTACACCTGTCTTGTTGAAGTGCAAATGGCTTCTTTTATAAGGTTATCGGGATAACCTCTTTCCAAAAAATTCTTAGACATAATATCAGCCTGTATAGTAAAATCTTCAATTTTGAGCAATTTCTTCTAAGTCTATTAATTTAACCTTTAGGGATATTCATTATCCATGGTTTATGATGACTACTAGTATAATGAAGATATGAGCTCAAATCGGCAGGTTTATTGAAATAATGGAATTGTCACTCACTGAGAGAGTAATATCAAGAAAGGTGATAGAATCAAAATAAAATTGGTGTGTAAATTTTAACCCATACAAATTATTAATAAGATAAGAAAAAATTGTTGGGCAGACTCTCCATCTCCTTTCAAAGTAATAAAAAGATTGTCAATGTTATGATCATAGAGGACCAGGTTCACACCGAACTGTCCCCCCCCCCCACAAGGTAGTTTTCCAAGTACCCCATGTAGAGGTTAGCATAGCTGAGATAATGGGCCTGATTCATTAAGGAAAGTAAAGAACAAAAAATGAGTATCTGTTCACCTTGGCAAAACCTTGCTGCATTGCAGGGGAGGCAAATTTAAAATGTGATGGCAGATTTATAGTTGGGGTAAGGTGTTGTTCTAGATCAACTTTAAAATTCAGTGCACAAATAAAGCTATCAAATATTTGTTTGCTACTTGAAAAAACAGCCAGCATTTATCTTATGTGCAAATTAATAATCTGATTGCACCCCTTGCATTGTAACATGCTTTTGTCCAGGAGAAGACTTACTAATTTTTTTTGCCTTACTTTCCTTAAAGAATCAGGCCCTATGGTTCTTCTTTGCTCTTTTCAGAGATGTTACATACTTATCCATTAAGTTCGAAACTGGCAGACACAATAGAGTGTTTGTAGAATGTCCTCAAGCAAAGAATGGTGTTCCCTCCAAAAAGGTAGAAACTTTAGGGCATAAGCACTAGATAAAAATAAAATCTTCTCTTCATAAATCGGCGGGTTCAAACTCGCCCGATAAAATTGCTGAAAATTGCAGCCTGATACATTTTGCCACTGGTTTGGCATTGTTTGGAGAATGAACGCTAATTTGAGAAGTTCATTAGTTTTGACAGCAACTATGCGCCTGAACCAGGAGATAATATGTTGTCCCCATGCATGCAAGTCTGATTTTATACTAGAACATAGTGGAAAGTTCTCCTTTGGGAACTGTATTTGTAGCACTTCTAATGAAAATACCTAAATATTTTGTTTTCTTATCTAAAGTAAAGTATAATGTTGAACCAAGGATTGTTTATATGATTCTGAATATTTTGGATATCTATGGGTAGAGCCTCTGACTTATAATTAAACTCACAATGAATAAAGGTTAATTATATCAGCTAAGCTGATAGTGTAGTAGCTGAGTCAAAGGTTCTATATAGATTTAAATGAGGGCATGTCAGGATGAGTAGAACAATCTGGAAAAGAGATAGTTTATGTTATTTACCCTCACCTAAATCCCCCTTAAATCTGTATTCTGTCTAATGAGTTCTGTCAGCAATTCTATTGTTAGAGAAAAAATATGGGGGGATCATGGGTATCCTTATCTAGTGCTGTTCCCTTTATTTCTAAAGAATGAAGTCAATTCGTTGACTATTATCTTAGCAGAGGTGTTGGTGTAAAGGTCTCTAATTTCCATAAGAAGGTTACCACCTATGCCAAACTTACCCAAGGTTACAAACATGAAAGGTCAGATTCAGTCAATGGTATCGTAATTTTATTAATTTTGTATACTAAGTAAATTGTTCGTCTGGTGTTGTCCCTTGCTTGTCTACTACAGACAAACGCTACCTAGTCATTATGCATGATGCTAAGTCTCCCATTGTTATTTAATACAGATATAGGTCTCAGTTTCTACATGAGTTTGGGTCCTTGCATCCAGAGCCTTAGAATAAAAGGATTTACTCTTAAGGAGATCACTAAAATGATTTTCCAATTGCACAAGTAGGATCGGTTGCACAGTTTTGTAGTAGGCAGCTAATAAGCCATATATATATATATATATATATATATATATATATATATATATATATATATATATATATATATATATATATATATATGTATTATGAATATATATATATATATATATATATATATATGTGTGTATATGTGCCACATGGAGGCCAGGACCTGGAGATTGTTCTTCTCAGATTACCAACAATAACAATGATTAAAGGCACCCAGATAAAGAAAATACTGGGCCTGCAGCATAACTCCTAACACTTGGTCCGACGATGGTGGTGGTTGACCTCCTTCAAAACCCCCAGGGTAGGACCTCTTGAAAACTGAATGAGAGTATTCTCAAACTGACCCGATTTAAAAGAGGAACATGACCTCCATTACTAACTTTTTTACCTAACTTCGAGCTCGGAGATCCCCATGCTCACTATTTGGGAGGCCCATAAGACCTGGGATAAAAACAAAAACAGAGGGAGTGCCAGGACACTGAAGCTGATAAAAGTAAATATCTATCACAAATATAGTGCAATCCGTCTGATAAAATCATACAAATAGTACGGATATAAAAACAAATAACAACAATAGAATTCTATAACAAATAGAAGGATTTGTTTCCACAAAAAAACTCAAATGTTTTCTAGCAGTGCATATATTACATTAATCCCAAATATCCAGGTAACTCAAGGTAAGCAGATGTCAATCATATACAAGGTGCAAATTTGCATTCCCACACAACCAACAGCAAAAACTTGTTCTTGCTGTGTCAAATGTTTCAATAGCGCTAGTTGGAGATACAAATCTCAAAACAGCGTGAGTAGCCAGTTCACTTATAATAAAAAAACAAATTTGTGCACATATTTGAATCACTGTCCTCAACCCAACAGCATTTGGAGCTGTGTAAAGGTTTCATGCATGTGAACACTTCTGGAAATAATTAGGAGCTGTCTCACCCAGTCTGACGTAGTGGCTGTTAGGGAGAAAACTTTCTCCTACTGGTTGATCACACAGCCAAATAATTCTCTGTGCTCTGGGTCTCTGTTCACACTGATGTCTTTGCTGGTTCTGATCAGATTAGACACAGTTCTGGCTCTAAAGTGCAGCATGTAAAAGCGCATCATTAATGAAAGTCCATTCATAGACCCGGAATGCTGGATGTGGGAAATAAGTTCCACTGACGCGTTTCGTCAGTATAAAACTGACCTTTTCAAAAAAATATGCACAAATATATTTATATATATATATATATATATATATATATATATATATAGAGAGAGAGAGAGAGAGAGAGAGAGAGAGAGACAGAGAAATAGATATATATATATACATATACATATATATGTAGGAGCACACAAGAGTCTTGTTGTTTAGTGGTACGTAGGGACATCAATAAATTTGCTTCCCGTAGAAAAAAAGAACGCTTTCCTTCACCAGTTTTTTGGGTTTCTCTGAATCGCCATAGATCTGGACAGGAACCAGATTTATGGCGATTCAGAAAGTCCACAACAACTGGAGAGGAGGGCAATATTATTAACTTTGAGAACATCCAAGATGAAATAGATAAAAAAGGTAGCACATCAATGATACTTATGGCATCTTATAGGGCCACAAAGAAACAGTGTAGCTGATATTTCTATGATGATTCAAGGAAAATAAATTTTATTAGTGTGTAGTGCATGCACTAAAATCCCCAGATGCACCAAAATCTTACCTAATCACGATACGACCACATGTACAGCCACAAAAGGACACAGAATTAAGTGTATTGCTTGTCCTTAAAGTCTTGTACCAATTGTACTTGCAGGGATTCCTCAACATCTCTTTAAATAAAAATAAACAAACAGATTTTCTTTTCCCTAACCACGATCCATACTCTGCAAGTAGCAAAGCATAAGACACACAAGGACAAACAAATACAAAGAGAGGTGTCAGGCGCCGTTTCCGCACTGTCCGTAGGTACCGGGGATGGATGCCTGTACTCCTTAATGTGCCGCGTCCCATTGCCTGCCAATGGGATGCACTTCCGGGTCCTGCCCCGCCGCTGCGCGTGCATGCACAGTGAGGGCGCGTCCCACTACCAGGCAGCGGGACCCTCTCTTCTTCTGTTATCGGCGGTCAGGTGCATCTTATCGAAGTCAGCAAATTGGATAGAGTCATTTCAATTAATATTGAGCAAACTTGGTTGTCTTTGTCCGAAAATATGCGTAGACAATGCTACGGCGTGGAGGGGCGTATCCAGCTGCAACACATGGCAATAAACAGTTTCTACACTTGTACACACATTTGCACAAAACATATACAGTAGTAAATAGTACACATTGATCGTAGTTGCAACACATAGTCATTTATGTCGAAATATAGTAGTATTCAGGTTTAATATTATAAGTTATATGCATATTAGTAAAACCTATGGTTCAGGTAAAGGGAAGTGTGTCATGTCTGATATCATTTTGATCCCCTATTCATCAGTAGCTGTCCGGTTCATTCGGCAAAGAGATCACACTAGAGTATGCAACATACTCTAGTTATTGATGTTAGGGAATAGACCTTTAATGTGATGCTGACTATAAAATGCTAATGGACTAGTTGAAACTGGAGTCTTGGCGGGAAGAAGGGAGCACATCCCCTGGAGCGATGACCCCCACCTTTGGATTCTTTAGTTTGAACTAGCCTATGATCTGCAACCCCCTGGACCTTCCTGAAGCCTGGACCAATAGAAGAAAGCCACACCATCTGCATTGTTTTACTGTATTTCTGTCTGCATATAAGCAGGAGCTTTTCATCTAGTGTTCAGTCATCTTGACCACAGACTTCAGACCTGAATGACTGTTCACTGGATCCAGAGCGCCTGTGATAAGTAACGGCTGTACTTATTATTATTTCGCTTGAATTATTCTGCAACTTTTTGAGAATAAATATTTGTGCATTGGAAACACAAATCAAGATTCGACAATCGTTATTGGATAGCAACAAAACGTGCATAACAATCTGACCTCAGATATCACCAGTATCCTATCAGAAGCTGGCTATCACTATATTAGGTACCTCCTTACCTCAGTCTGGTGCCAGAGTATTGGTTCACCAACTCAAACGTCCCTGTCTCCAGTTCCCTGTTCCTGCTACAGTTGTTTGTTTCTGACTTCTGGCTTGTTTCTGACTATTCTCTTGCCCTGCGTTTTTGGTACTGCTCACCGTCTGTATTCTGATCTTTGGCTTGTCTCTGACCATTCTTCTGTATCCTCCCTGTGTACCGCACCATCGTTTGCTAACTGAACCGTACTGCACGACCATCCCTGTACTTCACCCATTGCACTGGTAACTAACTTGGAGAACCACATCCTGCACACCTCACGCAGCCAAGTCCATACCTCCTTGTAGGGTCCCTGATCAATACCGGGGGTGCATTACGCCTCCCTGTTTAGTTGTGCCAAGACCAGTCAGTTGCATCTATAGCATCATTAACGTGACAACAAGGACCACTCACCAACACATCCGTTGTCTTGAAGGCGATGTACTTACTCGCTCTCTCTATGGTTGTGCGAGCAAACAAAACAAACCCCTTCGCACATGGCTGACTGACCCTAGACTACATCTAGGGTAGCTCACCCACTCTAGTCTAATTATAACAACTGCACTGTGTCCATGTGTAATACTGCAGCTGACTAAGTGTGGTGCACTATCCCTGACCAGACCCTCCTCACTATAATGCACAAAGGAGTGGATAGAGGAGATCAGCAGTACACAGCAAACCATAACAAACATTTACTCAAACACTCCACATGGTTCAATACAATCACAAAATATAATGGGCAAAACCCCTGGCCTACCTTTAATGGTGCCTGAATACAGGGTATAGAGTTACAGGACACTGGGCAATTTACAGGTCTAAAATGACCACTTTACATTCTGTCTTTAGACTTGGCACAGTCTCTCTAACTGGGGTTGAACTCCTAGGGTCTGATTCATTAAGGAACTTAAATTAAGAAGTTTCTTATTTAAGTCTCCTGGACAAAACGATTTTACACTGCAAGGGATGAAAATTAGTTTTCTGTTTTGCACATAAGTTAAATACTCACTGTTTTTTTCATATAGCACACAAATTCTTGATAGCTTATTTGTACACTGAAATTTTAAGTTGATATTTGTGTGATAGCAGCGTGTTGTATCAACACATCACTGTTACACTGGCAGTGTTAAAAAGTTAAAGAATAGATAAAAGTTTTTTTTAAAAAAAGCGTGAGGTCCCCCCACTATTTATGCTTAACCCTAGTGCTGCCTGACTAGTGCTGGTCCCGTGAAAATCGGGAAAAAGTTTGCGTGGGGTCCCCCCGATTTTCACTTTACCAGCACTAGGCAAACCAGCCAGGGTTGGCGGCACTATAGCAGGGGGACGCGCGGCAGGGGTCCCCCTGCCATAATGACTAACCAACCCTAGACTGTTCAGCGCTGGGCTGAATTCCCTAGGGAGTGGGGTCCACCGAAAAAAACGAGCGGGCCTCCCCCCCTAGAAAGAACCAGCCCAGTGCTGATAGCACTAGGGCTCTTCCTACTACCCCTGGGCTGTGGGCAGTAGTGCTGGTAAAGTGAAAAGCATAAATAGTGGGGGGGACCTCACGCTTTTTTTTTTTTCAACTTTTATCTGTTTTACATTTTAACAGCTGCCGGAGCTCCGGCAGCTCTATGACAGGGCCAGTGTAACAGTGATGTGTTGACAACTCACTGTAACAACACAGGGGAGTTTGCCAAACACAGGAGAGTTAGCTAAACTCGGGAGTGTTTACATCGCTCAAAATCGCCAGAGATGACCAGCGATTTTGGACATGAGTGTCAAAATCGCAGCTTGATACATTTCCAGGTTTTTTTTTAAAACTCGCCGGTAAACACCCGAGATTTCCCGCGATTTAAACGCGCTGGCAAACTCCCACTTTGATACATTTACCCCCTAGTGTTATACAGGTTACATTATGTTGTTTTTGTTTCCTCTTTTTTTCATATGTTTACAGCGGAGTCACCATGAATAACCGTCTTCTCATATTCTAATCAAGAACTATACTTTTGGACTCTGTTTTTTATTCTTACTGTTTTTGTATACACTTTGCATTTTTTGTATATATTTTATCTGTTTTGTATTTTTATACAAACATTCACTATCCTTTGTTTTTTTTTTGTATATGTCTTTGGCAAATGTGTTGGGGGGACATTTAGATAGTGAGGTTTGCTGCAGGTGGAAGGAGCACTTTTTTTTTAATATTCCATTTGTTTTGTGTTAAACTCACTTGCTTTATGAAGGAAACAGGTCTTCTCCCCACTTCATCCTCTTCTTCCAGTCCGACACCGTTCTATTCAGTCGATGTCTTCTGTTATTGCTTGAAGAGAGTCCTTCCTCAAGCTCCGGCATCTCTTTTCTTTAGTCTTCATGCTCCTGCGCCTATTGCTCTTCTCACCTTTCCTTCTTCTCTTGACCACGCCATTCCTCTTCTTTCTTCTTCCCGTACAGCAATGGTCTCTTCAGGCTTAGTGGCATGGCAAGTCACAGTTGGCTCACCGTGGTTCCTAATTCAAATAGCAAATGGCAAGCCATGATTAGTTAGCCATCCAGGCCATTGATTGGCTGACAGCAAATCTGTACAGATTCTGTGGGCACTCCACAACAAGTCCAATATTGTGAATAGATTACCAAAACAGGAGGTATTGTCGTCAATAATTGGAAGATTGTAAGATACAGCACATCTTTGTTCTGTTTTCATTATGCCATTAAATAAAACTTACACTCTTAAATACTCTTTCAACATACATGTTCAATCCAGAGACAAAACATAGGTAAGAAAATAGGCATCCAATGGAATATAGTAGTTGCCTTTTATCCTCTTAAAATCTGCTTGAGGATAGGTCAAGACAATGTACAGGAAACTATAGGGGATTATTGGCAGGCCAAGGTTACAAAGATGAAAGAAAATTAGAAACCAGTGTCTCTCAACTCTTTACCAAATAGTTTTCGCAATTTATGGTCTTCATAAAACTATAGATGTAATGAACCAAAGAGAGAAAGGGCTAATAAGCATGATATGGTCCTTTTGTCTGAGTGCTATGGAAATAAAGGAACTTTGTCGCAAAAAGGTTGGAAGGTTGTTTAAATAACAGTGAGAAACAGAATACTATTAAATCATCATCTGTAATAAAACATGTTCTTACACGAATGTTGTTTCACTATAAAAACATTGTAAGCAAATTAACTACCTTGCAGTTATAGATATTTAGATAGCAATTGCTTGCAGAAAAAAAAATATTTGAGAGTACATTACACCTTTTCAACAATACTTTTAGGATGCTGTTTAAAAACACTGGCACAGCAAAATACTGTTTTTAGGAATGAGTAAATTTGTCAAATCTATTCCACAAAATATTTATTATTAATTATTATTAATTTTTATTTGTAAGGCACCACAAAGTGTCCGCAGCGCCGCACAGGGACAAACAATAGGATAGTACAAGGTATAACATTACAGTACAATAAACAAGCATCACAATAACTCAAGTAACTCAGCGCACAGCTAATAAGAAAGGGTGAGGTAAAGTCAGCCCAGCAGGAAGCCTGCTGTGCCCAAGGGTGTGGGCACAGCTAACAGGTAAGAGCAACTGAAAAGGTGCAGAGAAAAGCTGAAGTGGAGTCAGAGGGCAGAAGGCTCAAGAAGTAGGAGGACAGAGTAGCTGTAGAGCAGAGTTAAAAATGGTGGAATCAGGAGGAGAGAGAACCCTGCACAGAGGAGCTTACAATCTAAAGGGAGGGCTGGACAAACCGAGGACACAAGGAAGATGAAAAGGAGACAGGGTCAAATGGAGCTAGAAGGGGGAAGAAGGGGAGAGAGGGAGAGGAAGCCGACAAGGGGGTAGTTGGGTTTTTTAATGCCCATTTGAAACTGTTAAGATTGGGGGAGGTTCTGATAAGATGGGGAAGATCGTTCCAATGGAGGGGGGCAGCACGGGAGAAGTCTTGAATACGTGAATGAGAGGAGGTAATCAGAGGGGAAGAGAGGCGATGATTGTCAACCAATCGCAGTGTGTGGGAAGGGGTGTGAATAGAGAGGAGGTTGGAGATGTAGAGAGCAGTGGAGTTGGTGAGGACCTTGTATGTGAGGGTGAAGAGCTTGAAAAGGATTTTGTAGGGGAAGGGGAGCCAGTGAAGGGTGTTGTAGAGTGGGGAGACAGATGTGGAGCGGTGAGAAAGGATGATGAGTCTAGCAGCGGCATTGAGTATAGAACGAAGAGGAGCAAGTTGAGATTGGGGGAGGCCAGTGAGGAGAAGGTCCAACCGAGAGATGATCAGGGAGTGGATAAGAGATTTGTTGGCGTCCTAGGAGAGGACGGGCTGAATGCGAGTAATGTTGCGTAAATGTAAATTGCAGGATTTGGTAAGAGAATGAATGTGGGGGACAAATGAGAGAGAGTAGTCGAGGCAGCATAGTTGGGGAACAAATGACATAGTGGAGTTGTCAACAGTCATAGAGTGGTCAGAGGGGAAGAGGATTCTAGATGGAGGGAAGACAATAAGCTCAGTGTTAGCAATGTTAAGTTTTAGAAATCTGAAAGACATCCAAGAGGAGATGGCAGAGAGGCAGACAGACACCCTAGAGAGGAAGGATGGAGAGGGGTCAAGAGATGAGAGGTAGAGTTGGGTGTCATCGGCATAAAGGTGGTACTGAAAGCTGAAGGAGCTAATGAGTTCACCCGGGGAGGAGGTGTATACAGAAAAGACTAAAGGGCCACGAACAGAGCCCTGTGGGACTCCAACTGGAAGGGTGGAAGGGGTGAGAGGGAGCCAGAGGAGAGAACAGAGAAGGAGTGGTTGGCAGGTAGGAGGTAAACCAGTGAACAAACAACAGCGCAATATACTAATATACACAATCAATACACCAGTGGATCCGTGGAGTGAAAATAAACACTTTAATATAAAAACATACCAAAAAATATAAAATCATCACTGGCCAGTGGATGAAGGACTAAACATATAGAAATCGGATGTGTCAATAAACATGTAAAAATACAAATCGTAAACCATCTGATTGGTCACTCAATGGTCAGTGACAAGCTGAAGTCCCACAATATAAAAAATGTATATAAGTCAATGTCCAATGACCCGGTGTAAAAACACGAAGTGGAGCAAAAACTGGATGATAGACGTGTGGCCACACTGTTGATATGAAGGTGGATAATATCGTTAATGCAACAAACACCACTTCAGTGTCTTACACAATCTCCCGGAGGTATGTGGGTGCCATCCGTACTGATGGTAAAAACACTCTGTGCAACAGCAGTTAGCGCTATACAGACCTGATCCGCAGCTCAGTCCCGTGCTCCGGTTTTTTGAGCGCATAAGCCTCATAACATGGTAAAACTTCATGAAACCCGCGGTGAAGCCATAGCTGAAATTACTATTTCAAATAGATGGTATTAATAGCGGCTGAGGCACTTGCGGTTATTGACACATCCGATTTCTATATGTTAAGTCCTTCATCCACTGGCCAGTGAGGATTTTATATTTTATAGTATGTTTTTATATTAAAGTGTTTATTTTCACTCCACGGATCCACTGGTGTATTGATTGTGTATATTAGTATATTGCGCTGTTGTTTGCTCAGTTGTTCCTTTTGGTTTGAGATCTCATTGATCTTTACAGCTGCAGATACTATTCTACACCCAGTCCCTGTTCTTTATCATCTCCCCTTGCGCTAGGTTTTTTGGTGTGTTGTTTCAGGAGGTAAACCAGGAACGGACAGTGCCAGAGAGACCAATGGACTGGTGTGAAGCAGAAGGGGATGTCAACAATATCGAATGCTGCTGTGAGGTCCAGGAGAATAAGAAGGGAGAAATGTCCTATGACTTTGGCTGCGAGGAGATCATTGGTGACTTTAGCCAGGGCAATTTAAGTGAAGTGGAGGGGGCGAAAGCTAGATTGGAGGGGATAATGCAGGAAGTGTTCAGAAAGATAAGTAGTGAGGTGGTTGCAGACAAGTCTCTCAAGTATTTTTGAGGCAAAGGGGAAGAGAGAAATTGGGCGGTAATTAGGGAGTGAAGTGAGGTCAAGATTAGGTTTTTTGAGAGTGAATTAGATGAGAGCATTTTTAAAAGAAGAGGGGAAGATGCCAGTGGACAGGAACAGATTAAAGAGGTGAGCGAGCAGAGGGTGAGGGAGAGGGAGCGGAGCACGTGGGAGGGGATAGGATCCAGGAAGTAGGTTGAAGGGGGAGAGGATGAAATGAGAGAGTGGACTTCATCACCCGAGGTAGGGCAGAAGGAGTACAGGATTTGGTGGCTGGAGGGAAAGTAAGGATGGGTGGACGGGTGATGGAAGAGTTAGTGGAGAAGGAGATTTCAAGCCTCATGGACTCAATTTTAGAAGAGAAAAAGTAAAGGTCAGTGGTAGTAAGGGAGGATGAAAGGAGAGGAGGGGGTGGGCATGAGAGAGTGTGGAAGGTGGCCAAGATGGTGGGGAATGGAGGACTGAGCAAAGATGAGACATTTAAAGAAGGATTGTTTAGCGAGGGAGAGGGCAGAACTGAAAGAAGAGAAGATGAACTTGAAGTGAGTGGAATCAGCTAGGGAATGTGCGAGTACATTTTTGGAGGAAGCGGCTAAATTTGGAGTGCCACGGTGAAGTTTGGAGCAGCAAGAGTTGACAGAAAAGGCAGGGGCGACAGCATCAAGAGGAGAAGTTAGGGCATGGATTTAGAGGGAGGTTGCCTGGTTGGGGCAGGCCAGGGTGGAGAGGAGGGTTTCCAGGGAAGATGACAAAGTATCAGGAATCAGGATCAAGAGCATCAAGGTTGCGATCAGTCTGGGTAGAATAGGGTGCGGGAAGGGGTACAGGAGATGAGGAGAGGTTGAATGAGAGGAGATAGTCAGATCACATAGGTGGGAGAAGACAAGGTCAAGGGAGTGACCAAGGCAGAGAGGCCATGGGTTGAAGAGAAGGCGAGCAGCTCATAAGTTGCAGGGTCAGTGGGGTTGTCGATGGGGATGTTGAAGTCACCTAAGATTATGGAGGGAAGGTCAGAGGAGGGATGGTGGTGAAACCAGGCTGCAAAATAGTCGAGGAATTGAGAAGTGGGACCAGGGGGACTGTAAATGACAGAGACACAGAAATGGATGGGGTAGAAAAGACTTGTAGAATGGACTTCAAATGATAAAATGGGAAGGGAAGTTTCAGGAGGAATAAAAGTGTAAGAGCGGGATAGAAGGATGGCCACCAATCCACCTGGACGGTCTCCAGGTCTGGTGGAGTTGATGAATGAGAGACCACCGTGCAAGAGAGCAGCAAGGGAAGCAGTGTCTGAGTTGGAGAGCCAGATTTCAATAATGGCAAGAAGGTTAAGAGAGTTGGATAAGAAGAGGTCGTGGATAGAGGGCAGTTTATTTCAGACTTATCTAACATGCCGGACGGTACAGGAGAAGGAGAGAGAGGGATATGTGGATGAGATTGGCAGGGTTTGGGCGTGCCTGGGCGAGGGCGTTATACGGGCCATGGGACAGTATGGGAAATATTTGCCTTTTTCCACCTTTGGCAATGCAATGTATTTGCTGGAGGAATTTGGCCTTAGATGTTCCCAGTCCTACCCCAAATACATTACAAAATGAATTTACAAGAGCAGCCCAAGTTCGAATCATAGACTAAAAATTCTACAAACTGCAAATTTACAAAAATATTATTTGAAATTTTGCAGTCATTCCGCTGATCTCTAGCCATTTAATAGCTTTTGAATTATGATAAAACATTTAACCCAGTGTGAGATGAAAACTACAACTGACACTGGTAAGTACGGATGAGCCTCCTACTCCACATCGTTTATTCTTACTCATTGAAATGCTCAGAATTATTTAATATCTATTCCAACCACTTTCCAGTTTGAGTTTGTAATAGAATATACACATTCTATTCCCTGATATATTAATGAATGTAGTAACCATCATTCTCCAACCTTTTGTCAGTGAAATAGTAAAAATATCTCCCCAAGTTGATTGAAATTTTGTAACAATCACCTTATTCCTAACTTAGTGAGTTAGTTTTCAAATTCAATTACAGGAAGGACTTTTCCATACCACTTAACTGTCATAATGTAATGCTCTTACCTTTCCTCGTTCCAGCGCTGCCTCCTGTTTGCCGCGATCAGTACTTCCAGGTAGCGGGTCACATGACTCGACTGACGGGGTGTTTTTTTTAATCTGCCTTTATATAATTTCAGCACTAACACTTGCTCAGTGTCAGTGCAACTTTGTTGCTGTGTGTCTGTCTCCCCTGTGCTGCTTCTTGTGTAGTGTTTTCTGTTGGAACTTCTGTGTATCATTTCTGCCTGTTTGGCTATGTGTTGTTATATATCCCTATGTACCAAACTTGGCCTGACTAACTTCGCATTGCTGGATCTTCTTGTGTGCCGAACTTGGCCTGTCTGACTAGGCATTTCTGGATCTTTCTGTGTACTGAACCTGGCCTGTCAGACTACGGATTGCTGGATCATGCTGTGTACCGAACCTGGCCTGTCTGACTACGCATTGCTGGATCTTCCTTTGCACCAAACTTGGCTTGTCTGATGATTCCCTGTCTGATATTCCATATACCAGATCCTAACCTGTCTGACTACTCTGCCTGACTATCCGTGTACCAGTTCCTTATCTGCAGATCTTCAGTGCAGTTTATTGTGTTCCTGCCTACTCTCTATTACAGTCTCTGCTTCTCCGGGATTTCTCCATCTTCCTCCTAGGGCCCAGTGTTACATCTTGAAACATTCCAGAGGGCCGCGAACTGCGTCTTCCTGGCAGCATAGTCCATCCAGCCTTACAGTGGCTCTTGGTGAATACTGGGGAATCCGTTAGACTCCGTGCCTCTGGTCTGCTAGTGCCAATTGGGATTGACACAAGTACCCTCTGAGTTGTAACACATACCTCCCAACTGTCTCGATTTTGGCGGTTCATCACAATTCACTGGATACAGAAGGGGTGGGGCTTGACAAAATGTGGGTGAGGTTTAACAGGCATTTGCTCATTTATGGGCGGAGTTTTGGGCAGAACAGGGTGGGGCTTACTTTATCACAATTTCGAGATTAGAAATGTTTGTAAAAGTATGCCTTTGCCTACAGGATTGCATAAATCCTTCATTACAGCCTCAAACACTTATATTAAACAACTGCTGAAATAAGTGATGTTTTTTGTATAAAGAGAGAAATAAATATGTTTAGGTATGTGTCACGAACATGCTTCCAGCTTTCTTGACTTTGGGGTGTTTTCTGTATGAGGTTACCCACGATTCCAGCCACAGTCTCTACCTATCACACAGGTTACAGACCTACTGAATCACCCCCACACAGCGCTCTCACCCCCCCCCCCACACACTTCAGGTTTGCAACCACCTATTAAATACAGGCAATAGGCCCCCAATATACAGTCCCACACTAGAACAAAAGGCTTCTGGCTACCCACAGGTTAGCAAGGCCCATCTCAGCAATCAAAGGGTTAACTCTTTACACCTCCAGACTGTTAAGCAAATGTAAATGCAAACACACAATAGGCTTTTTAGTCAAATGTATTAACAAATCACACGTCGGCATTTAAAGGGTTAACTTGGCCAAGACATATTCTTCTTAACAGGCTAATGGATTCGTTAGAGTATCAAGGACGCCACGTATAAATTTATAGATTTAATATACAGAGGTACAGGACGTTCAAATATAAAAAACAATTAATAAACAATTGACATAACATACACAAACAAAACAGTGTAAAATAAAAAGTGTTACATTCAGAGTATAACTTACATGAGTTGTATAATCTGTGCCATGGGAAATTGGCTAGGTAGATGGCCAGCTTATCAATGTGGATTGATTTTCCCAAAAGAATGACAGTTGTAACTGGTCTCAGCTTTTTAAAGACACTTCCACACCTGTTCCTACCCATCAATCATTAATCATCATTTGCCTTCTGCCTGATTTACTACCCAATTCTAATATGAGACCTAACATTTCTGTGGAGCGTCAAACAGGCCCAATTTTTATTAGTAATAGATCCCTTATGAATTCACACATCTATTGATATCAAAAAAGCTTAGGGTATCAGTTGAACTTATACTCATTTTCTCAACTTCTCTGTGTGGCAGAATTCTTAATTTGACATATGATCTGCCCTTCATCATGGAATTAAGGAATTTGTGGTTGAACACTACTTTTATTGATTTTAAGTGGCATATTTTACAACTGAATTATTCTTGTTTATATACTATAGCCAAGTCAGCACATGGTCTCCTGGAGCCAGCCACCATGCTGAGCGGTTCCTAAAAGTCTATTCAGGTGTCAAAACTCCATCCCAGGCCAGGATATATCTCACC
This sequence comes from Mixophyes fleayi, assembly GCF_038048845.1. Classification (NCBI taxonomy): domain Eukaryota; kingdom Metazoa; phylum Chordata; class Amphibia; order Anura; family Limnodynastidae; genus Mixophyes; species Mixophyes fleayi. The sequence continues at coordinate 102,093,425 of NC_134408.1, read as the reverse complement.
GCAGGTGCCCTTTGAAGTTGCTACAGGTGACACTGCTATCTTCTAACACTGGGATGTGCAGAGTCACCGAATACATACCCAACAGACTTTCTGATTTCACATTTTACACTTTAGTAGATCAATTTATCAATGGATTCATTTGATATACCATATTTGCTCTGCAGCTATGATTTAGGCCTTATTCCCCACAATTATGAGATGGGTTAACCCTTATAAATAGCTGTAAGTTCTCTATGTTCCCGACAGTGTATCTGGCACTGTTATTGTAATTCACCATGCTAGTATAAAGTATATTTTAAATTTATTTTTATTTTTTTAACTATTTATTTTGAAAAATAGCAGTCATGTACAGATAAGAATCAACAATTAGTACATTTGCAGGGCAAGAAACAAAAACAGAGAACAATACTTATCATGAGCATATGTCAATTAAGCAAAAAATATTTGAGTAGCAAATATACAAAATAGCCAGAGGCTATCAATAAACAGACAGATAAGTATACCATTGTTATCCATAATGTTCAAGAAACTATAAAATATTATAACAATATAATGTGGGGGGGGGGGAGGGAACTGGTTGCAACCGAGAGTGAAAGAAAAAGAGAACACACTTCCTTTTATCCAAACAATTCCTTACCCTTATCTTTCCCTTTTTAAGAAGAGAAACAAATAAATATAAGAGGGGCAACAAAAGTTTCAAGGGAGAATACTACTCAGATTCTCTGGGAAGGGAAACAGCATCAAGAGTCATGAGTCAGGCCACCTATGAGCATAGGGAGTCTTTTTAGGAGGAAGGAGTTGGTACAAGAGGTATGGGGTTATAAGTAAAGCCAAGGAGCCCAAATCTGGTGGAATTTATCATCCTTATCATGCAGGTGGTATGTAATCTGTTCCATCCGGGCAATATTTTAATTATTTTATTGTATGAAAACACTTTATGATTAAAATGTATTTTCTTTGCCTTGAAACTACATTTGATTCCAACACTTACTCTGCTGTATGAACCAAATGAATTTGACATATAGCTTGAAAAATCTATAGAGAAATGGACAAGCTAGGTATTTAATCTATTTGTGTAACTCTTAATTTGTAATTGTTCAACATATAGTGAATCCTTAGCATTTTCTGATTTACTAAGTTTTCCCATTCAACAAATGCAGATACAGTATTTTGCACTGTCAACCAGCTGGATGCTAAATATTTTTATTGTAGAAATTAAAAAGTTAACAAAGATGTTATACACAGCAAGTACACATATGTTACATACATAGGACTATATTTGTTCAGATTTTTTTATTATTTATCAAGTAAACATTTTATATTACATTGCAGTATGGGTGTAACTACCGGGATAGCATGGGTAGAGCATGCTATCGGGTCTGGCAGCAGCCACCATTGCTGCTCTAGTCCCTGCTCCTCTCTTCAACCTCCTTTGAGTTCTGTGCTCAGAGAAGAATAACATGTTGTCTATAATCTTCCTAATGTGTAACTGTTGGCACCACAAAGTATTTGAAGCGTCAGTGTCAGGCGTTGTCTCCGCACTGACACTTGGTGCAGGAGATGGATGCCTGCACCTTCTCGTCAGCCGCATACTGTTGCCTAGCAGCGGGACGCTCCTTGTTGCTTGCACGCAATGCGTACTCATGCTCTGTTCAGTCGCGTCCCATTGCTAGGCAGCAGGACACTATCTCCGCTCACCTGACAGTGGTCAGCATGTCTGACCGCCAAATCTCCATTACGCAATCAGAATGCACCTTATGGTATATAGAGTATCCTCTAACGCATGTTGGGTGCCAAAGTATTGGTTCATTCCTGCTCCAGCGCTTCCTGAACTTCTGATCCAGTGTTCTTTGGTTCTGACTCGGCTTCCTGTTACTATTCTCCTGTGTTTCGCTTTGGTACCTCACTGCCTGACTGGTTTGATTATTTGGCTTGACCTGACTTATCTCTGGAACCTCCCTGTCTACCGCTCTGCTCATTTGGCTTTGACCTGGACTGTCTGACTATGCCTGTCTGCTACTGTCGCTACACTGGTGACTGTCTTGGAGAACCTTGACCTGTGTACCCTCTGCACCTAAGCCCAAACTCCCTTGCGAGAGTCCCTGGTGAATACCAGGGTTATGTTAGACTCTGCGCCTCCCTGTTTATTTGCGCTAAGACCGGTTAGCAGCCATCTCTGATATTCCTGGCCATATGAGTGGACAGGATGAACCTGGGATTGCCCCATTGACCTCACACTCAACAAGTGCATCCGTAGAGGCAGAGTTGTTCCCCTATCTCTCCCTGAGACACAAGCCATGTCTGAATACATCTCTGAGTGCGTGGTTTTATCCGTAAGTCTTCTTCACCGGCGAGTACAGGGTTCTTTTAAGTCAAAAAGAAAGACGGTATCCTTAGACCCTGTATTGACTACTGGAAGCTGAATGCTATAATGGTGAAAAACCATTACCCGTTACCCCTCATATCAGAGCTCTTTGATCGTATCCGTGGAGCACAGATTTTCACGAAACTGGATCTTAGAGGGGCCTATAACCTTACCCGCATTCGCCAAGGTAATGAGTGGAAAATAGCCTTTAATACGAGAGATGGGCATTTTGAGTACCTAGTGATGTCCTTTGGGCTTTGTAATGCCTCTGCGATTTTTTAAGAATTCATGAATGAAATCTTCAGAGATCATTTGTATTGGGTTGGGTTCTAAAAATGCGATGCTGGGAACCCCGACACGAGTGAGCACAACATATTGAGGGCGAATATTTAGGAGCACAACGCACTGTTCTTTTTAATAGATTATTATCCTGACTTGCAGTGAATGCGATTAAGATAGAGGGCGGCACCGCAGAATGACGTCCGCATGGACGCCGACAGCAATGTTTCTACTCTCAAGGGGACAGTTGGAAGAGGCCCCGCCTCTTTAATGTTATTAAGTAAACTGCCCCATTAAGAGAAGAAACATTACTGTCGACGTCCATGCGGACTTCATTCTGTGGGGCTGCCCTCTTTCTTAATCGCATTCACTGCAAGTCAGGATAATAAGCTATCAAAATGAACAGTATGTCGTGCTCCTCAATATTCACCCCTAATATGTCATGCTCACTTGTGTTGGGGTTCCCAGCATCGTATTTTGGAGTATCACCGTTTGAATCAATCTGTAGTCGTCTACTTTGATGATATCTTGGTCTTCTCCAGGGCCGATGCACTTTTCAGGTCTTTTGATCATTCGGATTCTTGCCAGCCAGACATTAGACCTATAATCAGTCCTCTGAAGATTCTGGCCTTGACTAAATCCTCAATTAAGACACCCCATGTTGGACGTTCTTTTGTGGAGACCGATCTCCGTCCCAGACTGTTGGCTTCCAGATTTGCTTGTCATACTGGGGTTAAGAAGACCATTGCTCTTTTGTCCCGCAGCTATTGGTGGTCACACTTGAGTATTGACGTTCACATATATGTTGCAGCTTGTGGAGTATGTGGTCGTCACAAGACACCCAGGCGTCCGCTTGCAGGGCTTCTTCTTCCACTCCCGGTTCCAGACTCACCTTGGGCAATCATCAGCATGGATTTTATTACTGACCTACCCAGTAGTCATGGCTTCAATACTATTTGGATCATGGTTGATCGTTTCTCCAAATAGGCACATTTTTTCCCTCTCAAGGAATTGCCATATCCTGCTGATCTAGCCACTCTTTTCATTAAGAATATTTTTCAGATCCACAGATGCCTCGTTGAGATCATCTCCGACAGAGGTGTACAATTCATTTCAAGATTCTGGAGATGCTTTTGCAACAATCTAGGAATTAAGCTAAAATTCTCCTCGGGATACCATCCCCAGATCAATGGTCAGACTAAGCGGGTCAACCAGTATTTGGAAACGTTCCTCCGTTGTTATTGCTCTGATCACCTATCCTCCTGGAGTGATTATTTACCTTGGGCAGAGTTTTCACATAATATCCATTAACATGAATCATCTGGGACATCTCCCTTCTTTACCATCTTTGGCAGGCATCCAATACTTCCCACCTTTTCAGAAGTTCCCAGGGCATCAGTACCTGCAGTTCAAGAGATGGTCAGTGACTTTTCGAAGATTTGGACTCAGGTACGATCTAAACTCTTAAAGTCCTTGTAACAACATAAACACTTTGCTGATCATCACCATAGGAAGATCCCAGTTCTTCACATTGGGGACAAGGTGTGGCTGTCCATGCGTAATTTCAGACTCAAATGACCTTCAATGACATTTGCCCCCCCGATATATTGGGCACTTCCGCATTTCTCATATTATTAATGTGGTTACCTATAAGCTCCATCTACCTCCTTCACTTGGTGTGCATAGATCATTTCATCATTATCATCATCATCATCATCATTTATTTATATAGCACCAGCAAATAACGTAGCGCTTTACAATTGGGAACAAACATTAATAAAACAATACTGGGTAATACATACAGACAGAGAGGTAAGAGAACTCTGCTCGCAAGCTTACAATATATTTCCTTATTAAAACTGTTGGTTCTTAATGAATTCTCCAATCTTCAGCCTCCGCCTCCTCCCATGAAGACGGCTTTGGGCGACGAATATGAGATTGAACGCATCTTGAACTCACAATCCATTCATGGTAAGACTCCATTTCTCGTCCACTGGAAGGGTAATGGCCCTGAAGAAAAGTCCTGGGTGGATAAGAAAGACCTACATGCCCCCATCTGCTGTCAAAGTTTTTGAAGAATCAGATTTCCAACGCTTCTTCTTCTGGGGAGGGGGGTACTGTCAGGCGCTATCTCTGGACTGACACTTGGTGCAGGAGACGGACGTCTGTACCTTCTTGTCAGCCGTGTCCCGCTGCCAAGCAGGACAACGCTTCTTGTTCCTTGCACACTGGTGTTTCTTTCTTCTCAGATAAGGAAATGCAGTGCCACACGCAGTGAAGAAGACAGATGGCTAGCTTGCTAAACTAAGTGAGAAGAGGTCAAGGATGGGAAGTGGAGGGGAGGGTAGAGTGTTCTTCCTTAGTAACCTTGAGGGCCCCTTCAACATTTTGATATGAGACCCCCAAAATTCTAATTATGCCCTTGCTATGCATATGTAGTTTTTCATGGAAAATCCATTATATATAGACGGTTTAGATAATGGAACAAACTGTTTAACAAAAGAATAGAATGTTGTCAAGGATGGTGATAACAAGAAAATGAATGCACTAATGCTTTATTTGAAAAAAAATTAATCTTTTTTTTTCATTGGGAAATAATTTTAAAATAGTTCTTAATATAATATTTATATTTCATATTATATTTTTTGTTTTTGAAAACTATTTTTTAATTTTTTGTTGTAACTATTTTATTTATTTATCAATTTTTTTATTTATTTTTTAGGAAGTGGAACTGAAAGCCCAAGTCTGGCAGAGACTGGGACAGCGAAACGTAGGTTAACTCATACTGCTCCAGTTGTTTGGTAAAATCAAGCAAATGTTACATGATTTTTAAAGAAATTGCAACCACTTGGAGCTCTATTCTATTTGAGTCTAAGGGCTAGATTTACTATCAGGCGTGATGCATGGCGGCTTCAAACCGCCATGCATCGCGGCGGTTTTCCGGTGTGTTTGCATTGCAAACAGACGGATTTACTAATGGGCGCATTTCAGCTTCAATTTGAAGCCGCCGGCGATGTAACGGCGGGATGTAATGCTCAAAGCCGCCGGCGGCTTTGAATAGAACATGGCGCTTTTGCTTTAAATGACGGCGCTTTTGTGTAAAGGCGGTTTTTTTGAAAATTACACCTGTCTCCTGGCCTGTTACTATTGGCTATTTTAAAAATCAGGAGATTTGACATCACAAGCCCTATATAAACCACTGGCCTGACACTTTTTCTTTGATAGGGGTTTGAGGAGTTTTGTGAGAGGAGTTTGGAGGATAGTGGTTTGCTGAGAGTTGGTGAGAGTTGGAGTTTGGTGGATTGGTGGAGCGATATCTGTTTGAAGGGTGAGTAGTCCTGTGGTTTTTTCCTGTTTTGTACATTTATTTTTTCATTTATTTTTTGTCTTGTATTTTTTGTATTTGACTTGTCCTTTGTCTGTGTTACTTGTGTGTGACTGTATGGAGAGTGTGTCTGTAGGTAGTGTAGTTTGTTCTTTGTGTTTGTAAGTCCTTCAGTGTTTTGTGTTTTTCTGTCTTCTGGGTAAAAATGTCCAGAGATAGGAGGGGAGAACAGGCTGAGGAGAGGGAGATGGAGGTTGAGGGGTCAGAGGAGGGAGAGGGAGAGGTTGAGGAGACAGGACAGGGCAGGAAGACCAAGACAGGGAGGAATGTGCGCTTCTCACATGATGAGAATTGTGTGTTGGTGCACAACATCATTCCCTGCTACGAGGTCATCCTAGGGAACCTGGCAGCCCGGACTCCTCTAAGGCGGCGTCACCAACTGTGGGGGAGAGTCTGTGATGCCGTGAACGCGGTGGGCCCACTGAAGCGGACAGTGGCACACTGCCGCAAGCGCTTCTCTGATATTAAGAGGAGGCTTAAAGAGAAGATGGCCCAGGAAAGGAGGTCGACAAGGCGCACGGGTGGTGGCCCCCCACTTCGTATGGAGTACACCACGTACGAGGAGGAGCTGCGCCAGATAATGCCGGCTGAAATTGTAGAGGGCATAAATGTCCAGGACACCGACTCGCCCTCTTTTGGCCAAGTAGTTGGTGAGTTATTTGTTTTTTTTAACCTAACAGTATTTTAACTGCTTTTCTCTTTTTAAAACTGCTTTTCTCTTTTTAAAACTGCTTTTCTCTTTTTAAAACTGCTTTTCTCTTTTTAAAACTGCTTTTCTCTGTGCAAACGTTTTTTCTTATTATTCTTTTTTTTTTTTTTTTCAAAGTGTATTTTTGCCTCTAATAGTTTGTAAAGGTTTTTTTTTCTCATAGAAAAAAATATACAAAAATTGCAAACACATTTGTGCAATAAACAGTATATTTGGAAATTGTTTTTTTCTGGAAATACATTGTATGCTTTTTCTAATACATCCAGAATCGCCAGGACCGCAGTTCAGTCCCAGTGCCAGACCTACACCTCCACCTTCAGCGAGAGATTCGGGCACAGACGAGCAAGCAGGTGCGTGATTTCTGTTTAGGAGAGAAATAATGGAGTTACTTGATTTTCTGTGCAAATGTTGCTGTCAATGTTTTTTTTTTTTTTCTTTTTATTGTTTGCAATGAGAAGTTAGGGCTACATTTTACTAAACTGATATGTTGCCTATAGAAACCCATCAGAATATACCTTTACTTTATTTATTGCATTCAACAAAATGACAGCTAAAATCTGATTGGTTGCTATAGGCAACATCTCCACTTTTGATAGCATGCAGTTTAGTCAAAATAACCCAGCATGTACTACACAGTCCAAATGATAATGGGTATTAAAAGGATAATAAGTGCATCCGTAAGCAGGTAGCATAGGACTAGAAATCAGGAATGCAAACATTGTGAAAGAATCTGTAGTTGCTAAAGATTATTATTTCCTATCCAGTGTTCAGAATGCAATATACAAACATATTATATACTATATACTTACCGTCATTTTTCATACACAGGGCCCTCTTCATACCAGCCATCTCAGGCGGAGTCCCTGGAAATGTCCCCTGAGCCAGAGGATCTAACAACCATCACCCTGGTAACAGTGGATGCACCTGTGTCTGGCCTCCAGGAAGTTTCACCTGGCCCTGCTGAACCATCACACCACCAACCTGCACCTGCACCTATGGACCCAGCCAGAGAAATGGCGCTGTCTATTGGCGCAGTCCAGCAGCAACAGACATTATTCATGGACAGGCAAACTCGCCACATGTCTCAAATTGCGGCCCAGTTGAGGCGGATACACCGCTCCAATAGTCAACTCCCTGCTGGAATCAACCGTCTGGCAACAGCTTTAGAACAGACCAATGTGCAGCTGGCCCAAATGACTGGGGCTGTGGAGGCCTTACATTCCACAGTACGTGAGGGGAATGCCAATGTGACCCGGCTGGCAGGGCAACTACATTCAGAAATTGTAGCCCGTTTACCGGCACCTATCTCTTCAGCCACCACCAGTACCGCTAGTACGCCTAGCACATCTGTACAGAGTACTCCTCCAAGGAGAGGTGCTCGCACCAGGGGTGGGCGAGGGAGGGGAGAGAGTGGCACCAAGCATTGTGATATGCCTGCAAAAAGACGTCGGTAGTGCAATAATTATTATTGCTTCATGTTTTCACAAGTTTGCGTAAGCATTATACGTTATTATTTATTGTGTTCTGCAATAAATGCAGTTAAATTTCTATGGTGTCAGTGTTTCTTTTCTGCTAATTAAACAAGAGTATACTGATGTTTTAAAATCTATGCACTAGTTTCACTTAAACATTGACCTCTGACTGTCACAATCCAGGGATGTTCATATTTACCACATGAGGAGTACACACTATCCTGTTTTTAAAGGTTCCAATTTACAAAACATTTAAAATAAAATATAAAAATTGCACTCACATAAAACACATTTTTGAGCAAAAAATGTTTTTCATACTATGTACTTACACGTAAAGTAGTTTGCAATTAGACGGTCTCTAATCTCCCTTCCGCCCTCTGTGCTCTGCACATCACCAGATGTGACACGGACCCCTTCTTCTTCACTGTCTACTGCAATAATCGGTGGGGTAAGTTGATGTATTGCTATATTATGTATCAAACAGCCAGCCAGGATAATATCAAACCCCTTTTCAGGTGCATACATAGCCACCCAACCAGATTATTCTAGTAACCTGAACCTAGTTTACCAAAGTACAAAGGTACGCTATAACACCCCTCTACTAAATCAGTAAATAAATTGCATGGTGGGAAGACACAAGAGAAAAAGAAACCAAAACAACACTGCAATTACAAGACACTGGCCTTTTAACATATACAATCCCAAAGGAAAAAACTTTGAACATGAAATGGCCCTTTTCCTTCTGTTCTGATTGCCCAAATATCTGAAACAGCACACTGTTTGAACAATCTCGCCGCTCACAAGCAGCGCTTTCATTTTGGTCTTTTGAATGGCGGTTTTCCGGCGGCTTTATAAACCCCCTAATAGTAAATCCGGCTGTTTGTATGTTGAACATTGTTGAAACCGTCATGGCGATGTATACAGAGGCGGGTTTGGAAACATCATTTTTGGCCGTTTGGACGGCGGGTTTAGCCTTAGTAAATCCGGCGATGGCTAAACCGCCGCCAAATCCGCCGAAAGTCGGCGGGTTTACAAACACGCCTGATAGTAAATCTAGCCCTAAGTATGGGATTATTTTATCTTGGCCAAGCAATCAATATCACAGGTTCCAGAGATAATGTTAATATTAATATAGTGCAAACCTAAACCCATGCTTCTCTGCTCTTATGTGAAAGAGCTCTGTAACAAATTTCTATATAAAAGTTTTTAAGTTTTAATAAAATGTAAGGTAAGCTGAGACTTAATGTGTCTTTGTAAAACTATGAAGGAAGCACTACTTTGTAGAGACAAGTAGTGTTGCTGTTGTCATTGCTGTATATGAAGAGCTTTAATGTGTTTAACTGCATAAATAACAAATGTTTCCCTAATTTGACTGCTGCCACAAGTAATTTGTTCACAAATAATTCCGTCTATGTGCACAAAGTAAACAATGCCTAAATATTTTACATTCCATTTAAGGTAAAATCATACTTGCCAACTCTCCTGGAATGTCCGTGAGACTCCTCAAATTCGGGTAGGTCTTCCGGATTCCCGAGAGAGCAGGCAAGTATCCAGCATACTGGAACTTACTCGTCAAAATGACGTGATTAGCGGTAAAACGTGTCATTTTGGCCCCACCCCGCGACAAAATGATGTTTTTGTCACCGGGGTGGGGCCAAAATGGCGCGATTGACCCCACCCGCCACCTCCTGCCCTCCAACCATGCACCCTGCCCGGGATCTTCCGGAATTCACTTTTTAAAGGTTGGCAAGTATGGGTAAAATCAACCATACATTTAAATATTGCTGAATTCTCCTTTAAGTGTTATATAAACTATTTAAATCAAGCATTAATAATATGTAATGTTTTTTTTTTACTTAAATTTACAGAATAATATAACTAGTAACATTTAAAGGTTTACATAACCCGAGACCTATTACATTAGTGGCAGACTATGAAATGTTGGCTATAATTTAATATTAACACAATTAATACATTAAGAATGATATGATACATAAACCAGCAGCTAGATTTCCCTCTGCTTAATACATGTGCTATCTATGAATTGTTTAACTATTCTGACTCTGGGAAACGTAGAGATCCTGGGATAATACAACCGTATAAACATCCTCATATTTAGCAAGACGTGAACCACACAAATCTTACACTGAGAACAGTCGTCCAGCAAAAGCTCTACAGGGATCCTGTGGAATATTTGACCCAAAAAGGTTTGTTTACTTTCCACTGACACAGAGGAATGTATTGCATACTTTGACTTAGAAAAAAATACCCTACAGAAAAGTAGGTTTAGAAAACATAGGTTACCATAACTTTGCAATGTGAAATTCTGTTGGGACAATATTTCGAATGAGGTGGTAGATTGGGCATGTTTTTCTTGGTAGATACAATATTAAAAATTATAAGGCCCTATGGACCAATGTACTGTACTAGTGAAACCTAAATGATAAAGTGAAGGATATGCTAGAAATGTTGTTAAGAACTGAAGCAAAAGGAAAATTAAAGTTGATATGGCTCCTCACTAAGGTTTGTTGCATTTTATTACCATAAAATGCAAGCAACAAAATCAACAGACATTCAGCAGATGTAGTTTTAAAATAAGTAGTTATTTAGCGTTATTTCTGAAACGATATCTGCTTTATTCTAGACTGAAGGAGATAGCAGTGCCTTGTATTTTATTAGGGTAAAATATAACTTTAATAGTCAGCTGAGAGGTCAGTGGCATTCTATGTGTACACTGTGTATTGAATCTGGCACAAACATGCTGTAGTTACCTGCATGTAACAAGCAGTATAAACACTGGGTTCTTGGTATACTATAACTGATGCGTTCATTAAGTATATCAGCGCTTGTTTGACAGAAACTTGACCATGATTAGTGTGTTCCTAGGATTTAAGGCACGCCTGTCAACATTCCCAATTGGAAAATCTGGACATATTAAGCCGAATCATGACTACCCTAATCTAAGCAAACCCCGGTCATTTAGTTACTGGAAATATGGGCGGCTTGCAGGTATGCTAAAACACGAAGGCACATGAATCGCACATGTGCTAATACTGACTTGTCATCATCATCATCATCGACATTTAGTTATATAGCGCTAGCAGATTCCGTAGTGCTTTACAATTGGGAACAGTAATAAAACAATACTGGGTAATACATACATATGTAGAAGGCCCTGCTTGCAAGCTTACAATCTTCTTGCCTGTCTTGCTTACCACTTCAAACTGAAATTTTCAGATTTGTTTAGGCAGTATTCAAATCCCATAAATACCAATTATTTGTAATTTCCAAGGTCAGTTCCAAGTATTAAATAAATGTTCCTGGAAATGTTTGCCATGAAAACGACTCTATTTTTCAGTTTTGAGCAGGTGCACACTGTTATTGTAATTCATTTTTTATGCCATATTGTATTGATGTTTTACTATCTATTCTAATAACTTGTGCTTTATAAGGTGAAATTTAATGATGGGGTATTTAAAATGCAAAAAACTACAACATATTGAAATTCACAATTATAAAAAAAATATATATCATTTACAAAACACAAAATATGTGGGAGGCCTATACATTTCTATTTCCGCAAATGCATCTGTTTGCCTTACTCAGAACCGGGACCATGCCCACAGCACTTCTTCATGACAGATTTTCTAGCTACCTCCTTAACGGCGATCTGCATGGGTTTTCAATTTCTTCTGGAAATGCATTTATTGGAAAGAATAATATAAATAACTTTAAAGACAAGGATACTATAACTTTTTGATCACCCAATTTATTATTTTAAACTTATTGTGACAGGATGAGTCTGACAAGCACCAACCCACCCATTTTTCAATTTGGAACTTAAGAATTTGCCTGTTCGTTAGAATCACTTGGATGGACTTGTTGGACTGTTAGAAACATTGCTTATAGAGACATAACCTCCTGGATGGACTTGAATTTATCTGTTGGTTTGGGATAAGAGACAATGGACTTGTACACTGGGTTCCTAAATGTAGCCAGGTGGGCTGCTCATGTCTCTTTTGGAGTACAATTGTCTGACATCCCTAATGTTTCTCCAACTATTCCATTCCAATGTGAAAACAAAAAGTAGGAAGCATCTGGAGCCCCTTCCACATCACAAAAGCATTTTCTCAACTCAGATTAACCCTCCATTAACTGGTTTGATCCATCATGTTTCTCATTTGGACTATCCTAGACTTCTAGGCAACATCCTAGCAGAGGAGAACCAAATGTGGGGCTGATCATCCTCTCCACCCATCTCCAACCCCTAGAAATCTTCCAGGCAATTCAGTGCATCTGACCTTAGGATAACCTTGCAGGGTGAGCTTTTCCTCATGGGAAATCTGAACTGGTGTATTTGTGGATCATCTGAACTTGGTGTTGGAACTCTCTCTCCTACCAGCTCATCATGGTTCTAGATCACAATTCTGCGACCTAGCCGCATATTTTTCCTGACATCCTGCATCAGGAAAGCTCTGCTCCAACAGGAGCTGCTAGGGAGTTTTCTCACCTGGTGTGCCTACAGGAGTAGGATGAGTGGGGTCCAGACTCCTACCACGCTGGTAGAGAGCTTGTGGCTGAACAGCTGGGATCATTAAGAAACGAAAACAGGACCTACAGCTTGCCCAGGAGTTGGTAATACGGGACTTACAACTTGGGAAACTTTGCAACTACAGCTAGTTTGAGGTTTGGATCCTGAGGACTCTACAATTACGTTGCAGAGGCAACTGCCTCAGAACCACTATATTTGGCTACAGCTCAGCCAGAAAAATTATACAGTTTAACCGGACATTGCTTTAACGCTACAGAATAGGGATTTACAACTTGACCTGGTGAAAGCACATCTTGGCCGGGAACCTCTATCCCCATGTAAAGCATAGGACCAACAGCTTGACTTGAGTTAAGATATCCTTAACATGCTGGTGTAGCATAATTAGGGTTGCTATAGGAACTGCCTTAGCACCAATTTCCAGATATACAACTTGGCCTGGAGTTTAAGAATTGCAATTTGGCCAGAGGCAGTTTCCAATAGATTTTATAGCACATTAAGTATAGTTTATCAAGGGGGCATGGCCTGGTAGCCATTGAAGTCTGATGGCTTTTGTTGGAGGTCTGTGCTAGCCCTAGTTAATTAGCACTGACTAAGCAAAATTATTCAGCTCACACTGCTACATACTGCCCCCTTTGGTGTTGGAGAAACCCTGGGACAGTTTTCACTAATCAAAGGTCCGGTATCTTACCCAGCACTGGTCCCTGCTGAGTTGCGGATCGTCCCTTCACTACACTGCTGACAAACCCTTGGACTCGCTTCGTGGTGCATCCCGGTGGAACGGGCCGGGATTGTCTGGTGGACGGAGTGGTGCACCATTTACCAACAGCAAACACCTTACCTCATGTCCTTCCCTCTGCACCTAAACACACACGTACAAAATCTAAATACTCTTATCCCAATCCACTTCTCATTTTCACTAAAACAACTATTTTCTCCAATGACTGCATTGTCCTGTCTTAATCAGGCTACCTTTTTCTATAACAAAACACTCACTTCAGCCCTAGACAATGCAGTTCCAGCTACTACATATAGTTTCCAATGATCCAAACCCCTGCCATGGTACAACAAACAGACCCACTACCTGCAAAAGTGTTCCTGCACTGCACAACGCCACTGGAGGAAATCTAGTTCCTATTCCGCTTTCCTCCACTATAAATTCATCCTTTCATCTTACAGCACTGCTCATTCAATTGCCAAACAAACATTCTTCAAATTTCTAATATCCACCCAGGCTTCTATCCCACGTCGCCTTTCAGCTCACTTCTCTGCCCACCTGCACCTCCTCCTCCTTCCTCCCTTACTGCCCATGACTTTGCAACCTATTTCAAAGACATAATTGACACCATTCGACAAGATATCTCCTAACGCATAATTCCACTCACTCCACTAACTCTAATCACCTTTACCTACACTCCACAATCCACCCTTAATTCATTCTCTCCAGTAACTGAAGACAAAGTCTCTGCACTCATCTTATCATCTTACCCTACAACCTGTCCACTCGACCCTATTCCCTCCCAACTACTCTGCTTCCTTTGCTCTATTGCATGCCCAACTCTACCTCACCTCTTCAACCTGTCTCTCTCCACTGGCAGGTTTCCATCCTCCTTTAAGCATGCGCTCACTTATTTTATTGCAACCATCTCTCGATTCAGCTTCTCTCTCCAACTACCGCCTTATTTCACTCCTCCCCTATGCCTCCAAACTACTTGAGAGATTAGTGTACAAACACTTGTCTCACTTTTTCTCCTCACATTACATTCTTGAGTCTCTGCATTTAGGCTTCTGCCCCCAACATTACACTAAATCTGCTCTCACAAAAGTGACCAAAGATCTACTTACTGCAAAATCTAATGGTAATTTCTCTGTACTCATTCTCCTGTACCTCTCTGCTGCTTTTGATACTGTTGATCACCCTCTTCTCCTACACACTCTTCACTCCATTGGCCTTTGTGACACAGTTTTTTCCTGGTTAACTTCCTACCTATCGAACCACTCCTTTAGTGTTACTACCTCTGGAACATCCTCCTCTCCCACCCAATCCCACTATCTGTTGGGATCCCACAAGGCTCTGTTTTTGGCCCTTTACTTTTTCATTGTACACCTCTTCTCTTGGGGCACTAATTCGCTCATTCGGCCTCCAAAACCACCTCTATGCTGATGACACCCAAATCTATATCTCTTCCCCTGACCTCTCTCCTTCTGTACTATCGTGTAACCAACTGTCTTTCTGTTATTTCCACATGGATGTCCCAATGCTACTTGAAGTTCAACATTCCAAAACAAAGCTTATTATCTTTCCTCCTGCCAGAGTCACCATCTGCCCTCGAATCTCCCTCACTGTCAATAACATCACAATTTCCTCAGTCTCCCAAGTCCACTGCCTTGGTGTCACACTTGACTCCACCTTCTGTTTATTCCTCACATCCAGACTCTCTTCCAATCCTGTCGACTCCACCTTAAAAACATTGCCAGAATATGCCCTTTTCGTACTCAACATGCTACCAAAACTCTTATCCATTCTCTTATCATCTCCCGTCTTGACTATTGCAACCTTCTGCTGCCTGGCATTTCTGACACCTATATATCCACACTTCAGTCCATCCTAAATGCTGCTGCAAGGCTAATCTTCCTCTCTCACCACTCTACATCTGCTGCACCACTTTGCAAATCCCTACACTGGTCGCCTGTCTCCCCCAGAATCAAATTCAATTTACTTACCCTTACCTACAAAGCCCTCAACAACACTACCCCTGCATACATCTCAAATCTCATATCAAAACACTCTCCCTCCCACCCTCTTAGATTTACCTCTGACCTGCGCGTTGTCTCTTCTATGTTAGCCACCTCTCACTCCCACCTACAAGACTTCTCCCATGCTGCTCCCCACTTATGGAATTTCCACGCTCAGTCAGACTCCCACAGCTTTCAAATCTTTAGATGCTCTTTAAAAACCCATCTCTTTTTTAGAGGTGACCTTATGCTTGATAACACTATTCACACTAATGCACTCTCACAACTATCCCAATCTCCACTCTGAAACACATTTACTCCTTACTTGTTTCAACTGTGCCCTCTTTTACTTAGAATGTAAGCTCCCTAGGAAATTGATCCTTCAAATGGAGTCTCTACCTCTCGCAATCCCAGATGATATGCAAATAAGGAAAAAGTTTCTAGTGCAGTATGTTTGGTAAAATCACTAGGATTTATTCTACAGAAAATAAAATCCATAAAATAATGACATATAAACACGGAAAGTAGTTGCTCATACCAGATAACAGAGTAGAAAGCGCATGTAGAAATGGAGCTAAAAGCAGCTTGGATAACTGCTATTCCTGTGCATAGCTATCTAAGGGAGAGGTTTATAACTTATGTCTGTTTGGTAGTGTGCATTAGCAGCCTACTAGAAACTTACGGGAAGTGCTTTTCTTTTCTTTTCTTTGTAGTTAAAGCGTAATAAAGTCTGCTTCAAGAATATCACAGAGTCAGTTGACGCTGACTCTCTTCCTAAGTATCTGGAAGGCCTGTTCTGCCAATACCTTCCTGACTCTCCAATCTCTGATTTCCAATTGGACCAAGTTCATAGAGCTCTCCACTTAAAACCGCTGTCTGATCAACCTTTAAGAGATGTTATAGCGAGGTTCATTACTATAAAGTCAAGAAACTATTCATTTACTAAAATTACAATGTCCCTGTCATCCTCTACTCTGGTCATTATCTGTAGATTTACCAAGACTTCGCCTCCTCTGGCCTGATTCATTAAGGAATTTAGGCAAGAAATTTCTTACTTAAGTCTCCTGGACAACCATGTTAAAATGCAAGGGGTGAAAATTAGTTTTCTATTTTGCACATAAGTTAAATACTGGCAAATACTTGATAGCTTATCTGTACACTGAAATTTAAAGCTGATATTTGTGTGCAAAGAGAAAAAAAACAGACAGTATTTAACTTCTTTACCTTTCTGCCAGATATAATCCCATTGACCCACTTCCCTGAGTTCCCTGAGCTCCGTGATTGCCTTACATCCTCCTCTTTCTATCAGTATCACCAAATCCATCACCCCTACAACACCCAGATCTACCTGCGCACATCCAACTGCCCCTCCCCACTAGAGGCTTTGTGTCTTCACAAGCCCTCCTCCACAGGCCTCATCTCCACCTTTTATGCTATTGATGCAGCATAATCTACCATCCAAAGAACCTCATGAGCTACTTTGGAAACTGGACATGGGTGAGTCACTAGATCTAGAAGAGTGGGCTTCTATCTGGGAAGCTGTTGCTAAAACCGTTATATGTACACAGATTAATGAAAATTCATATAAGCTTTCTTTCTATGGTATTATGCCACCCTTAGACTGAAAGCAATCTACCCTGCATTGCAGAATTTCGGCCAGCAGCGTACCCTGTATGACCTTTGGTGGAGCTGCCCTAAAGTTGTACCCTTCTGAGGGCAAGTGTCGGATCTTATTTGTAAGATTACACACCTAAAATTCCCCTTTCATCTCTCCTATTTCTTTTCGCGTCGTCATCCTCCTGGGGTCCACAGATCATCATCATTATTTATTTATATAGCGCTGTACACTCTCACATCAGTCCCTGCCCCATTGGAGCTTACAGTCTAAATTCCCTAACACACACAGACTGACAGAAACACAGACTAGGGTCAATTTGATAGCAGCCAATTAACTTACTAGTATGTTTTTGAAGTGTGGGAGGAGACAAGAGCACCCCGAGGAAACCCACATAAAGACGGGCAGAACATACAAACTCCACACAGATAAGGCCATGGTCGGAAATCAAACTCATGACCCCAGTGTCAGTGGCGCACGCAGGGGGTGTTTCTGAGTCTCTAGAAACCCCCCCCGCGCTAACTAAGTGGTCACTGTCCTATACAGCAGCCGCGGGGCTGTCAAAGAAGCGTCCGCGGCGGTATACAGCACCGCCGCGGACGCTTCTTAGACAGCGCAGCGGATGCTGTATAGGACAGAGCTGACGAAACGGAGCTGCTGCGCATGCGCTCTCTCTCGGGTTTTTTTTTTTTTTTCTGGGTCGGGGGGGAAATCCCCCCCCCCCCCGACAATCCTCCGTGTGCCCCTGAGTGTTGAGAGGCAAAAGTGCTAACCACAAAGTTGCCGTGAATATTACAACTCGAGTAGCATTACATCTGCTTCAGACAGACTGTGACACGGAACATGTGGGCAGCATGGAATCCGTCATGTTAGAATGCGATGCATTGAACAGAGATTTAAACCAATATATAGATGCAGTTGAGTAGGCCGTACTTAAATTAAAACATAGTCATTTAAGGTAGTGCCGCGTGTACAATGTACAATAAACATTGTACACGTGGCGCTACCTTAAATGGCCACCTTAATACCAAGCATGTCTGTATCTCAGTTTAAGATGATGTCATGTTTACACGCTGGCATGTTCATTGGCTGCAATTCTTTGCAGGAAGCATAGCAAGCTGTCACCTCAAGGTAGGAAACATGAAAATCGGAGTTCTCCTATCAGGGAAACTGCTGTCGGATTTTGTGGAGTCGATAGTTAGTACCCAACCCATTTTACCCACATAGTAATATGCATTCCAGCATCAGCTAGCTTCCTTCTCTCAGCTAGATTTCAACAATCAAGATCAATCAGAGTACCACCCACACTAACATATATATGTCAGGATTACATGTATATCCTTCAGTGCAATTTTAATATTTTAATATTTTATTGTTCAATTTTTAAAGTACCATTGGATGTGTTTATTTTCACCTGTTTATTATACTATGTATAGGGAATTGCAATACATTTTGTTACATACAATCAGTTTTGACCTACTTATACCCATTAGACCGACGGTTCCCAAACTGTGCGCCACGGCTCCCAGGGGTGCCGCGGCGCTGTCACTGGGGTGCCGCGGGCCAGTCATAAAAAAAAAGAAAGAGCACATAAACTTACCAATCCGCCGGGCGCCGGGACCCAGCAGCCTCCTCTCTCCCGCAGCTGTCACTGAATATCAACGTCAGTGACAGCTGCGGGAGAGGAGGCTGCTGGGTCCCGGCGCCCGGCGGATTGGTAAGTTTATGTGCTCTTTCTTTTTTTTATGGCTGGGAGAAGCGGAGGAGGACAGCGGAAAGCAGAGGAGGACAGCGGAAAGCGGAGGAGGACAGCGGGCAGCAGAGGAGGACAGCGGGCAGCAGAGGAGGACATAGGGGAGCAGAGGAGGACAGCGGGCAGGAGAGGAGGACATAGGGCAGCGAAGGAGGACATAGGGCAGCAGAGGAGGACAGCGGGCAGAAGAGGAGGACAGCGGGCAGCAGAGGAGGGCAGCAGAGGAGGACAGAGGGCAGCAGAGGAGGACAGCGGGCAGCAGAGGAGGACATAGGGGAGCAGAGGAGGACAGCGGGCAGCAGAGGAGGACATAGGGGAGCAGAGGAGGACAGCGGGCAGGAGAGGAGGACATAGGGCAGCGGAGGAGGACATAGGGCAGCAGAGGAGGACAGCGGGCAGCAGAGGAGGACAGCGGGCAGCAGAGGAGGACAGCGGGCAGCAGAGGAGGGCAGCAGAGGAGGACAGCGGGCAGCAGAGGAGGACAGAGGGCAGCAGAGGAGGACAGAGGGCAGCAGAGGAGGGCAGCAGAGGAGGACAGCGGGCAGCAGAGGAGGACAGCGGGAAGCAGAGGAGGACAGCGGGCAGCAGAGGAGGACAGAGGGCAGCAGAGGAGGACAGAGGGCAGCAGAGGAGGACAGCGGGCAGCAGAGGAGGACAGAGGGCAGCAGAGGAGGGCAGCAGAAGAGGACAGCGGAAAGCAGAGGAGGACAGAGGACAGCGGGAAGCAGAGGAGGACATAGGGCAGCACAGGAGGACAGAGGGCAGCAGAGGAGGACAGAGGGCAGCAGAGGAGGACAGAGGGCAGCAGAGGAGGACAGCGGGGCAGCAGAGGAGGACAGCAGGGAAGCAGAGGGGGGCAGCGGGCAGCAGAGTGACAGAGGGCAGCAGAGTGACAGAGGGCAGCAGAGGAGGACAGCGGGCAGCAGAGGAGGACAGAGGGCAGCAGAGGAGGACAGCGGGCAGCAGAGGAGGACATAGGGCAGCAGAGGAGGACAGAGGGCAGCAGAGGAGGGCAGCAGAGGAGGACAGCGGGCAGCAGAGGAGGACAGAGGACAGCGGGAAGCAGAGGAGGACATAGGGCAGCACAGGAGGACAGAGGGCAGCAGAGGAGGACAGAGGGCAGCAGAGGAGGACAGCGGGGCAGCAGAGGAGGACAGCAGGGAAGCAGAGGGGGGCAGCAGGCAGCAGAGTGACAGAGGGCAGCAGAGTGACAGAGGGCTGCAGAGGGGGGCAGCGTGCCTGGGGGCAGAGTGCCTGGATGTAGAGGGGGCAGTGTGACAGAGGGCAGAGGAGGGGGACAGAGGGCAGAGGAGGGGGACAGCGTGACAGAGGAGGGGGACAGCATGACAGAGGGCAGTGAGAGGTGACAGAGGGCAGAGGGGGCAGCGTGAGAGGGGGCAGAGTGACTGGATGCAGAGGGGGAAGTGTGACAGAGGGCAGAGGAGGGGGAAAGTGTGACAGAGAAGGGGGACAGTGTGACAGGGGGCAGTGTGTCTGGATGTAGAGGGGGCATTTTTGCATACAACTAAATAAGTATTTCTGTCCTGACCTAAATACTTATTACATTTTTTTGACCCAACTACTTCTAAAACAGGACTGCTCAGTAATTATTTTGGAGGGGTGCCTTGAAAAAATTTGGAGACTCTAAGGGTGCCGCGTACTGAAAAAGTTTGGGAACCACTGCATTAGACCCATTATATACAGCTTAATATTTTAGAAACATCTAGCCAGTGAACGCAAAAGGTTTTTTTTATTGTTTAGTTTACTACTAGGGAAGGATCCCTAGTCCTGATTGCAGCTCCTGCAACCATCAGGAGGTGAGCGAACAGTCTTTATTCCCTCTAGATTTCAGCACCTGCAATCTACACTATCATCATCCTCACCCTCATCAGTGTGTACATCATCCTCACACAATACTAATTCATCCCCGCTGGAATCCACCATTACAGAAGTCTTTGTTCTTAATGCCAGTAAAGGCCCTCCTCGTGGAATTCGTATTTCATTTTGATGAACATCATCTTTTCCTTACTTTTAGGAAGTAGCCTCCTATGCCAAACGCCGACAAGGTTCTCGGCTGTGCTGAAAACTCTTTCTGAGAACACACTGGAGGGTGGACAGCCTAGGTATTGCAAAGCGAGTTTGTACATGGGTCGTCAAATTGCCTTCTTTTTCTCCCAGTATGTAAAGGGACTATCTGACGTGTCTATTTCTATGCTGTCGTTAAAATAATCCTCTACCAATCTTTGGATGTTGATAATTAGATCACTATTTTTGGGTAATTCTTTTAGACCAGACCAGATGTCAAAATATTCTGCATCATCCTTGGGTCTCTTAGAAAATCTAAGTTTTTTCCTATCAGCAGTAGCGTGAGAAACTGAAGGATGGGACGCTGTCTTGTCAGGTACTACTTCAGCTGTCAACTTGCTCACCAGGAGCTCATTGCATCTCTTGCATTGGAAATAAAGGGAATACATAGCTCTTAATCCTAGGATCCAGCATTGGAGCCAAAATGTAGTTATCCGATTTCCAGAAGTTGATAACCCTTCGATCCTGGCGAAGTGATTAAAGCCCTTCATCTACAAGTCCATAATTTCTTTGTTTCATCTCCTCCTTCAATTTTTCAAGGTGCTTTTCCAAAAGCTTAAGGTAATCACTTGCCTCGAGCTTGCAGTGTCTGAACTCACTTCACAGTTGAATACTTGAACCGTTTCAGCACCTTGCACAACACAGAAGTATTCTCCACTGCGCTGGACTAAAATGCATTCCCCCTCCTTTCCTAATGTCATGGCTTGTTGATTAAGCATGGATGGTTTTTCGCTGTTCCTGCATCCTCAGACGCATATAAAGTGTGGAATCCTACCTTGTTACCACCTCTTGCTTCAGTTGGTGGCAGAGTAAAATATTTTTTTTCCAGCAGCTGCTGCAATTTCCTACATGCTATTGAAGTATGCCGAAAATGTCCCAAAATTCCAGCGGGGATAAATTAGTATTGTGTGAAGATGTTGTATACACTGATGAGGGTGAGGATGATGACAGTATAGATTGCAGATGCTGGGATCTAGCTGAGAGAAGGGAGCTACCTGATGCTGGTATGCATTTTAACATTGTGGGTAGAATGGCATGTTGGCAATTTTATATTATTCGCCTTTATTAGAGAGGTGTTTAGAAAGGTATAGGTTTTGCTTTTACATTTTTGTTTCCCTGACTTTAAACCGCTATGCACTTGAACATAGGCTTATGACATAGAGGGAGGTATCATCATTATTATTATTATTATTAATTTTTATTTATAGGGCGCCACAAAGTATCCGTAGCGCCGTACAAGGACAAACAATGGCACAGTACAAGGTGAAACAGCACAGTACAAGTAACAGTAAGCACTATAACTCTGGGGGCTCAGGCACAGCATGAAAGAGAGGGAGGGAGGGGAAAAGTGAGTACAGGCAGGTATCTATGGCCCAAGAGGGTGGGCACGGATGACAGGTTGAGAGTCACTGAGGGGAGTGGAGAGAAGCGAGATGAGACAGAGGGCAGAGGGACTGAGAGGAGGTGAGCTGAGTAGCTGGAGAGCGCAGTTAAAAGTGATGGAAACAGAAGGTAGGAGAGCCCTGCTCAAAGGAGCGAACAATCTAAAGGGAGGGGAAGACAGACAGACACATGGATGAGACGGAGAGACGGGTGGAAGGGGGAGAAGGGAAGAAGGGATGAGAAAGAGAGGTAGCCGACCGGTGGGAGTTTAGGCATGAGACTGGAAGGCTTTAAGGAAAAGGTGGGTTTTTAATGTTCGTTTGAAAGAGGACAGATTAGGGGAAGTTCTGATGGAGCGGAACTTCCCCTAGTCATCATGACTGAGACTGGAGAGTGACAAGAGCAATGTGACTGGAGACTGGAGAGTGACAAGGACACTGCCACTCCTCCTGTTTCTGTATGAGATATGGCACAGTAGAATGTCACTGGGGACTTCTAAGAACACTGACAGCCCTATCTGTTTCAGCAGTGGACACTGCCACCTCTCCTACTTCTGGATGAGCTATGACACAGTAGAATGTCACTAGAGCTTTTGAAGAACACTGCCAACCATATAATTTGTCTTTCTGCATTGAAAGCTGCCACCTCTCCTGTTCCTGTGTGAGCTATAACTTTGTAGAATGTCACAGTAGTCTTTGAAGAACACTGTCACTCTTCCTCTTTCTGTTCTTGCTATGATGCTGCACAACTGCACTGGAGACTGCCAACAACCCTGCTACCACTTCTGTGTCTCTCTGTGAGATGGCGCTGGATCTCCGACGACGCAACAATGACGTTTTGACTCGTTTTCAGTTCTGAGGGCACGCAAAAGTACTGAGCCAGCTCGGCTCAGTAATCGGATCGGCTATGTTCAAATGGGCTTGGTTTTCCGAAAACCGAGCCTGAGCATCTCTAGTTTTTAGATCATGTTCTCTGATAAGTAAGATCAGCTGTATTGCATGCTGTACACCCCCCTACCTCCTTAATCTCTGTCTTTTATTCTGTATTCTTTATGCAATAAAATACAATAAAATAAAGATAGTTTATGAAAGTGATAAATTGAATCCAGTGAATCTTCCTTGCGGTTGTTCTGGCATTTGCATCAAGACCACTTTCAAAACTACAACTTGGCTTGAGAACTTTACATCTTAGTCCAGTTAAGAAATGTTTATTGAATTATTTAACAGTTACTATAATATTGACTCTAGGATGCTGTGGGTGTTTCTTGAAGCTTTGTGATATCCTGGTGGTTGTTTTAATTGTGTTATCCTTGTTATGGCTATTGGTTATAGTTATACAGTATTTTACATTCTGTAATAAAGATATGTTTGTATCTAAAATCTCTCCTTGCCTTTGTGATCCAAAGAGCCCTAAGGTGGCAGTGACACCTAGCGAGCTCAAACTCTAACACCTTGATATCCTGACAAATCCCTTATATATTTTTTTAATAAAATATATGCTCTGTTTAGGCTCATTTCTGCCTTTCATGACAGTAAGGGAGACATGGTGGGCCTGCTTCGCCATTGGACTTAAGTCCCGTAGCGTGTTGTATCGTGCATGAAATTCATCTGTGCACGGACCAGAACGGGACTTATTCCAGTGAATGTAACTGCATGCAATTCCTGTCCGTACGCAAATGACTCTTCTGACTGCCTATGACTTGAAGGGCAGAACATGGTGGCATGCACTGATCAGCAACAACTTTAAAACCAACTTCTTAATATTGTGCAGTTTTCCCTCTGAAGGTGTCCTGTGGTATCTGGCTCCAAATCGATAGCAGCAGATCCTTTAAGTCCTGTAAGATGCGGGGTGGGGCCTCCATGGCCCGGACTTATTTTTCAGGCACATCCCACAGATGCTAGATTGGATTGAGATCTAGGGAATTTGGAGGCCAAATCAACACCTTTAGCTTTTTGTCATATTCCTCAAACTATTCCTTTACAATTTTTGCAGTGTGGCAAGTCGTATTATCCTGCTGAAAGAGGCCACTGCCCTCGGGGAATACCATTGCCATGAAGGGGTGTACTTGGTCAACAACAATGTTTAGGTAGGTGGTACGTGTCATAGTAACATCGAGGACCCAAGGTTTTCTAGCAGAACATTTCCCAGAGCATCACACTTAATCCGTCAGCTTACTTCTTCCCTGTCACGCTTCAATGTAAATCACAGCTATGGAGCCCAGGATGTAATAAGGAATAAAGGTGTTAATTGCTCAACCCCGATATATCTGAAACTGCACAGGGAATACTGCAGTTGCAGGTAGAATGCTAGGTGGAGAGAAATCCGGAGAAGTGGTGTAACTGCAGAATATTAAGTCCGAGAGCACAGGAGCAACAGGGAGCACAAACCATATGGCAATGAAACAACAATGACAGTGCAGAATAGAGAGAGACAGGTATAAATAGGGACCACACTGGTGCAAGAGATAATAGACACAACAAGTAAACCCCTAGTGATGAAAAGAAAGTCCAGGGTCCAGGAGGCAGGCGCTTCCAATGCAAGCAGCATGCAATGCAGAAGACTACAAGCAGATCCTGACAGTAACCCCCTCCCTTTTAGAGTGGATTCAAGATGCCCGTATTAACAAAAGTGATTAAACCAGTCTGAATCATAGTACACTGTAAGGGGTTCGGGATGCAAGTGCTCGTCCAAGGGCGTAAAGATGATGGAGATCATGCCAGAGGGAAGTTGATGCACCGCAGACCTTGCTCTCTTCTTTCACCTTTTCATTTAGTGAGAATTCCTTGGAATGGGACCCTCAACCAATTGGGTGGGACACAGTGGTACTTCTTGGCCTGATGTGATAGGTGGTATTGCCGAATGTACAGATGCCCCGCAACATGGCATAGTGGGAGGTGTCATAAACTTGATGAATACTGCCTCAGTAAAGAGTTGCAAGTCCCATCGGATGGAATGATTAGTCTCAATAAATGGGTTTACCCATTCTAAGGCTTCCCCTCTAAAATGCGATATCGAAAACAGTACCTGTCTCTTTGGGTCATTAAAGAGGCTAGGTGCAGAGGTAAATTGTGAAGCACAAAACCTCAGAAGGAACTAAGTTGCAAAAAATATCCCTCAAAGATAGGTGATGACTTAGACTGAAGACTCTCAGCAAGAGACTACTCAGACTGGAAACTGTCGGCAAGGGACGGCTTGGACTAGACACTCATGGAGGAGGGCTCGGACTGGACACACTTGGAGGATGGCTCGGACTGGACACAATTGGAGGATGGCCCATACTGGGCACACTTGGAGGACAGCCAGTACTAGGCACACTCGGAATGGACAGTACTGGGAGGAGCTTCGGACCAAACAGCACTGGGGGAAGCCTCGGACGGGAGAGCACTGGGAGAAGCCTCGGAAGGGACAGCACGGGGAGAAGCCTCGGACTGGACAGCACTGGGAGAAGCCTCGGATCGGAAAGCACCAAGTAGTAAGTCGGGCTGAACCTTAATAAGTGTCAACTCTTGCTATACAGCCTTAAATGCTGACTCTGGTTGAACCGTATCTAATGGCAACTTGGGCTTAATTGTATGGAATGGCAACTTGGGCTGAACCGCATGGAGTGTCAACTCGGACTGAACAGCATGGAATGGCAACTCGGGCTGAAGTGCATGGAATGGAAACTCTGGCTGAATCGCAAGAATTGGCAACTCGGGCTGAACCACATGTAGTGGCAATGTCTCTGGAGCAGATTAGAGTGGCAGAGCCCATAGTGAAGCAGGCTATAGGGTTTGCACCATTTCTGAAGCAGGCTGTGGCTGAGGAACAGAGACAGCAGCTGATGACTCAGAACTGGAGACAGTGGCTGGTGACTCGGAACTAGACACAGCGGCTTGCGACTCGGAACTAGAGAAACCAACTGGGGACTCAAAACAGTAGACATCGGCTGGCGACTCAAAACAGGAGCCAGAGGCTGGTGACTCGGAACAGAAGGCAGAGGCTGGTGACTTGGAACAGGAGGCAGAGGCTGGTGGCTCGGAACAAGAGGCAGAGGATAGCACCTCGGAACTGGAGGCAGAGGATGGCAACTCGGAACTGGAGGCAGAGGATGGCAACTCGGAACAGGCAACAGGACCTGGCACTTCAGGACAGGCAAAAGAAGCTGGCACTTCAGGACAGGCGACAGGGGCTGGCACCTCTGGACTGGTGACAGACGCTGGCACCTCTGGACTGGCAACTGGAGCTGGCACTTCTGGTCTGGCAGCAGAAACTGGCACCTTTGGTTTGGTGGCAGATACTGTCACCTCTGGAATGGCGTCAGAAATTGGCACCTCTGGACTGGAGGCAGAAACTAGAATTGTTAGATTGGGTCTCATTCCAGGGAGCAGAAAAGGCTGTACTGTGGAAACAGGAGGTGAAGTTCAAACAATCTAGAAATGGGAGTGGAAAAAACAGAAGATGGTTCTGTAGGCTGTCATGGCATGTGAAGAGGACAGTCTTGTAGGGAGTGTCCATTACTTGCACAGTAAAGGCATAAAGTCCTTCTGCGCTGCCTCTCCTCTTCTGTGAGAGGAGGGTGTGGACCACCTGCTAACCTGGAGTTTATTACACAGTAGTTCTTGGTTAAATGCAAGTTTGTGGTAGCACTATTAAAGGTGTTTGCACAGAGTCAGCAGCATTAGAATTGGAAGAGACAAAATCTGACAGTCTCTTGAGTGGGTCCGTGATTAAAGCAAAAAATTGAGCCAACTGCGAGCATAACAAAATTATGTCCATTTGTAGTGTCTGTAGCAGAGGCAATTCAGTCATTTGTAAGGTAGACATGTTTACAGGAGAAAACAAATGAAAATACTTGAAGTGAGAGTCCCAGGAAAAAATCTGAAGCAGGATTTTTCACACTGCTTCAGAGCTGTCTTTTGGGCTGGTCATTCTGTCACTCTTCAATGTAAATCACAGCTATGGAGCCTGGGATGTGATGAAACATAAAGGTGTTTATTGCTCAGAAAATACAGATAAATGATACGAACCCAATATAGCTGAAACTGCATAGGGAATACTGCAGAGACAGGTAGAATGGTAGGTGGAGAGAGATCCAGAGAAGTGATGTAGCAGCAGAATATGAAGTCCGAGAGCACAGGAGCAGCAGGGAGAACAAACCATAAGGAAGGCAACAGCACAAAAGAGAGAGAGAGAGACAGATATAAATAAGAAACAGCCAGGTGTAAGAGATAATTGGTGCAATAAGTTAACCCCTAGTGATGAAAAGAAAGGCACAATAGCAGCACCTCTGGTGAACAGAGGCACTTCAGATATTACATTAATGCACAAGTCCATGTTCCAGGAGGTAGGAGCTGCAAATGCAAGCAGCATGCAATGCAGAAGGCTGCAGGCAGATACTTACATACCCATAGTGCATCCTGGTGTCATCTCTTCCACTGGTAAACAATACACACGCATCTGGCCATTTACCTGAAAAGAAAATGTGATTCATCAAATCAGGCCTTCTACTTCCATTGCTCAATGGTCCAGTTCTGGCACTTATGTGACCATTGAAGGCATTTTCGGTGGTGGCAAAGGTTTGCATGGGCACTCTGACCAGTTTTCCCAGTCCCATACACAACAAGCTGTGATGCACTGTGTGTTCTTACACCTTTCTATCATAGCCAGCATTAGCTTTTTCAGCAATTTGTGCTACAGTAACTCTTCTGTGGGATTGGACCAGATGGGCTAGCCTTCGCTCCCAACACACATGAATGAGTGTTGAGCGCCCATGAGTCTTGGGTGCCCATGTTGCCGGTTCACTGGTTGTCCTTCCTTGGACCACATTTGGTAGGTACTAACCACTGCATACTGGGAACATCCCAGAAGACGCACTGTTTTGGAGGAGCTCTGACCAAGTCATCTAGCTATCACAATTTAGCCCATGTCAAAGTATCTCAGATTCTTCCACTTGCCAATTTTTCCTGTTTTCAACGCATCAAGCTCAAGAACTGACTGTTCACTTGCTGCCTAATATATCCCACCCCTTGACAGGTTCCATTGTAATGAGATAATCAATGTAATTCACTTCACTTCAGTGAAAACCATGTCAGTGGTTTCAATATTGTGGCTGATGGTATATAATTTTGTAAGAATCATTTAAACATATGGGGCCTGATTCATTAAGGAAAGTAAAGTAAACAAATGAGTAAGTTTTCTGCTGGACAAAAACCATGTTACAATACAAGGGTTGAAAATTAGTTTAGTATTTTGTACATAAGTTAAATACTGTCTATTTTTCATTTAGCACACACATACTTGATAGTTTTATTTGTACTCTGAAATGTAAGGTTGATCTAGGACAGGGTTGTCAAACCCGCGGGCCGCGGGCCGCATGCGGCCCAGCATGCCTGTAAATGTGGCCCAGCAGGAGTTTTGGTTGTGGCAAGGGGGCAGCGCTGTTAATGAAAAAAAAAATCCTGCAAAAAAAGAAAAAGATAAGAAAATACTTACCTTGTGGTCACGCGGTCCCTCCCTGGTCACCTCCTCCGTGCGGCGCTCGCAGTGAATGTCGGGCGTGACGTCATCACGTCCGACATCCATTGCGGAGCACAGCACATAGGACTCACCCGTGCGAACTATCAGCAGCAGTGAAACGGAAAAAACAAGAGAAGAGGATCAGAGAACAAGCCGATTAAAAGGTAAGTTAAGGAGTTTTTTTTGTTTTTTTTTATTATTTCAAGGGACGCTGACGAGTGCACAAACTCACCTGGTCCTGGAGCATCACGGACCTTATCTTCCTGTCTTAATGACTGCTGTATTGAAGCCCTTCATAAAATGTTGTAACAATATCACTTGATGTTTGACAGCAGCCATTAGCATGTCATTGACGCACTGAGCAACAACAGGGAGCATTAGCAATGTTTTCTATGTTTTTTTTGGATGATCGGCTTTCATTAGTGCTAGTGTATTTTATGTGCGGCCCAAAACAACTTGTCGCCTTCCAATGTGGCCCAGGGAAGCTAAAAGGTTGGACACCCCTGATCTAGGACATGCCCTACCTCAACTATAAATCTGTCATCACATTTTAAATTTACATTTCCTTCCAATGCAACATGGTTTTGTCAAGGTGCAAAGTTACTCATTTTTTTTTTTACTTTACTTTCCTTAATGAATCAAGCCCATGTATCACAGACACCAGCATGGCTACCTCCACTTTCCTAAACCAAATTTCTTAATTTCCTAAGCTGCTTTCAGTCATGTAGCAATCAGCTTTTTCCACTCCCAGAGCTGTTCAAAACTGTCACACAGAATGTAAGGTGGATTAATATTCCATTTTAGTTTCATCAAGATGATGTTAGCTACAGATATGTCCGCTAACTGCACATGGTAATTTGTGCTTTACCTCAGAGCACCCAAGCTTAATCAGCTTTACACAGTTATTGTTAGAAGTGTGTTCTCTAGTTGCTGATTTGACAATACACAGAGTACACAAAAAAAAGGAAAGAATAAAAAAAACCCAGATTTTCCCAACTTAGCCATCAAACATGATAAACATTGGGGGCCGCTCAAAGCTGAGTGCAACATAATTGATGTCTGAAGACCCCGTGGTGTTAAGAAAATCAATTAAAAGGAACAGATAAATATGCAGACAGATTTGCTCATTATACATCAATGCCGCTAGTTCCCTTTGGTCCTGCAAAGCGTAGCTACTGAAAAATGAACTACTCATCCTTAACTCAGGGGTAATAAGTAGAGGCGAAAAAGACAAGCGATTCCTAGCAGCACAATAGCTTTTCATCTACAGCTCTTCAGAAAGTTTTTTCATAATATCCACACATGAGCAGCTCCAGCAGGAGAGCATAATTTGCTGAGGTAGAGGAAGCAGTGGCTGCCATTGTTTGTTTATATACCAGAAGCGTTTGACCTTGTCAGTCATGCTTTGCTTCTTCAGAAATTGAATGTTGTGAATTTTTTTTCCTGCTTTACTGTCATATTCCCAAACCTCTTGACCTGTTTATTTCAAGCTCCAAAGCGACTTTTAATAACTAGATTTTCATGTTAACTCTTTCAAGTTTGATGAGCAACATTTCCAATACTGTTCCGTGAAATATTTAACTCATTTCACATTTGGTAACACAATTTTATATTTTTCACCGGTGGAATTTGGCCTTAAGTGTTCCCGAACCTATTTTACCCACAGCGTACAGCAGAATTAATTGACAGCGATAGTCCCAGATATACTCATTGACTACAAATTCAGCACAATTTATATTTTACAAATGCAGGGTGGAATAGCAGTCCCCAGAATGGTAAAGCAAATGTGGAAGACAAAGAGTGTTTTGCCAGAACTTTGTACATGTGTGAATCACTATGTTCATCTCTAATTTCCACAGTCTATAATTATTTACAAATAAAGAGCAGATAACAATTGTTTTAATACTTGGTAGAAACACTTTTAGCTGTAGTTACTGCTCTGAGTATATTTGGGTGAGTCTCTACTAGCTTTGCACATCTGGACCTTGAAATTGTCACCCATTTTACTTTGCGGTATTCCTCAAGTTCAAACAACTAGGGGACCATTGGTAAACATCAATTTTTAAACCTTTGCACAAATGAAAACTTTTGATTTGCCTATTTCCTCTCTGCACACACAATCCATCAGTACCTGACAAAAAAGCATTATGTTCGCATATGGTATAGAAGAATTATTACTGTTAATTTTATTTTCTTGAAATACTCCATGGCAGCCATAATATATATTAATTTCTTAGTCAGCTAGTAGAGACAGGAAAGAAGAAGCAACCGGGACGATATCATGTGACTCCTCTTTCCACTTGGTGTCTTTAAGAATCTTCCCAAGCTGTCCTAAAACACAGATGTATGTGGGAATATCCGGCTGCCATGCAGCATTCCAAGGAAATAAAATTAATGGTAATAATTCTTCTGTTTCCTGTTCAGCTCCATGACAGTCATGACGCATGGGACTTACCCAAGGAATATATTAAAGAAGAAGGGGGGTGTAAGGTATAACCTATACTAATAAAGAATTGCAACAGAAAGACTTTTATTGAATAACTGTTTGAAAGATTTTCCTTCCAACCAGAGCTTCTGTAGAAGATGTCACATCCAGCAGGTAAAGTCTGGTAAAAGTATGAAGAGATGCCCAACCTGCTGCCTTGCATAAATCGACTACTGCTGCATGAGCTCTTCATAACCACAGCTCTTGTAGAATGTGCCATAATTTCTCTTTTAAACCTAACATCCGTTCCCCTTGTAAGTCTGCACAATTGCATTCTTGATCCATCTTGCAAGAGTATGTTTGGATGGAGCATGTCCTGATAAAATAAATGGCATGTAATTGTTCTTAATCAGTGGTTGGTTGTGGAACAAGCGAAGGTAGTACAATTTTCTGATTGATATAGAAAGTAGAAACTACCTTAGCAACAAAATTAGGATTAGTTTGCAACACAATTTTGTCCATATAAATGTTCTAAAAAGGGTCTTTACACCATAGAATATGCAGTTGTCCCACTTGATGTATCTACAGCACAACCCTGTGGAACAACAGAATTTTAATGCAAAGGCAATGTAAAAGCAAGTTTGCCTTTACAAGCCATCGCCGCTTTAAATTTTAGCTGCAAAGACGCCGATCTCCCGTGAGATGAAAAAAACGGACTTTAATACACTTACCCCCAGATCTTTGGATTGGGATGCAGAACTAATCCTTGATGTAGAAGATCTGACAGAACAGCAGAGCCTAAGGTTGTTCCAGAAACATTTCAAAGCTACTTTAAATCACAGGTGGCATGGAGCAGCATGGCCATAATGGAAACATTGCTATGACATATACTGTTCTTTCTTGAGCTTACGTAAGTGAGAAGAAAAGGAGGGAACACATACCCTAGTTGAATGTTTCATGGAATCAATAGACATGTATTCCCTTTGTTCTGGTGTCCCTCTGACTGGAAATTAACTGAGCTACCTTGGTGTTTGAAGATGAAGCCATCAGATATATTTGATGGAGTCCAAACTTCTGTACTAGTAGTTAAAAAACATATTTGTATAAGACCTAGTGTCCTGTATGGACTTGATGTTGAGTGAGATAGTCTGCAATCCTGTTATCTTCCCCTGCAATGGGCAGTGCAGAGAAGGATATCACATTTTTGTCTACCCATAACAGGACTGTTGAATCTTCCACCATCATGGTCCTGCTACTTGTGCTGCCTAGACGATTTATGAATGCAACTACTGTTTGATTGTCAGAAAAAATCCTGAGATGTTTGTGTCTTAAGAGAGGTGGAAAATGTTGAATCACATGCCATAGAGCCCTCATTTCAGGAATGTTTCTGCAGGCCTTTTTCACTCTGGAGCCATTTTCCTTGTAAAACTTCTGTAAGTAGATGAGAGACCCAACCTTTGGAGTTGGAGTTGGAAAATGTAGTGAGCACCATCCAAGCTGGCTTTGAGAAGGATACTTAATGAATTTTTATGCTTGGATTCTGCCACCATCAAAGTGATCTCCTTGCAGTATTTATAAGTCTGATGGCTTGATCTAGAGAAGTTGAACTATGATCCTACTGATTAATTTGAAAATATCACATATGTCACCTTTTTCAAGGAAGAATGCCTATAGTGGGTGAGAACATTACTAGTAGATGGAGACAATTTCTTATTTGCATCATTTGCAATTGAGACTACAATTGGTATGCTAGATGTTGAATTTTAATAAATGTTTCATGTGACAAACTGTGTCGTTGCTGTGTCTAGTCAGAGCCCTAAGAACTGTAACTGTTGAAAAGGCACCCATGACTTTTTACTGCATTGATGATCAAACAGTGTTACTGCAAGAATATCATCACCAGAAGTATTCTGTGTTTAGCCACATGCGCCGATATTCCTGCTACCAGAATGTCATACAGATAAGGCCATAGCATGAATCCTTGTTCCCCAAGAATGGCCATAAGAACTTTGTTGGAGGTCATCGGAGAAATGGACAGTATGAATAGGAAGCATATGCACTGGAAATGGGGACCCAATACAAAGATCTGAGGAAATTATTTTGTTATAATATATATATATATATATATATATATATATATATATATATATTGAGTTATAATAGGAATGTGGAGATAAGCATCTTGTAAATCTATTGAAGTAAGAAAGTCTAATTTCTCTACTGCTTTGAGAATAGATTGCATTGACTCCATGCAGAAATGTCTTGTGGAAATTAATTGATTGAGCCACTTGAGTTCAAAACCTGTTCAGAAGCACCCTGATGTTTTTATCTACTTGGAGAACTTTTGACTATAAGGCAGTGAATTTTTTTCCTCAAAGGAAAAGGAGAAAATTCTTATTCCTTCAACAAGGGCAGCAAAGTATTTCATAATGCCTCCAGTTCCACTAATGAGGATAGAACTCAGGTCTTTACCAAGATATTCAATCTCGAACTCTTTGTTGATGATGTAGTGAACACAGTGATTTGAAGGAAGATCTGCCATATCTCTGCATACTTTGAAAACCCTGCCACCCACAGAATTTTATGGAGGTAGGTGTAGAAAAGAGATATTGCAAGTCTTTTTGCACTGGCTCACTGTCCTTTCTCCTGATGGAACGAGAATGCTGCTTAAAGGTGGTGACATCAAACTGCAGAAAATACTGTTCTTATGGCCTATGACAAACTTATTGTCACTCACCGGACTGTGAGTGCCATTTCTCCTGTGTTCAGGAACCGTGGCCGTCCGCCACCCTGAGGGTCTGCGCATGTGCAGCCCTTATGAAACCTTCAGTACCTGTTGCTTTTAATTAATTGGATGATCAGGCAACCCTCCCTATGTAAACCACCTGTGATCATTACCTAGTTGCCTGATCTTGGAGTCTCATTCCCCATGAGCCTCTGAAGGTGTTCCTGTGTTTCCTCGTGTATTCAGCTCCAGCTGATTCCTGTCTACTACGATTGTGGTTTCCAGACCACTTCAACTCTCCTGTGTTCATCGTGTATGCACTTAGCTGATTCCTATCTGCTACTGCTGTCGGATCTCAGACCGTCTCAACTCTCCTGTGTTCATCGTGTCTGCACTCAGCTGATTCCTATCTGCTACTGCTGCCGGATTCCAGACCGCCTCAACTCTCCTGTGTTCAGCGTGTCTGCTCTCCGCTGCCTCCGTTGCTACTGCTGGGTTCCAGACCGTCTCAACTCTCCTGTGTTCATCGTGTCAGCTCTCCACTGATTCCTATCTGCTACTGCGGCCGGATTCCAGACCGTCTCTACTCTCCCGTGTTCAGCGTGTCTCCCCTCCGCTGCCTTTGCTACTACTGCCGGATTCCAGACTGCCTCTACTCTCCTGTGTTCAGCGTGTCTCCCCTCCGCTGCCTCCGCTGCTACTACTACCGGATACCAGACAGCCTCAACTCTCCCGTGTTCATCATGTTTCCAGTTTTACTTACTACTGCTTCCTGAGTATTTCTCCTTTGATTACCGGTTACCTTTCGTGCGCTGCACCAACCTGATTACCGCTTCCATCCTCTAGTGGTCTCTCCTCCTGCCGGCGTTCAGCCGTTCAGGTATCCCTGCACTTCTCCTTGACAGCCTGCTCTCCTGAACCGCGATATGCATACTTTCCATTGACTTTGCTATTGTATTGCATATCCGTCTGGACTGTGTTGTGTTCATCTCCGGAGTCTTCCATCTACTGAAGCTATTGTTACTATTTACTTTGTTTCCTATTACCTGGATCTCTATCGTGACTTTGTATACTTCAAGCAGCGCTTATCAGTTATTATTGTATTGTGGTTATCATCGTGGGATCAAGTTCCGTGTGCCCCCTGTGTATCCTCTGTATTCCATTCATCTCCTCGTGCCCCTCCTCACATATATATAGCAGTGGTACAACTTGCTGAACGCAGACCACTGACTCCTGTTTCCCATTGGCACCAGTTTCAAGTATCCTCTCACATAAGCAGTGGTACAACTTGCTGTACGCAGACCACTGACTTCCCCGTTACCTACTTGTACCTGGAACCCATTCCTTCACTATAGACAGTGGTACAACTTGCTATCGCAGACCACTGACTTTCACTACCTCCTCTCTACTCCTGGACATTCCTCCTCACTATAGCAGTGGTACAACTTGCTGTACGCAGACCACTGACTCTACTCACGTTTACTTGTCCATCTGGTTCCTCGTGTTCATACATCTAAGTCATTACCAGTTGCTGCTAGTCATAGACTTTCATTGAGCATTCTCTCACCATCTGCTGATTCTCCAGTTCCGTTGTCACCCTGCTACCAGAGGACCTTAGTACCAGCTATATTACTCTGGTAAGAACATCATCTGGTGATATCCTGGGCAAAGACTCCTAGTGCCCGTGACACTTATCTTGCAGACAGGAAATTAATTCCTTGTCCAGGAGGTTGCTCAGTGGTTTCTTTGGGTTCAGGTATGCACTCCACACATAAAAGACCTCTCATAGTTATGAGATACATTTTTATCGCATGTTCCAAAAATGATCATGATACTTGCGTGTCTTCTTCTCTTAAGTAGACTAACTAAACTGAAAGGTTTTTAAGAAAGCACTCCTAAAAAAGGGCTTACCTAGATAGTTGCTCTTTAGCTTTTTGGGGGTGGGTTCAGGCTACATCATATAGAAATCCTCCTTTAAACTGCAGAGCATGACCAGGATGTGACATCATATAGGCATTTCTGACCTTCCGACATGCTTCCTAGATCAGAGGAGGAGGGCTAAATCTTCAACTCGGCTTTGTTACTTGGTACTTGTAGTAGGAACTAGCATGCCAAGGGATTCATTCCTGCCCCTGCTTGCACACCCGGAGGTGTGTAGCAGGGATAATCCAGACTCGCCAGGAATGGGAAAATCACATAGGTATAAAATAACAAAACTCACATACACTCATCTTATTCTGCCTTAGTCAGCTGAGAGAGAGTAAAAAGGCAACAAGGGAAAGGAGGAGTGACATTATATAACTTCCCTGTCTCTACTCAGCTGACTAAGGAGTTAACCCATATGTTTTATCTGACATGGAGTTGAAAAAAAAATAGGCAATTAAAAAGGTTTATATACTGAAACTGAATATATTGTGTTTCTTTGACTGTCTTTTTTTTTGTATATATAAAACATCTATAAAAAGGAAATACAGTGTAATCCAATACAACAATCCATACTTTGCATTGAATTTGGTTAACCCTTACCTGATAAATCCTCTAATGGATGTATGGGGCAGGGTCTGATGTGAATGATTACATATCATCTGTACAGCACTAAATAATATGATTGACCCTAAATATAAATAATTTATATACATTGCCACTAATATGTATATAGAGGGAGCTGATTTTGTTAAAGGAACACTAATTAGTGTGAGGATTAGTACTGTATTCTGTATTTGCAAATTGCCTGTGTACTAAACTCAGCAGCAACACTTTTTCTTAAGAGAAAACAAGTCCGTGTTCCAGAGTAATAAAATACTACAATTTGATGTTACCCCTGTGATATGTGCATTGCTGGTGTTGTTCAGGGTGTCACCACGGAGAGTAATAGAGGTAAGCCATTTAATTACCACCGCACCTCTGGGTGGTCTACATATATTTTATGCATTTTGATTACCTAGCATAAGCTCAGTCACACATTACAAATCATGTATATTTAAAATCTAATTTGCAGTGAAGATCTCTAAAACATTCTTATATTCTAAGAAGTGACTGGAAAATAAAGAAATAAAAGAGCAGACACAGCAGTTTTGATTAAGATACAGATGAAATGTGCTGCTTGGCATCACAAACAGTTTTATTGGCACACAAAGACAGCTCGGACATGTTAAAATATGTCCTACCATTCATGGCTCTCTTCGGTGTAAGCATAGAGAATAGAAGAGATAAAACCTATTCTATAAATAAGAACAATTTCATTGTCGCATGTGGGCTGGTACAGGTTGACAGGCCTGTGACAGCGAGAAGTGACAGAGAAACAATTTCATTTAGGCCACTTTAAAAACAGTCCCGTAGGATCTTTGAGATGAAAATACCTCCTGTGGGAACAGCTTGAAATGAATGTCCATATATCAATGTGATCTTTAAAACCAGGGAAATGCAGACTATTGGTGGATTGTCAGCTTACTAGAATCATTGTGGAGAGGAGTCAAATGCCTGTCACTGAATTTCTGTTTAGGTCACAAGGGATTTAGACAATGGATTAAATTTAAAAGTGGGAAATGATTTATCAAATAAGATAAGGAAGCAATACATGATGGTGTTACACAACAGCAAGTATTTGTACATTACAAAAGATTAATGGATAGTATCTAAAGTGAAATATGTATAGTTTATATAATTGAGTTAGCACCACCCACAAGATATTGAGAGAGGAGGGGTTGATGCTAGCATTTAGAGCAGTGGACCCCACATAAGCCCTGAGAACAGTTCACTTCAGCTCTCCATTTTTTAGGCAGGAGAATTTCATTGAGTGTGAGATATTAGACATATGTACAAAAGGGTGTTACGGCTTATATTAATTTCCCCCTCAATTCATCAAGGGGGTTATGCCTTTGCATGGGAAGCCTATTTAACCTGATACCTGGTCTGTTATGGCCATTTCAATAAAGAATTTTTGAATGCATTAATGATTACCAAATCTTTTTTTAAACTTTATTTACTATTTTTTCTACTAAATGGAACTCAAGCCCAACCAATTGGTACTTGGCCTGGCAAAGTAGTAATTTAATACTTACAACTCTAGGACAATATCGCTGTAGCAGCTGAGAATCACTTAGCTGCCTCAGTGAAATATTTTATGCGTTAAAAAAAAATCTTAATAAGTAGGCCCCAATAGATCAGATTTGCACCACAGTCAATTTGATTCTTATTGATCGCATACCATAATATCCACATAACATTCTTCAGATAGCAGGAAATCAAAATTCAGGGGTCCATTCTCAGGAACCAGTCTGCTAACTGAAGGAAGGGACAACACATTTTAAATAAAATCACTTAGGGTAGGATTACTCCCTTAATGGTATGGACGAAGAGTTTTAGACACCATTCTGCTAGTAAAAATATCAATGATATAGCTGCATACAGTAAGGTGGTATTAATAAAGTATTTACTTATTTTAAAGTATACGTTTTATTTTGGTAATGTATTTATAAGTGTCAGAATATTTCAAATGTGCAAATGAGCAGAGAGTAACTCAGATGTCAGAGTTTATTTTTCTAGGGGGATGGATTAGTACCTTTTTATCACTATGCTTATTAACATCTGTCAGCCATTGATAGCAGATATGCATCAGAAACCAATTTTGACAACAACAGCAGAAATCTGTTTGCACAATTTTCCAAAGAATTTTCAATGTAAAATCAGCATTTAAGGAAGGTGAACAATATCCAACCATTGATATTTTTGTAACTATGAACGTTATTCAATGATATCTTTGTAACTGACTTGATGGAATAAAGACGTATTGCCGGTTACTAATTGTCAAAACCTTGCCACTTTATGTAGTCTTGTCAATGTACACAGAAATGTACAAAGAAACAGAGCATCGCACAATGAGACTTGGCCAGCAGGGAATAAAGTTTTATTTGAAACCTATGGCCACACAGAGATAAGCCAATATATACTGGCAGCTGAAACGTAAAATCTAAAAGTATTGTCTTTGACTCTTGTAAATCCTCTGTAAAATGTGATCTCCAGATTGCTGTTTGCTCTTCAGATTAGCTGAGACCAGACTAATCTTATACTAAAAAAAAAGGCTAAAAGTGCTTATCTAGCTGCTGAATGTACAGTCAAGTCAACATACACATTGTCTTTCGATTCTGGAGGCAAAGCGAGTGTGCAGACAGACAAGCTACCTTACTAGCACTGAGCTACAAAGCAGCTTGTCCCATCCTTTAAGGTATATGAAAGCAGCTATTATGTCAACCAGTGTTCAACGGCTGAAAAATACCAAATAACATAAGGTGCATAAGCCTATGTGAGTGTAATGATATTGAAGGGCCTTGGAATCTGCTCTAGAAGTAAATGTAGCAGCATATTCCACTTAGAGACGCCAGTTTGGAGGTTTGTGTAAGTGTAGCACCAGATGTAGTAAGTGCCCATACATGGGCTGATCCTGCTGCTCAGCCTGACTACCGATGGCCGTCTCTGTATGAGATTTGGTCATACATGTGTGTGGCCACATATGGAAAATCCACAGTTGAATAATAAAAGGCACAGTTAGTGAGTTTGGAAGAGAACCGCTTACACTGCCAGTTGTGGTTTTGTCTGACAGTATTTACCAGTTGTTCTGGTCCACATCTGAGATTGGCAACCTTTTTGGGCCCAGACATGATGTAATGTGGTGTCAATTATAGCTAAACAATGTATTTCACAACATTTGCAGCATGTATGGTTTTATTGAAGGGATTTGTAGATAACCCCAGTAGTAAAGCTCCACCCTTCCCAATAATACCAAAAGAGATCTGAAGCAGCTGCTCTAATTGAAAGACATCCGAACAGCACGGCTAATATTGGGAATGGAGAGAATTTAATATAGAGATAAAAAGCCTATTTAAATGATACTATATTATTGCACAACATTTAACACTGATGATGTATTTGACTCTATATATAATGAGGGACATGAAGGAAGAGATGGATCATTAGCCTTTCCCAAATAGAAAGCATACAATACACAATTCATAAATGCAGTGGCAAAAGTTTTCCCTGTACTAGAACAGTGAAGCGCCATCCCCTTCCAAAAAAAATTAATATATAAGCATACCTCTCAAGTAGTAGTCTTTAAATCTACCATAATGTTAAGTTGGAGAGTGGAAGCTAGTCACTTAGATGTGTAAAGCTTTATGCATTTGTGCATCACCCTTGTGCTCCTCAAAATGGATAAAGAAATATTGCAGACAGCATGCTGGATAGTGTGAATTACATATGTAATTTATAATATTATATATATAATAATGTTCAGTAATTTGGTAGTAGCGAGCATGATGCTGAGAAGTTGTGTAGGAATCTAAGTGCTACTTAGATAATCTAGTGCTGCTTCTTACAGGTATATCGCCCCCTTGTAGGAAGCAATTCTGTTGGGCACTCTCCCATCAGAGTGCTCATAGAATGCGATTAAAATTGGGATGCATATACTAGAGGGATAATATTGCATACAATATAATATACCTATATTACATATATGTGTATTGCTGTGTCAGCTCTCATTTGGTGTATGATGCAAGGTCAAGTGAATGAATCTCAAATATCAGACCAGTATAGATAATCCGCACATATACACATTGCATTTGGACTAACACAGGGGAAATATATGACTGAACCGTAAAGTCACTACCATGAATTAAAGATGCTTAATTTAAAGATATATTTGAAAAGTATTTTATGACTGAAGATATAAAAGATATAAAGGTTAAGAGGCAAGTAAACATGATGCCTTCCTGTTATACCAATGAATTAAAATTTTCTGTCTGTGACTGTTTCAAGTCAGTTAGTTGGATAAGTAATAAGATAATGAGCATATAGAATTGATGGACAATGATAACAAGCAAGAAATGATAATTTAGTAGCACTATAGAAAATATTAAATAGTGCCTCTGAAGGGTGATTAAAAATGCCTTAAAAACATAATGAAATATTTGAGATGAGGGGTGATGAGGTGTACAATAAAATATGCAAGCTTTAAAATAAGTCAATGGTGGTTGGTATAATGACAGAGAATTAGAGAATATAAAGAAATAAGAGGAATAATGAAAACATATTTCCATACAGTTTACAAAGATGCTATTTGCTACCTTTTTGTAGCATCTCAGCAATGGTGTATGTAACTGTAGGTGTTTAAAAATAGATAATCGTTACCTTCTTGGTTTCTAAATATAATATTTTTGCAAACTATATCTGTAATGGATATTATACAATTTAAACAATAAAAATACTTCTGCCATTGGATCAGACATTAAAGGGAACTGTCAGGTTTGCTCACGAATGAATGAGTGAGATCCTGTCGTCTCAACTGGTATTGGCTAGACTTTCCTAGAGGCGCGGAGTCTAATAAGATGGAAGGTATTCACCAGGGATTACCGCAAGGGAATTTAGGCTTCAGCGGCTTCCACCCTGCAGGTCGCGGCCCTCCAGGGAAGTTCCCAGTGAGACAGGTGGAGAAAAGATCTAAGTAGCATAAGAAATATACAGTTTGGACATCAAATGGTAATAATAGGAATTACCACTTTAATGCGGAGCATTAAATTCAAAGTTCAATGAAGGTTGAGTATACTGCAAGTGATGGGTCACGGCTGTATACAAGAGAGTAGAAACCGTCAGCAAAGTTCAGCAGTGCGGACAGAATACATAATGAGCATAGTCACAGCAAATACCACTAAGGAGTGGAACACAATACAAAGTTCAATGAAGTTTACTGAAGATGAGCAGTACAGCGGAATCCAGATGTGCAGCAACGATGAACCACAGCTTACCACAGGGATGTGTAACGAGACAGCAGTAGTCAGCGGTGCAGGCAAAGTAGATACGGGGCATTGATCATAACGATTACCATTGGTAAGTGGAACAGATGAGCAGAGATCAGCGGGGTCCAGATATACAGCAACGATGAACCACAGCTTACCACAGGGATGTGGAACGAGACAGCAGTAGTGAGCGGTGCAGACAGAGTAGATAGCGGGCGTGGATCACGGAAGAGCCATTGAATCAAACCAGGTATAGACTTGAAGAACCAGCAATGAATAGGTGAAAGGAGGGACCTTAAAAAGTAAGGCTGACCAATGGCAGAACTGACTAAAACACAGGTGAAGTAATCACAGGTGCAAACCATGGCTGACAGCCTGCACTAAGAAGGTACTAAGAAGAGAGGTTTAAAGTGATAGTCAGTGTTTTGAGGCTCGGAGTGGAGATACCCGGAGAGCGGAGTGTGACAGGAACACTGTGGTAAACATTTTTGGTAATGATTCCACTTCTCCCCAATTCCCTAAATAGTAGAACTGTATGGACAATCTGCATCAGCCATTCAACTAGCTATATGGACAAACTTCTACAGAGCATGGTCTACTTTTAAACCTTCCCAGGCAATTGTGCGGAGAAGTAGTTGTTATAGACATTTTAAAGTTGAATATCTCCTGAAAGGCTGGGGTCCAAAACAAAAACATTTCCTTGAACTCTTTTCATTATTTTGGGATTTTATACAATTTTCTTTAGTGTGGCTAAGGTCACACCATAGTTCAACATTTGCTGATTTCTGTTCATATTTTACAGAGTTGACACTGCATGGTAAAATGATGCACTATGGTCATGGTAATACCATATTTAGCTGATGAATGAATTATCTATGCTATGATTAAGGTAAAGTAATTAACTTTATTCTAAACCATAATATTTACAGTAAGTATGATTTTAGTTTAAAATGAGAAATTGTACATCTTAAGGGAAAATGTTTGTTTAGTTTATGGCTCATGGAATCATGGATTCATTATTCTCATAATTTTTGTGCGCATATTGTTACAGCTGTTTTGATATAGTTAGTATATGATTATTAGCAATATCATAGAATATAAATAATGTACCCTTTTCATTCTGTCATTTGGTCAAGGTTAGCGCACACTGCTTACTGAATTGTATTTGATACTTTTCTTTATGCTTGTAGGTTATAATTTATTTATGCATTTTTAAAATGCATCCAAAAGTCATGAAATGTTGGGTGGTCTGTTTTTCTCTGGCTGTACATAGTGGCCCATTGTGAAAATAATTTTTTTAATTCTTAACAAGTATATCAATAAAGATTTCCCACTACCCCATCTGAGCTGGATTATGGATTAAAATGACTGTGTGGGCTAATGGTTTCGTATCTTTCCTTTTGGACGCATCCCCCTAGGCTGCGTGCGCAGCACTAGCTTTTGCCAAGGGCCCAAGATCCTTCTTGGCGATCCTGCACACATTTGTATTCAATGTAGAGCTTATCTTTAAGTAAGATCTCTTAGCATTCATACTCAATGGCATTTATTACTCATTTAACTAATGGTTTTAACTCTAGTAGGTTGCATGTAAACGGGCCTGGCACTAGGAACTACGGTTTCCGGTGTCAGTATACCAGCTTATGGATTTACTAACAGTTGATGAACTGCTTTCCAGCATACATCATATTCTATTTTTTTGCATTTACTAGAAGGAAATACGTTGATGAAGCCCATTCTGAGCTCCAAACACTAGTAAAAATTGTAATTTGCGTTTGACATGTTTTTACTAACGTTAAAAAATGAAAATGTAATAACAGTAACAGATATGTGCCTTAGGCAACATACAATATTCATATAGTCAGTTCAAACAAAACTAATACTGTAAATGTAACACAGTGGAAATATTTACCAAGACACTTATCTGCTATTTTTGAGCATAGTGTATGCAAAATCACTCTGCACATGCCCAGAATATACTGAAAGATACGTGGATGCACTCCTGTTCCATGCACTTGTGAGCACAAATGACACTTACTATAGCCTACAATCTTGGGGAGAGAACTGGATGGGGAGGGGGCATTTTGCCGTAGTCAATGTACAATAGGGGTATGCTAAACTGGAGCGCACGCAGCCACGTCCGAATCAAGCCCTACGCATGTCAAAGTTACTTGTATTTCTGCTGTATCTCTTGCTATAGGGCTAGTCCTGAGTCACGTGAGGATTCTGCCCATGAGATTCTGTCCAGGAAAAGTGTAACTGGGAGGAGGCGACTTTTAATTCTGCTGCCATTCTGTTGGAACAGCCAAGAGAGGAGGATCCCCAGGTTCTTGTGGAAGATAGTAAGTTTTTTGGTGTTTTAATGCAGTATAATTTTACAAACATTGTTGGCAAGCATAACAGTGTTGTCCTCCAAAAGCTTTTCTTTCCAAAATTTCATTTAGCCTAGATCCAGTGAATTTGTCATTGCACAGGTGTCTGTCTACATGGGCCCAATAAGTTTTTTTGGCCAACCAACTACCCTCATACTGAATATATATCTGCATGTTCTTACAAATATTAGTAGTCACCTGGCTACTAACTGTGCTCAGCATCACATTCACCTTGGCAGAGAGTTTCACCTAAAAATGTTGGAAAATGTGTGAATAAAGTACACCCATGGAGCTAAGATATGTTTATCAATGTACTAACATTGCAAATGTGTCATTATTATTTTCTCAACTAACAAAGAAATTGCCCACAATGAGAGGCCCCTAACCCCAGTTGCCATTATCCCTAGTAAAAATCCCACCCCCCCTCTGTCCATATTTTAATTTAAAAAAGCAAACAGGTTTTTTTTTAAAAAAAAAAAAATATTTTCATCATAATTATTTTGATGTTATAATGTTATATTTTTGCTTAAATTAATATCTAAAACAGTTGATGTTTGTCCAAATTTGCTTGTGTGTGTTTCTTTTTGAAAATGGAAAATGCACAGTCAGGTCTATTAGTACCATAATGAAGGGACACTTTGAACACAACCTAAAATTTGATACATATTTTTAACTTTTGTTTGGGTATTAACTAAAACACATTTGCTAAATACATGAAGTG
The DNA here is from genome assembly GCF_038048845.1 of Mixophyes fleayi. Taxonomy (NCBI): domain Eukaryota; kingdom Metazoa; phylum Chordata; class Amphibia; order Anura; family Limnodynastidae; genus Mixophyes; species Mixophyes fleayi. The sequence continues at coordinate 102,048,569 of NC_134408.1, read as the reverse complement.
TGTGATGGTGGTAGCAGGGAACATAAGTATATTACGTATATATCGTATATTACCTCATCCCATATTAGTGTTATGACTGAGTTTCAATGTGTGTGGGTGATAATTGTTGCCTTTCCACAAAACCATTATGTCATTATCATCTTATGGTATAAAGCCACAATATTGACATAAATTATTACATTTATACAGAAAAGACAGTTTTAAAAAAATGGTGGGCCCCCAACACAGTTTAACCAACTCGCATTCTACCAGCCTAGACAGGAACTAGCAAAAAAAGAGGACCAAACAGCGTGGGTTCACAGTGATTTACCAGCACTAGGCTTTGCCTACCTAGGCTTATAGCAAGGAATCTCGCAGCATGGGGCCCCTCTGCCATTATGGCAAACAAACCCCAGAGTAGTCAGCACTGGGCTACATTCCCAAAGGAGATGTGGCCCTCCAACCCCCCCATACCACCCTCCCTGTACTCGCTCCTGTGCTGAAGCACCATGACCCTTCCCACACCCCTGAGTGGTGTGTGTGGGGTAATATTAGTAGAATAGTAGAATACATCAAAGTATTTTGTCCCTGGTGCACTACAGGTCCCGGGATGGCCAGGATGCCATTGAGTAGTACTAGTTCTACAAGCACAAACATACTCCATGGCTGCAAGCCCATGCTGAGCACGGCCGCCATCAGGGGGGTATGGGGGGTACTGTTGTACCGGGCCCGGGCTCACCAGGGGGCCCGGTACAACAGCTCAGCAAAGACTTACCTGGGGCCAGCCGCTGGTCTCCGCTATTCTGTCTTCAGCCTGGCCAGGATCCGATCGCAGGGGTGCAGGAATCATTCCCCCTGCGATCATGTGATCTGTCACAGGCAGACAGCCAGGCTGATGACAGAATAGCGGAGACCAGCGGCGGGCCCCAGGTAAGTATGTGTTGCTCATGGGGGGGGGGCGCTCATGGGGGGGGGGGGGCGGCTCATGAAGGGGGGGGGCCGTACTGGGCCCGATTTTTTCTGAAGGCGGCCCTGATGCTGAGACCTGTAGTGTCACAAAGAAACATGTAAATAAATGCAGATACAAGTGTGAACATCTTTTTTAATGCCACAAATTATATACCAAGGCAATCCAACTGTCTAGTGTACTCAAACAAACGTGTGCCATTTTTTCAATAGCGTGAAACCTCCGCAGCCAGACGCAGTGGTACGCCACACAAATTTTTGTGTTATGTAAATGTTTTGCTTCCTAATTCATCTAGATATGCATCTTGAGATCCGTGCCTTGCTGAATTCAGGCGGATGCAAAGCCTAAATACGTGCGTATAATACTGAACACAGGTTGTGCTCAGAATGTGTGCCTTGATAAACCAAGTCTAAGATGAAGATGAAGTCTATATCTAGCTTGAATATAGTGGTTGGCCATTACAGAAACATGAGTGTATTTGATTTGTGGTATGTATCACTGGTTTACACTGCGAGAACACTGGCAATAACAATTTCTAATGTCAGTGTTCCTCCTGTCCTAATCCATATGTTTTTGCATTACAGCTTTGTTATTAGAAATAGATCAGCTTCAGAACTGCAGTAGTAGTATCAAATCATTGTTACCGAATTTTTATTTTTCTCAAAGCAATAAATTATTAAAAGATGGCAGCTGGTAACAGTAGCAGATTTTTGGGGCATCAGAATGTAGGACATACTTGTTAATAAAGCCTACTTTCATGATGCAAAAAGTCGTTTGTTGTTGTTTGTGTAAGTTGTTGCTAGATCTAATAAGTCTAACAATAAGTCTTTTATATTGTTTCCTACTCATAGAAAATCAAATGGTTGTTTGTATTTCCGTTGCCACCTCAGACAACAACATGACTGGTTCGACCCCTATCCACCATAGTTCAAGCAGTTTGATCCTGATTCTAAGTAGCTGCCGATAAGACATTTGAAAATTTAATTGTTGAAATTTAAAGTCAGCCACATTTTGCATTTTTGGCAATACAAAATGATGAATGTAATTTATTTGGACCAAAATTGACTGTAAACAACATTTAAATAAAGCATTTATAATTCTGCACCAATCAATTTGTTTAACCAAGTCTCTTAAAACTTTGACATTTCTATTGCCAATGATTTGCTCACATCCACTGTAGATACATGATGCAAGCTCGTGTTTCCCAGTTCTGTATGTCTTTACTATAGATGTGGAAATGTTAAATCATTTTCAAATATTTAAGTTCCTGTTTTCAATTGTATACATGTTTTTGCATTAGACTGTAAAACAACACTTCTGTACTTCTGCCTTTCTCCCTAAACAGAAAAGACAGAATAAATGAGGAATAATATGCACATATAAAGCTAAGAAAATACAATTATAGAAAAAGGGATACTGAGAAAAAGGGTCAAAGCGATAACAAATTGGTCATTATATGCTAAGGGATGCAAAAGCTGGTCTAAAGGAAGAAGAAAACGGGCTGAAATTGAGGCAGTGTCTGTTAAGCTACAGTGTAGATGTAAGTATAAAATGCTCCACAAGTCTTGTAATTGAGAATATCCATCAAGAGCCTGACAGCTATTGTAGCATTTCCAGGAGCGATAAAACCTGAATTTATTTCACTTCGGCAAAAGGGACCGGTATCACCTTCTGGCTGTTTTAATGAAATGCCATAAAACTTCAGGGAGAGAAAATGTGCTGTAAAGTAATAAAAAGGTATTCCTAGGTAGATTGTTTGTGGAAACGTTATAGTACAGAGATGCTCTGCCGAAATGAAAATTAAACAGCGTGGCCTACTAACTGCTAAAATCAGAAGATACGCATGAAGAAGGGAGCTAGCATAGTGTAACTGGATTTTAATTAGCTTTATTATATCATATGAAATCCACGTCTTTGTTCAGGCACATTGGCTCAGATCATATGTAGTAATGATTGTTATTTTAAATTCATTTTAGTAGAAGTTTTCATTGATATTCTTTAACCTCAATGAACTGTTGTAAGGAGAAGGCATAAGATGATAAACGTCATAATAAAAAAGGTTTTATTCAGCTAGTTGAGCAAGCAGTGTGAATGGCTGTGGAAATTTTTCTGCAGACCTATGTAGTTTTGTTTCACTATCATGCATTTTGTAGTCCTGAAAACTAAAACACGTTAGCCCTGAGCTTCCTACATTTGATACCTTATTCAGTGTATTTTTCAGCTGTATAGATAGAGCAGTTGTGTGTCATTTGGAAAACAATGAAAATAACTGTACCTGATTATGCAATGTCATGGTTGAAAAGCAAAGAATAATTACAGAAAAGTACAGCAATATAGTTAATAAAAGTTGCAGATTGATGTATTGAAGTCAATAAATTAAAGCATTTTCAAAATAAAAATGAAGACTTATTTAGGAAACGGTGCAAATACTAGTTTTTATACAATCATGAAAGTATTTTCTTTTCAACTGATTTTCTATTTTTTATTGTTAGATGGACATATTTATAAAAAAAAAAAAAGTGGAGTTGTTGCCCATAGTAACCATATTCTAGCTATTATTTTCTAGAACGTACTAAATACATGATAGTTAGAATCTGAGTAGCTGCTATGGGCAACACCTCCACTTTTCCTTTTTAGAAGGTTTGAAGATTTGATAAATATACCCCTTAGAAACCAACTTTGTTCGAGTTTTTATCGCCCCAATCTCAACTAGTGTTGACACCAATGGCTTTAAAAAGGGGGCTCCTTCTGGCATTTTTCTTGTAAACCCACCTTCACTGGTGTAAGAGCTAGGCACAATGACATCACAAACACACTAAAGGGTCTTAGTGTTGCACCATGCATGTTTGCCCATCATGAAAAGCCTAAACTTTCTAATTTTACCATAACATTGATAGTACCTTATAATGTATATATATATATATATATATATATATATATATATATATATATATATATGCTGGATATTACAAAGTCTAAAGTCACAAACTTAAGATTTTTGTTAATATTGTAAAGTCAGTTATACTGTATATTTTTGGATTACTCACAAATTAAAGGCAATTGGAATTAGAATTGAGGGATGGATTGAGCACAAGGGAGATTAAAAACTGAGGTTTACATACATAACTATTTGGCCTCACTAGGGGTTAACAAAGCAAGGAAGGTACGGTGATGCATATGTAATGTCATAAGGGGCAGGATCAAGGCAACAGGCTATAAAAACAGAAGGAGGAGTCATCCAGTTCTCTCGAATGAAGGAAAGCATCCCTCATACCCATTCCCAGCTGCAGGATATCGCGTGTTACTGGCTATGGTGTTCGCCATCCTGCTGCTGTGCCCTGAGCTAGGGGAAGTGCTCCCTGTGTCTTTGCCCAGGTTCTGGCACTGGTCTGAGACTGTGTGACCAGCGTGTGGCATGAGATCTGGGGCTAAATATTTAAAGCTGAAAGTTTTCCGGCGGGTTTGAAAAACCAATCCAATTCTAGCTATCATTTATTTAGTACATTCTACAAAATGACAGCTAGAATCTGATTGGTTGCTATAGGCAACATCTCCACTTTTCAAATCCGCCGGAAAACTCTCAGCTTGATACATTTACCCCCTGATATCTGGCATGGGTCCTGGTACAGTCCGGAGCTATGATGGACCACTTCATGCGTGGGCTTGAGGTATAGTATTGGTGCTGATACAGCCCCGGTGGTATGATGGTCCACTTGGTGTGTAGGCTCATGACATGGTCTGGGTGGGTTCTGGTACAGTCCTGGATATATGATGGGCCAATTGATGCGCAGGCTTGTGGCATGGTATGGGTACTGGTGTAGGCCCGGAAGTACATGTAGCCGCTTGGAGCGCAGGCTCGATATCAGGACTTGAGTACTCAGGATGGTGCATCCTTTAGCGTGGCAGGTGAACACTGTACAGGCACTAAGCAAGGTTGGTAAAGTGCACATTGATGTTAGTGAGACGTTTGGAACCCGTTCTCTTTGAAAGGCCAGCTTAGGTTTGGTGTATGTACAGCCCCTGGGGCAGGGGAGGGCTTGCAAATTTTAGCCCAGGGGGCATGACCCGACTCAGCAGCTTATTTTACTGGAAAAAATGCAGGTGGACCAGTGACCCAGTCCAAGGTAGCCCACTATGGGACCAGTCTGGGGGGCACATGCCCCCCCAGCCCAGCCTGCTCCTTTCCTGGGGGCCTGCTTGCGGTGAATTACAATTAGCCGAGAAGGGTTGGGGTTTCAGAATGCCGCCGGATTTTTGTCCCAGTTTAAGGATACATTACAAGGGTGTACTTGGGTAAAATGGTGGAAAAATACTGATGTCCCGAGGGTGGGTGACCCATGATGGGACATCCAGGTTAGTATTGATCGGTAGTCAAGGCTGAGTATAGTATTCTCCCTCCACCATATTAGTGAATGATTATATCAATACATTTCAATCAAATAGTTTCCAGTGCTCCCTCTTCCTGTTCACACGTATGCCCCCTGACCTCTGCTCCTCTTCCATCATGTGCTTGGTTTCTGAGCACCTGTGCTCCTCCTCCTGCTGCCCTCATTATCATAGCTGTTCTTCCCTCCCACTCAATGTGTATCTTTTAAATCACTCCCCTGTCTCTACCTTTGTGTTTGCCTTTCTGTACATGTCTGCCCTTGTGTGCCTCTGTTCCCCCCTGTGTGTATGTGCATTTGTGTCTACTCTTTGTGTGCTAATCTTCCTCCGTCTTCTTGCGTCTGTCTATAATTTTGAATTTGCACCTCTGTCTCCCCATCTTGATGTTTGTGTTTCCCTGTCTCTGTATTGTGGGTGTCCTTTCTTTCTCTCCCTTTGTCTGTCTGTCTCTCTTCCTTACCTTATCTATACCCCACCTTCTTCTACTATGTTACCTACCACCCTCCTGTGCCCCTCACAACCCATTTTTTTCTCTTGCCTTACATCTTCTCCCACTTCTCCATGTTATCAGCACACCCCTTATCTCTTCCTCCTCTTCTGCTGAAGTCTATTGAGCACTGCTGGCTGCCGATCAGAAGTGCTGTGATGTGCTAAGAATGACAGCTAAGCACAATCTTCTGCTTTGAATAGTTTTTGCCCCATAACCCTCCTTACTTATTTAAATGCTTATAGGGGTAAGATTTTCCCAGTTTGGCCAGTGAAGGCTTCACCAATTGCACTAGTATTATGGCAGTACTTGTACCACAGTTTTCTTTGCTATAACAGATAACTGATCAAAGTAATTGAATCATTATTCCTTGAAAAAAACCCATTTTTTTACTGTATAAAGGTTTTTACATTTATTTTTAATAAAATGTTATCTATTTTTCTATTCACTTTAGTAGAAATGAAAGCCTATCTAGCAAGCCGACCTAAAGACTGGACTGATAAGTTGATCCTTACCGCTTCAAGCCAGTATCAGTGGGGCAGCTGTGCTTCGCCGCACTGCACCAGCAATATTTTTTTAAAAACTTTTTAACAAAATTACAATAAAAACAGAAATAATCAACAAATCAGATTTTTAAGTGTAGTTCTTGTGATGTGTCTTTCTTAGTATAGTATACACCTTAAAATATCAGACTTGCAATTACATAGAATTTCACTTAGGTGGACTCCACTTCACTAATCCAGAGAAGCTACAGAGGCAAAGGTTGGTGGACCTTCAATTATTGACACAAATTTTATCAGTGCCTATTGCTCTTCAGTGTTTTGGAACTATGAAGCACAGAGGGCAAGCTGGGACTTGTCGATCTAAATAGCTGGTGAACCATAGGTTACACTAGTAAACAGTCAGCCACATAATATACAAACACAGTTTCATTGTCATATACAAAGGCAATCTCCAATGAACTCTTCATGCCCCAATCTGACATTGCCACTGCAGTGTTTTTTTTCACTTTGATTTGCCTCCACATATAGACCATGGCTCTTCCCTGTCTTTCACATGCTGGTCTCGCACCTTATGTAGGGAGAAGTGTGGGGGTGCCGTAGCATGCTCTTGCTCTGGGCTCTATGGCTCCACGTTACTTCTCCGAAGGTGGTCATTGAATTGATCACTGGTATGTCTAAAGACTACCAGTCATGCCTAGTTCACCTTCATTTCAAACTGTTGACCACTCTCTTCCATACTTGCCTACTCTCCTGGAATTTCTGGGAGACTTCTGACTTTCGGGGAGCCCTCCTGGACTCCCAGAAGAGTAGGCAAATCTCCCGGATCCTAAAAAATGCTGAAATTCATGGCATTGAATATTTTGGGTGGGGCTTAATTGTATCATTAAGCTCCGCCCACCACTATTGAATGCCGTGAATTTCGGCATTTTATAGTGGGAGCAAAGCTATGGTGATGCAAAGATGTTACCATGTCCACTCCTACCCCTGTCACATGACCTGTCCTCCAGGATCTCCTGGATCTCCTGGAGGACAGAGTCACAGAGTTGCTCTCTTCTCATACAATTGCTATGTCCCCTGTCATTTCAAATTGGATTTCCTCTCACCACCTAAAACTCAGTCTTTCAAAAATTGAGCTAATAGGATTCCCACCAGGCAACAGAAAATGCTGATATCTCAGTGGGAACACAAATTAAAAAGCTACCCTGTAAGCTTACTACCTAGATATCATGCTTTACTCAAAACTGAATCTTCTGCCAACCAGACTTCCAACTCTACAATCTATTATTTTGAATGAATCAGCTAGACTAATTTACTTTGCAAAAAAAAATATTTTACTGCTGCTATGCTGTCAGCCCCTACATTCGTTGCAAGTATTTTGCAAAATTAAATAAAAAAAAATACTTCTAACATACAGTAGAAAGAAAGCCATTAACAAAACTGCACCAAAATAAATCTCTTCCCTTATGTGATGAAATAAGTCTGACAGATGCCATCTTCCCCAATCTGTCACTTTGAACTCTTAAGAAGAAGGTAGTATGTTTGTGTGAACTGTCTAGTTGGATAGTACTTTGTTTTTTAGTTTTATTAATCACATCATTGCAAACTCAGACTGTAAAAAAATTCTTATCAGAATGGACTTAATTTTTCAACGACTTGATTTCAAGGCTTGAGTTCAGGCTGTGGCAGATTCCCATGTTATATGTATGACCGAACTGCCGCTAAGAGCTTGTTTGCGTCAGGAGCACATAGAAGCTAGTATTACATTGCGTATGAGGGTTGTTTATTTTGCAAAGCCAAGGATCCCTTCATTTATTGTAGATGAAGAGCCTGATAAATAAAGAGGGCAAATGAGGGATGTTTTGGGATGTTTTTATTTAAAATATAACAATTTTTACACTTGTGTCTGTGTTTTTTTTCCATTTTCCCTTGGTGCACTAAAGGTCCCAGTGGGCACTGGGTGCCAGGACATGCTGGCACTGGTGTTCCCCAAATGCCAGTATGCCCTGGCAGCCATGGGTATACTGGTATTTGTAGTATTACAAGTGTCAGCATGCTCAAACACTTAATTGCAGACTGGGCATGGTTGAATCTGTTGTGTAGCAGAGGCAAAATTAATTTATACATTTAATAAATTAATGTTACCCCACACCCATAATCCAAAGGGTGTGGGAAGAGCTTTAGCACTCTCAGCATGGGGTTGGTTAAACCTAGGGTTAAACCCATTTGATATTGTAGACCTGCTCTCCTTTGAGAATCTATCCCCATGCCGACCGGCCTAGGGCTTGTTTGGCATTAAGGCTGGGGACCACACGCCTGCTATAGTGCGACAAGCTCATGCTGGCAAAGTCTAGTGCTGATAATATTAAATTCGGGGTATCCCACACTTTTTGTCCACCTTTATTTTGCTAGTACCAGCCTAGGCTGGCAGCACTAGGGTTGGTCAAGCTGTTTTGGGGAACAGGGACAATAATAGTGAAGGCATTACCTGTCAACATTACGGTAGACAGATTGAATGCCGACATTATAAATACAGACATTTTGAATACATCCTGTACTTTAAACTGTGGGAAAGATGGACTGTTCAAGAAGGCACTCCAAGGAGACTCAGGCATGTTTGAGGTTCTACTGAGTCTGCCATTGGAGTCCTGTTTCCTGCCTGGTTGATTGTGATTCTTTATGTGTCTTACCCTATACTGTTGCTATGATAACTTTGTATATATATTTATATATATATATAGGTGTGTGTAAGCTGAAAGACAGAAAAATGTATATTGGTATGTTATCAGTCCTTGCTCTTTGTGTATGCATGCTTATGTTGAGAGAGACATAGAGAGAAACAGAGACAGAGTGAGACATGACATGTGTACCAGTGTGTGTGTGTGTGTGTGTGTGTGTGTGTGTGTGTGTGTGTGTGTGTAAGTCATGTGGGCAGAGGAAATGTATTTGAGGAGAGAGATGAATATGAGATAGGATGTGTTTGAGGAGAGAGATAAATAAGAGATAAATGAGAGAAAGACAGAGAGAGACATGAAAGCATAAGTACAGAGGAATATAAATGAGAAGCTGCATCACATGTATGTGTGTAAATAAGTAGGATATGTGAGTATGTGTAAAGCATGTGTTCAGGCCTGAAAGCAAGGAGATGGGGGGTAGCCAAAGTTCATTGTAGTTTATATATATTTACTTAATAGATGATAAGGTTAAGAAAGTCAATAGAAAGAAACAATACATATAAATGCAAGCAGACTATATTATAGTGAAGGGTAGTTGAAACACTAAATATACTGTATGTATAGATAGATAGATAGATAGATAGATAGATAGATAGATAGATAGATAGATAGATAGATAGATAGATAGAATGCAGGGAAAATATATATATACAGGCAGATAATAGAGTAAATTAAGAAGGCATATAGATGATCAAGTTAAGAAAGTTAATAATGTTATAGGTAATATAGAGAAGTTATTGCAGGATAAGTTAACATGCTGTGGGATGTTCAAATGTGTGTTCCGTAGGTTCAAGGTGAAAGAAGTGTAATGAAACAAAGAGACAGTTTACCATGGGTCAGGGGTTTATAAACCTTGACCCAGCATGCACTGATTCATGTGGGGGGCAGGGTCACTACTCTGCTTTTGTTTAGGCTGGCTTCCTGCCAGGTCTTTCTTATAAACCCATGATCTCTCCTCAGGACCGTAGCTTCTCCAATGGACCAGAAACTGGGTTTTGCCTCGGAGGGTTCAAGATTCCAAGATGCGTTAAACCTCATACTCATTAGTCGAGGTGCAAATTTCATTGAAGGAACTTGGAGCTTTAGATTGCAGGTGGATAACCACACTTTATCCTCTACATGGAGAATGTGGAGATTTTTCTGATGGTGATCGGCATTACGTTTTTTACCGATTAGAGCTTTCAAGATGTCTGATTCGAATTTGGGTCCAAACTTGAGAAAAATCATGGATCATACCCTTAACTTTGGGAACTGAGGGGTCCAGTAAGTCAGAAAAGGTGAGTAGAACAGGATTCCTTCTGAAAACTGAGAAAAATGTAGACACCCCGATGGACTCATGTAAATGAATGTTATGGGAAAACTCGGCCCAAGGGAGAAGGTCACTCCAGGAAGGTTGCAGCTCAGAGGAAAAGCAGCGAAGGAAGGACTCCAAGTCTTGATTGACTCAGTCGGTTTGCCCATTAGTGTAGGGATGACAGGTGACTCAGGAAATGGAGCCATGGGAGACCCAGTTACCATCAACTGCAGTCATGGCCAGGAGTTGCAGCAAAGGATGAGAAGAAAAGGGGAGCTTGGATGCTAGAGCGGCAGATAATAAGTTCCTGGCAGAGCCAGAGTCCACAAAAGCGGTTAACTTGAGGGGACCATCCAGAGAGAAAAAGGTAACTGGCATGAGGGAGTCAGTCTCATTTACAGAACAAGAACTAAATGACTTGGATCCTAGGACAACCCCCCTTTCATCGCCTAGGAAGAGGCCTGTCCCAGCCTTTTGGGACAAGCAGATAATAAATGCCCGGGCCCCCATAATAGAGGCAAAGGGGATTTTTAATACGCTGGTCCCGTTCTTCTTGAGTAAGGCGGGAGCTGCCAATCTGTATGAGCTCTTCAGAAGCTGACACGGGGGACTTAAAGCGAGGAGCCAGGCATGGAGAAGGGTAACAGACCCTATCTCTCTCTTGAATGTATTCCCTTTGGCGGACAACCACCTTGATGCAAAGGGAAACCAAATAATCAAGGCAAGTGGGCAGATCACGGAAGGCCAAAACATACTTAATGCAGTCAGAAAGATCCTGCCAAAAATAAAACCGAAGCTTTGTTTTTCCACTTGGGTTCAGAGGCCAAGGTACAGAATTGAAATTAATACTATCCAGCTGTGAGAGACTACTGACGGAGAGCCAGAAGCCTGTAAATAACGGAAGAGATATGCCCTGGTTCATCGAAGACCTTCGAAAATTTTCAATGAAGGCCATGGAATTCTGAAACAGTGTATTGTTTCTTTCCCAGAGGGGAGAGGCCCAGGCAAGTGTTTGACCTGTGAGAAGGGAACTGATGTAAGCTACCTTGGTCATCTCGGTAGCAAAGTTCTAAGGAGTCAATTCAAACTGAATAGCACATTAGTTCACGAACCCGCGGCATTTCTTTGGGACACCGTCACAACAAGCGGAGCTGATGGAGGAAGTGGTGACAGCGGAAGAAATAATCACTGCATGAGCCGCTTGGTGGGTAGGTAAGGATCTTTGGAGGGAGCCCAGCCAGGAGACTACACCTCAGATGCACTACAACAATTGCACCTAGTTAGATTCCTGCTGTTCAACCCACTGGGCTAAATGGAGCAGAAGATCACGGGTGGAGGGTTCACACTGTCCATTAATGGTGCAAGAGGAGGTGCGTTGTTTAACACACTATTGGTATTCATCAGGAACCCCCACCAGAAGGTACGGATTTGGCTGCAAGTGGTGTGCAGGTCACGGTTCTCCAGGACAGTCACCAGCAAAGTGGCAGCTGAAGCACGAGTGGTCATATTATCCATGTCGGAAGCAGCCAGGATGTGAAGTACCAGAGGAAACAGCAGAGAATGGTCGAGGGTAGCCAGGAGTCAGAGCCAGAGGGGTCAAATAGGCACCGAATCACAATCCAAAGGAAGGTCTGGAGGCAAGCCGGGCCAGAAGCCATATAAACACTGAAGCAATGAGAAGTAAGTGAAGAAGTACTGGAGCTAGGGGTTCAGACCTAATACGCTGGCACCCTAGTGGTGCCAGAGACTTCCTTATATGAGGTGGAGTCTGGCCAGCAAAAGATTTGGGCGGTCAGGGTGGCATAGAATGCTAAAGAGTGTCCTATTGCCTAGCAATGGGACATGGCGCCTTCAGAGCTTGTGCCTGCAAAGTGCCGGGACGAAAAAAAGGAGAACATATTGTTGCTAGGCAATGGGACGTATCCAGTGGAAGTGGCATCACACAGGGGAAGTGTGGGGACGGCGCCTGACAAGGCCGCAGTGGAATGGTTTTGACGATTATGCATGACTCAAGCTCCTCCCTCTGCGATTACATCATCATAGGCGATTTTAGAGCTCCTACACAGGTAAAGTGCGTCATAATCGTATTTTGTATTGGAATAAACAGCTTGGCCAGAAACTGCGGTGCTCTCAGCGCACTGGTGTACCTTCCTTATGACTGTCCTAGCAACTGCATCAGGACCACTAGAAAACTACTACATGGTATGAGAACTGTTTTATACAACTTAGTTGTCTAAGGAATGTACCTATTTTCATTATAATGGTTAAGGGATAATGGACAGTGGGATACTGTTGGGTGATGTTTGAAGCTTGTTAATCTCATGGGTGTTGTTTACAGTTGTATATAACACTTCTGTAACAAAGATGCAATTGTATCTTCTCTCTCTTTGCCTGTGTGGTCCATTGAACCCTAAAGGGCCAGGGTTACATAGTTAGCTCTGGCTCGAAAACCCCGGTTTATTAACACCTTTGGCTAGATTTACTAACAGGCGTGATGCATGGCGGCTTTAAGCGGCCATGCATCGCGGCGGGTTTGCATTGCAAACAGCCGGATTTACTAATGGGCGCATTTCAGCTTCAATTTGAAGCCGCCGGCGATGTAACGGCGGGATGTAATGCTCAAAGCCATCGGCGGCTTTGAATAGAACATGGCGCTTTTGCTTGAAATGACGGCGCTTTTGTGTAAAGGCGGTTTTTTTTAAAATTACACCTGTCTCCTGGCCTGTTACTATTGGCTATTTTCAAAGTCAGGAGATTTGACATCACAAGCCCTATATAAACCACTGGCCTGACACTTTTTTCTCTGATAGGGTTTTGAGGAGTTTTGAGAGAGGAGTTAGTTGGTTTGAGCTTTGGTGACAGTTGGTGAGAGTTGGAGTTTGGTGGATTGGTGAGCGATATCTGATTGAAGTGTGAGTAGTCCTGTACATTTATTTTCTCTTTTATTTTCTGTCTTGTATTTTTTGTATTTGACTTGTCCTTTGTCTGTGTTACTTGTGTGTGCCTATGTGGAGTGTGTCTGTAGTTACAGATAGGAGGGGAGAATAGGCTGAGGAGAGGGAGATAGAGGTTGAGGGGGCTGAGGAGGGAAAGGGAGAGGTTGAGGAGTCAGGACAGGGCAGGAAGACGAAGACAGGGAGAAATGTCCGATTCTCCCACGACGAAAATTGTGTTCTGGTGCACCACATAGTTCCCTGCTATGAGGTCATCTTAGGGAACCTGGCAGCCCGGACTCCTCTAAGGCGGCGTCACCAACTGTGGGGGAGATTGTGCGATGCTGTGAATGCAGTGGGCCCACTAAAGAGGACAGTGGCGCACTGCCGCAAGCACTTCTCAGACATCAAGAGGAGGCTTAAAGAGAAGATGGCCCAGGAAAGGAGGTCCACAAGACGCACGGGTGGTGGCCCCCCTCTTCGCATTGAATACACCAGTTATGAGGAGGAGCTGCGGCAGCTAATGCCCCGTGAAATTGTGGAGGGAATTAATGTGCAAGACACAGATTCACCCCCGTTTGCCCAAGGAGTTGGTGAGTTATTTGTCCTTTTTACGATTACAATATTAAAAGTGGGTTTTTTTTCAAAAGTGCCTTTATTATTTTAAAAGTGTCTTTTTATTTTAAACATGTTTTTTTTTTTACAAATGTGTTTTGTTTTCTTAAAAGTGCCTTTTTTAGACAATCAGTATGTAAAGGGCAAAAAATAGTTTTTGAACTGTTTTTAAATTTGCAAACACATTTTTTCCCCAAAAATTTTATTTGTAAATTGCTTTTTGCTGCAAATACATTGTATGCTTTGTCTAATACATCCAGATTCGCCAGGACGCCAGTTTACTCCCAGTCCAAGGTCTACACCTCCACCTTCAGCAAGAGATTCTGGCTCTGAAGAGCAAGCAGGTGCGTGTTCTCTGTTTGGGGGAGAAATAATGGACTTGGATGTTTTTGTGTACAAATGTTGGAGTCCATGTTATATTTAGTGATTTTTATATGGTTTGCAATGAGAACATAGGGCAACATTTACTAAACTGAGGGTTTGGAAACCTAGAGATGTTGCCTATAGCAACCTATCAGATTTTTAAAATAATTTATTTATTGCGTTCTTCAAAATGTCAGCTAAAATCTAAATGTTATATGATATGATTGCTATAGGCAACACCTCCACATTTTCAAACTCGCAGTTTAGTCTATATCCCCCATCATGTACTACACAGAGGGAGACCTAAAATAGTATTCGCTTACCCCAAAGCAAGGTCTTGCAGCATTTTGATACAAACACCCTGAATGTTAGCATTAAAAATTATTGACATTTTGATCCCATCACTGTAACGCATAGACAAAATGAGATTTTACTCCTAAAACATATGAGTAGCATCCTTCATCAGGTCGCAGAGGATAACTAATCTTGAAGGTAGACATTGGTAACCATTCTTTAGTTGTTAAATGTTTTTTTTTTGGGTACATTGACCAGAATGCAATTTACAAACATGTTATTTCCTATATACTTACCTTGGTTATTTCACCACAGGAACCTCATCATCTCTGCAAGGCCAGCGTCAGTCTGCGCAGATGTCACCTACTGATGACCCACAAGGAGACACAGTCATCACTTTGGAAATGGTAGATGTCCCCGTGTCTACACCCCAGGAACAAGCACCTGGCCCTGCGGAACAGTCATCCGAGCAACAAGCTGCAGCTCCTCAGATGGATACAGGGCGAGAAATGGCCCAATCCATAGCTAATTTTCAGTTACAGCAGTGTCAGTTTATGGACAGCCAAACTCACCACATGTCCCAAATTGCGGCCCAGTTGAGGCGGATACACCACTCCAATAGCCAAATCCCTGCTGGAATAAACCGTCTGGCAAACGCTTTGGAGCAAACCAATGTGCACCTGGCCCAAATGACTGGGGCTGTGGATGTCTTGCATTCCTCCGTTCGTGAGGGGAATGCAAATGTTATCCGGCTGGCAGGCCAACTACAGCAGGAACTCATTGCCCGCTTGCCGGCACCTTTTTCATCGGCCTCCACCAGTACTGCTAGTACGCCAAGCAGATCGGCACACAGTACTCCTCCAAGGAGAGGTGCTCGCACCAGGGGTGGGCGAGGGAGGGTAGAGAGTGGGGCAAAACATAGTGATATGCCAGCGAAAAGGCGGCGCTAGGGCAAAAATTGTATTATTGGGTAATGTTTTGTTATGTATGTGTAAGCGTTATACTTTTTCTTTTATTGTGTTGTAATGCAATAAATGCAGTTATATTTCATTGGTCTCAGTCTTTCTTTTCTGCACATTAAACAAGAGTATACTGTTTTCTTTAAAACGATGCACTAATTTCACGTACACATTGACCTCTGACTGTCACTTTCCAGGGATTTTCACAATTACAACATCCGGAGTACACACTATCCTCTGTTTAAAGGGTCCAATTTTATTAAAAAATTCCATAAAAAAAACCATTGCACTGACATTAAAAAAAAACAAAAACAATATATGTTTTTTATAGTATGCACTTACATTTAAAGTAGTTTGTAATGAGACGGTCTCAAATCTGCCTCCCCCCTCTGTGCTCTGCACATCCCCAAATGGGACACGGGCCCCTACTTGTTCACTGTCTACTGCAATAATCGGTGGGGTAAGTTGATGTAAAGCTAGATTATGTATCAGACAGCAAGCCAGGATAATATCAGACACCTTTACAGGTGCATACATAAGCACCCCACCAAATTTATCTAGGAACCTGGTTTACATGAGTACAAACATTGGTACTACGTCCACATCAGCCAAAGATTCCAGATTCAAACGCATTTTAAATGCACGTGGAGTGGCCGGTCTGCGCAGGGTCCGCGGAACAGATGACAACTGTTGTACATCCTCCTGCAGGCGCCTTTCTGCCTCCATCAGGTAAAAAGCTGCAAACATAAACTCTCCAGAATGCACCACATTCCCCGCAAAAGCCATTCTCCAAAAAACCCACACCTGATTAACTGCTGGCCGCTAGACTGTCATTGACTGTGATTTATTCAGGCAGAAACACCTTTTTGATTTTGTAACTTTTGGATTGCATTAGCATTAAAGTAAGGGTTAACTACCCTCCCTCGACATATTGTGCATCCTGATTTTGAAAAAACAACAGTATTTTCGAGGATTTGTTGTAACTGGAAAACAAAAAAAAAAACCTTTACATCAGTAAATAGGATGCAATAATACTGGGTGAAAAAAACCCCAAAAAAACCTACCCTCAAATTACATGACAGTTTGCCCATTTCCCATATACAATACTAAAGGAGGAAACTTTGCACAAAATGGCTCTTTCTCTCATGTTAAAAATGGCTAAATAGTTCAAACAGCACACTGTTTGAGCAATCTCGCCTCTCACAAGCAGCTCTTTCATTTTGGTCTATTGAATGGCGGATTTCCGGCGGCTTTATAAACCCCCTAATAGTAAATCCGGCTGTTTGTATGTTGAACATTGTTGAAACCGTCATGGCGCTTTATACAGAGGCGGGTTTGGAAACATAATTTCTGGCCGTTTGGACGACGGGTTTAGCCTGAGTAAATCCGGCGATGGCAAAACCGCCGCCAAACCCGCCGAAAGTCGGCGGGTTTACAAACACGCCTGTTAGTAAATCTAGCCCCTTGTCTCAAAATATCTCCCAATTTGATCCCTTTTCTCTGTATCATTGTATTCCATTGCTAAGTTCTGAGATCTGATATGAACTAATTTACTATTTCTAACATTTTCAGTACTGCCTATAAATACAGGGTGACCTCTTCAGTAAGAACGAGTTAATAAAATATGGGCTAAATAAGATTCACTGAGTGCAACTTTATGTTACACGTAGCATTTAAACCCAGCAGATTCAAAAGATTAGGGCACTGACGACTGAGTTGAAACAACAAATTTTGCTATAAACTTTACAGAGAATGAACATTTCCTCAGATGGATAGTACAATATAGTTTTATGTTATGTGGCATCTTTCATGCAGAGTATCAGAAAACACATTTTACTTGAAGTAAAGCACAAAGCCAACCAGAAATATTAGGGCACCTGACCATAAATATCAAGAGCATTCAAGCAGCTGCAAACTCTCTGTGCAGAGACATAAGGCTGAATATTCCAACCTAGAGCAGGTTCACTGCTAGGTGTTTAGACTTGCTTGATTGTTTTGTTATGCTGCAATTACAGGAGCTAGTTCCAGAGACATGCAAGAAAACATTATAATTTCTTTTTGTTGTTTTGAACAAAAGTTTTTATTGATTTTTACAAGGCACGAAGGTGAAAAATTATAAGTTAGTGGATGCATAGGTAAGGGATCATTTCACAGTCATAAAAAAGTCGAAAACACCAGATCAGAGTGCAAAAATAGGATCTAAGCAGAGAAAAGAAACCCATGCATACTTATGGGTATCTATATGCCATGTTTTTCAGGGCAATACATACAATGGGGTGGTGGTGGGGTAGAGCCAGAGAAGAGGGGGTGGATAGTTTATTTAGGCAAAATATAAAAGAGAATGATGTCGGACAGCGATGAATCAATAATGTGGGGAGGGCAGGTGCGGAGGGTTTAGTAAGTGGGAATAAGTTGTGGTTAATGGAGGGGCAGCTCCATAGCAATTGTCCATGGCGACTAAAAAGCCTGGAAAGCAGTGGGGGTATTATGAAGTGTGATTGTTATTCTCTCGATACGATATGTGGCCCATATGCTCTGAATAGTGCTGGAAATAGTAGGTGGGGCGATGTATTTCCAGTTGGTGGCTATGAGGCATGTTGCCACAGTTACTCTTTGTGTTGGATCAACTTTTGTGAGTGGCGAGGAGTATCATAGATGTGCCTGGGTAACAATGTGTATAATAAAGAGGATGGCATGCAGATGTCAGTGATGGATAATATGAGTGAGTGTACTTCTTGCCAGTAGAGGCATATTGTCGGGCATTAACCACCAGAAATGCAGCAGGGTGCCTCGCTGACCGCAGGCCCGTCAACAGATATTAGAGGATCAATATTATTTCTAATGAGTGAAGTTCAATATCACTTTCAAACAGTATGGGCCTGATTCATTAAGGAAAGGAAAGAAAAACAAATAAGTAACTTTGCACCTTGGCAAAACCATGTTGCATTGGAGGGGTGTCACGATCTGCCTACAGCTTATGCATTACATGCTGCTTTGCATGGCAGCTCCTGCCTTTTTGTCCTTATTATTGTATTTGTATTGGCAGTACCTCCATTCACCAGAGGTGCCACTATTGTGCCTTATTGTGTGCACTAGGGGTTAACCTTCATGTTCACCAATTATCCCATGTACCTGGGTGTGGTTTTCCCTTTATATACCTGTCACTCCCAGCATAAATGGCTGGTTATTGTTGTCCCATCCTGTGATGTCATATCCTTGTTGCAACCTGTGGTTTCTTCCTCCTACCTTGCTCCTCTGGTTCATGCCTGCTTGGAATCTGTTCATACCTCCTGCTTCCCTGCATTAGCTGTTTACCTGCTGGTTTCTGAACATTCGTATTATTTCCTGCATCAGCTTGCACCTGGTATTTACTACTGCTCTCGATTACCTGCTATTTATACTTTTCTGCAAATAAACAGAGTGTTTTCACCATATTCGTGACTCCTAGCTGTACTCCTGTTTGTAACCGTGACAAGGGGGAGTTAAATTTAAAATGCGATGGCAGATTTATAGTTGGGGTAGGGCATGTCCTAGATCAACTTTAAATTTCAGTGTACAAATAAAGTGTTTGTGTGCTACATGAAAATACAGACAGTATTTAACTTATGTACAAAATAAATTATAGTGTTGAGAGATGTTGCTTTCACATTTTAAAATGAAAGGGCTTTAAACTTAAAAATCCATATTTTTGGTGAGAATCGCTCAATCAGCTACTGGCTTTCACGACCACTGCATTAGACCTCTACTAATCTGGAAAGACCTAAGGATTGCTGGAGATGAGTGGGACTACGGTAAATGGTGGGGTATGAGGGATGGACCCCCACCAAACTACAACACAAGAATTAATGTAAATAGGAAGATGAATGAAAATATATTTAGAAATTGTATTTTTGGTTTTCAAAACGCAAAATCGTACTTGATTTTTAAACCACACAAGTATAATCATACATATTTATGGCCCATAAGGAGATTGTGTGCTGCTGCCATATTGACAGACGATTGATGACTAGCTGGTCACACTCCCACCTTTCCATCACCTTTGGGATAGTATTCTCAACATGTTTTTCTACTATACCAGATATTCCCAAGTAGTCTCCCATCTCGGTACTAATCTGGCTACACTCTGCTTGGCTTCCAAGTTCGGCAGAGGTTGGGCACCCTGGTATATGTATGATTATACATGGTTTACTTAAACATCGCTCCTCAGTGCATTACTACATGTGTATGATTTATAACATTAGTAACATCCTTAATACTGTGTGTTAATATAGTACCAACCAATATACCTGGAATGCAATACAGCTACTATGATTAGTTATAGCTCAGTTTATCATATCTTGATGCCCATACATATATACAATGACAATAACCTGTCACAATGCATAAGGTCCTGTTAAAAAATCTGAATTTAATTCATATCTAATTGATGTATACATTGTCTTGTCTTTGATCGATTTTTTGTTATGCATATAATTTAGAATTATGTTTTACGTTCTCTATCACTGTTTGAGCTACTAATTGTGTCTTCAAAGTCTGCGGACAATCAGGAGCACTATATAAACCCGTATCTTCTATTAACACCACAATCCCCTGAGGAATTTCGCCATAGCGAATGAAACGCGTTGGGTCACACCTACTAGTGACGTAAAACCGGAAGTCCATCTGTGCATCCCACTGTGGAATGCACGCCGCATACCGATACACGCTGCTGGGTTCATTACCTATATGTTTATCTCTGCATCATCTGTCACAATCATCTTCACCAAGCTGGGATACTTCACCTAGGATCAACGCCTCCCAAGTAAGACTTATGTGATTAGGATTTCATCTGGGCATTATAGCATATCGAGTCCGAGGACTCGTAGTTACCCGCTCATCAATCAACTCAGGGTCACACTCCCTCGGGGACTTATTACTATTATTATAGATATGGGACATTTGGTGAACATTAGTTTGGACTCTTATCAATTGCATTATTGTTGTGCGATATTCACAGTTTAGTATCGTTTCATCTATGTACCTTGTATTTTAACACTTTGCTTTTACATGATACTCACGCTGTGGCCGGCACACATGTTATGTCATTCTTATTAAATGCATGTTTTTATCTGTCGAACATTGTATCCATATGGTGACTATTAGTTTTTAGCATTATCATTTCCATGTTGGTCTCAATTTACATACAATTAGGATTCACTTTATTCATTTAATTTATTTATCTATTTTACCAGATTATTGACCATTGTTCCCTCAAAGTAGCAATCGAGCACTCACTTTGTACTGTTTCTATTGAAAAGGGAAGGGATTCCTCTTTAGCTGAGCAGCTCTTGCTACCTATAGAGTAGAGCGCGATCTCCATATCCAAATACTAGATCTAAATACTAAGCCTTACAAATGCTATTTACAATGGCAAATGTAACTCATTGCTGATTTAACTTGCTTGGTTAAGTTCTTTTTTAACGAACACCAGTATCAAACCCAGATATTTTTAATATAAAAGATAACAGCTTCACACTTTGCATGTTATCAACTGCCAGACATCATGTCCTGAGAGGTGAAAAGGCTTAATCCAGAGTGACAGGTTTATAGATGATAGCGTGTTCTTTATGATCAATGGCATGGTGTGTTAACAAGTTTGCCTCAGGTACTGCAACTGTGGTGAGTGTGTGGCACGGCACTATACTTTATTCCACTAGGCTGCAGCTTAATAGAAGGTTCATTGTGCTCACTAGAGATGAAAGGCAGAAGTATCTTATTTGCTGAATCAGAAGTATTCTGTCTAGAAGCCAGAATGTAGTAACACTAAACCTTAAACAGTAAGGACCTAATTCAATAAGGAAAATAAGACAAATAAAGGAGTAAATTGTCTCCTGGACAAACCATGTTTTAATGTAAGGGGTGCAAATTAGTTTATTTTACACATACGTTAAATACTGGCTTTTTTCATGTAGCACACAAATACTTGATAGCTTTATCTTTGTATTGAAATTTAAAGTTGATCTAGCATAAGCCCAATTCAAACTATAAATCTGCCCCCACATTTTAAATTTATCTCCCCCCAACGCAACATGGTTTTGCTAAGGTGCAAAGTTACTCCTATTTTTATCCTTTATGTTCTTTAATGAATCAGGCCCAGCATGTTCAGTAAAGTTATGTTAAGATAAACATGCAAAAAAATAAAATACATTTGACAGAACAAAACATTTGCTATAAATGCCAATAACTATTTTAAGTATACAAATATACAGTGTTAAAAAGGTGATACTATGCAAATGTTGGCATGAAATTTTATATGGAGCACAATCAAACTGGGCCATGAACTTCATGGTAGAGAGCACATTCCTTATGTGAATGGATGCAAATCAGCACTTGAATTGTAGTAAATGGTGTTTGAATTTACATACATGCTTGCATTTGACCCTATCCCTTTCATTTTAATCTGTGCTCAATTTTCTTGAAGCTTCCTTTGATAATTTAAGATATTCCACATGTAGAAGTAATCAGTTAAATCAGACTCTGTAGTGGAGACTGTCACATACCAGGCTGGGTCCCCAAGAGGAATCTCAAGCCCTCTTATGCTTCATGTGCAGCCTGGCAAAAGTATAAATAACTAAATAAAATGCTTGGTCAGCTGTACTATTACTTTATTGTATCAATGAAGTTCATTGTATCAATGCTTCAATTAATTCAATGATAAAATGTTCATTCATAGCCCATGATGAGTACAGTCATGGTCAAAAGTTTTGAGAATGACACAAATATTAGTTTTCACAAAGTTTGCTGTTTCAGTGTTTTTAGACCTTTTTGCCAGATGTTGCTATGGTATACTGAAATAAAATTACAAGCATTTCATAAGGGTCAAAGGCTTTTATTGACAATTACATACAGTTTATGCAAAGAGTCAATATTTGCAGTGTTGACCCTTCTTTTTGAAGACCTCTGCAATTCGCCCTAACATGCTGTTAATTAACTTTTGGGCCACATACTGACTGATGGCTGCCCATTCTTGCCTAATCAATGCTTGGTGTTTGTTAGAATTTGTGAGTTTTTGTTTGTCCTCCTGTCTTTTGAGGATTGACCACAAGTTCTCAATGGAATTAAGGTCTGGGGTGTTTCCTGGCCATGGACCCACAATTTCGATGTTTTCATCCCCGAGCCACTTAGACATCGCTTTTGCCTTATGGCAAGGTGCTCCATCATGCTGGAAAAGGCATTGTTCATCCCAAAACTGTTCTTGGATGGTTGGAGAAGTTGTTCTTTGAGGATGCTTTGGTACCATTCTTTATTCATGGTTGTGTTCTTAGGCAAAATTTCACAAAGGCAAACTTTGTGAAAACCAATACTTGTGTCATTCTCAAAACTTTTGGCCATGAATGTATACAGTGGTTGGACAATGAATTAGAAGTTCCTTGTAAAATTTTGATAAAGTAATGGCAAATACACATATTTAATACTTTATATAAACTTATTATTTTATTTAGCAGCTTGGTTGGGCTACCCTTGACTTTGATAATGGGTTTTTACTGGGTGCGGCATGCTCTCAATGTGTTTCTTAGCTAACTATTTCATTCTATCATCATGATACAGTTGAAGTTTAATAATTGGACGAAGGTGGTAATCAATCATTTCTGCACACTACAATCAGTTGCGATGCAATTAGTGCACAAAATTACTATTGCAGCAACATTTAAATATGTTTAACATATTTTCTATCTTTTAGTATAAAATATAAAGTGGTGAAAAGGCTAATTAATGTTTCCAACAATTAAATTACAGTTTGGTATCATTTGGTTCGCAATTGCATGAGAATGTTTTCGGTATTATTTATGTAACGTTCACACTTTTCAAACACTAGTTATAAATAAAATCACTTTTCATACACCAAATAGCAAGCCCAGAGATGTCATAAAAGAACCAGTTTATACAGGTCTAGAGACAGGAGCCTAAAGAAGGACACCTGCCGACTTCAAAGAGCAATGACCAGCGTAATCAACCAATGGCACGTTGAGTCCTTGGGAGGTCATGACCCATCGATCTATGAATGTGGACCTTAATACTGTAACTGTGAATCTTTGTGATGTCACTGCTTCTTACAACTGTACAGTGAATAAATTGTTCACCTCTGATTTTGGAAACCAGAGTGTTCTGATAGAAGCTTGTGTTAGTGCTAACAGCACAAGCGTATGCATGCCAAACTTTGCCTTGTAATACTTTGTGAATAAAAACTTTGTGCTTGGAACCACATCGATGGCATCAGATAATCTTTATTGCAAATGATACATACGGACATAACAATAAGAAACCTGAATCAGTCATTCAATCAGCTGTTGCTTATATTTGTGCAATTTCACTGATTACATCTTTCACCTCCTTCAATATGTTCTCAATTGGATACATGTCGGGAATATTTCCAGGCCAGTCCAAAACACGGATGATGTTTCTATGAAGGAGCTCTAATACCACCTTTGCCATATGGCATGGCACCCCATCCTGCATAAATATACCATAAACTATATAGACTATAAATAATATAAATAAATAAATAGTATAAATAGACTATAAAACAGAGCATATTTACTATATATTCACTATTTTTGAAATACAAACCTTAAAATTGCACAAAAGTTCATTGTCCAACCACTGTATATACAACTAGCCAATAAAAATGGTTTTGTCACACTCCTGTCAATCATAGGCAAGCTATTCTGATTGGCTAGTTGTGAAGAGGGCCTTTTTCATTCACTCTGTCAAGGCTCTACTAGAAGCAGGTTGTGTGTCATTTTTAAAAATGTCCAAATTGGATTATTTTGGATTACTATAGGACAGACTATATCTATGGATATAGGAGTACAATAAAGAAGTGAATAGGAAATTGTGTGAGTATACATTCTAATGAAGTCTCCTTTTAAGTGCTGGGTGTGCCTGTATTTATTATTTCTTAGGTTACCTTTGTTATTGATGCCCTGATCTTTTACTTTTATCCTGACTACTGAAACCTATTGACTTCCTTGATTTCACTGCAAGTTTCACTTGTCTTATGATACCAACAGCATGCCCTGACCTTAGCGTTTGACGAATGATACCTACTGCCTGCCTTAGGCTAGGTACACACTGGCCCGATGATTGCAAGAAAAACCTCCAATCAGCCGACATCCGACCGTTTGGTTAGATATCGTGTGAGTGTGTATAGTGACACAATGATCTAAAGTCATTCCAAAGTGCAGATTATCGTTTCATTTGGTTGGTCGTACTGTTAATATTTTCCGATTGATCACCAACTGATCGTGCAGTGTGTATGCACTCATGCTCATGATCTCCATAGAGTTTACAGAGTTGTGTTCTTTTCAGTCGATGCTAGTGATGAATGTCCCAGTGAATAAATGTAGAGAGTGCTGTAGAAGGAATAATTCATTTGTTCGTTCTGAGACCGAATATTTCATTTCAAAGTAACAGAAGCTAACAAAATTCTTTAGGATATGTGTATAGCTATAACAAGGCATTTTAATCATTGTGACAATGTGACAAAAATGAATTAATGAATATTGTGCTGTTATTCTCTGAAAACTAGAGGACCAGATGAAGGACCAGATGAAGAGCACAGATCTGAAGGTAAACCTTGTCAGTGTGTATGCATGAATCACCAGACTGATCGCACCTTCAGTCCTAAGTACAATCGTTTGAGATAACAAGTTGGTCGGAAAATTCTTCAGTGTGTGCTTAGCCTTAACTTTAGTTTAATTTTATCTTATCATTCTGACATCTTTCCTGATACCAACTCTGGAAATACTGCATCACTTTAAATGTATACATAACCATTTCTCTAATAAATAATAAACTCCTAAAATTCCATGCTGAAGGCCTAGAGGTAGCTCCAGAGTATTTGTTAGCATACTCAACTACTGGTAAGTATACTCAGTTATAGGTAAGCTCCAGAATAACGTTACAGCTCTTCATCTAAATGGCTTTTACATTATTTTTTTTTTAATAAGAGCACCTATAGGAATTAGAGGCATTTGACCTTCCAAACTTGGCAATAAGAAACATCCTGATGGTAAAGAAATGATCGACGTTAGCTAAGTGAAAAAGATATCTTGTTACCATCCTTAATCTTGCTTGAGAAGGTACACAAAGCAATTGGTGTGTCTTGTGAGTAAGTCATGTGAGCATGAGACTACACCATGTCACTGGGATAAAAATAGCTTTATTCAAGATTGTATTATAGACTGACATGTAGATTATGATGAGAGCCACGAATATTGAGAAGAGGGTAATATATCTTTAAGCCTAGATACTGACGCCAAGTGTAAGATGGATGTTCTGCCCCTCAGGGCACAGTAAAGCTGGCTGAATGAAACAATCCTGCCACTTGGCCCGGTTCTTGAACATCTCAAGAAGGTTTTCAAATAGGATGAATTTCCTCCATTCATTATTAGAGCACAGTGGCTGTATTATTTCTTGAACACATTAGGCTATCATCTTCTGACTGACTACAGGCAGGAATGTTAATGCTTGCATTGAACGCAGTGGAATGATTATCAGGTAGATAACATAAACGTTTTCTTAGTGGCACAGTTGTTGTGTGTCATTACTGTGATGTGTTTCATGAAATCAAGACTCATTGTGATAAATAGTTGAATCAGACCGAATTGTAAAAACGGGATTTGCTTTATATTTATTAGAGAATTCAAATAATAATGGGTTTCATTCAGACAATTTGTGCCAGCTCATGCAAGTGCTAACAGCACTACCAGCATAAATAAATGCTGTTCAGCCGTGTACTGACCAGCTTGGGGCTCGTTGGCATCATGGCATGGGAACTCCCTGCTGCTGGTTCCCCTACTATAGTGCCACCAGTCATCCGTTTCACTGTCACCAATCAAACTATCAGTATTATATTCATGTAGGTATTTTATCCATGTCAGTATTTACACTGTCAGTATTTTATCCATGACAGTATTTACACTGTAGGCATTTTATCCATGATAGTATTTACACTGTAGGTATTATCTCCTTGTCAGTATTTAGACTGTCAGCATTTTCTGCATGTAGGCATTTTATCCATGTAAAAAAAGAACAATAGTTTCCTTGTGGCGCTTGTTAGAGCAGTGGTAGTAGGCTACTAATGCAAGAGGTCTGCAACCTCAAAAAAAATACATTGCAGCGTGGCTACTGAAAAGGCCCCATTACATACAAAAAGATAAATCAGTTTATAAAAGTCATGTGGAATGATTTACAAAGTAGCATCAGAATGCAAGTAAGAATACAAAATATATACAAAATTATTATAATACAAGTGATAGAAGGCTAACTTCCCAGAATGGAAACTATATCTATACTTTAATTAAGGCCATTAAAGGTTAAGGAATCTAGATCATATATCCAAAAATAATCCCACTTTGATAATTGAAGTTCCCTATTTCGGCCCCTATAATTAATAGGTACATGAACATTTCTGGGTTATTGTTATGAACAGTATTAAAATGTTTAGTGGAACTATAGACTTAAACATTGTTCTTAATATTTTGCCAATGCTCATGTATCCTAATCTTCAACAATCTTTTAGTCTTCCCTACATATGTTAAATTGCAACCACATTTAATAATATAAATAACAAATGTTTAATATTTCTTATTAAGTAGTATCACAAATTGTTCGACTTCGGCAATGGTACCACTCAAAATTGGGTGGGGTACTAATTTCAGATGGAAATAATACTGACGGAAATAATACTGACATGGATGAAAGAAAAGAAAATGATAAAATGTAATCAAATGTGCACTGTGCATATATTAAATTATTTTTTTACTTAATCCATATAATAAAAGAAAGCAGCAAGACAACCTCAAAATTGCTGTAAATCCACCATCAAATCTAAATAACATGCAAAATACTATACACCCAGAATATAGATAAAATCACAATTATTAAAAAATAGATATTCAGTCAACAGTTCTCAAAGCATATGATGATAGTAGTAATAATGCTGTGTAGGTTCATGAGGATATATATATATATATATATATATATATATACATATATATATACATACATATTTATTTATATATACATATATAGGATATATATATATATATATATATATATATATATATATACAAGTTAACCCGTGCATGATACTCATGCATTCTAGTCAAATCAAGCTACTTAAGGTCTTAAAAAGGTTCTTGTCATGCATTTGGGGCTAGGCCAGGCCTCCTCAGGGGAAGAGCGTTACTTCCCAACGCAAGCGCCCTTTTTTAACGTGGTTTTGTCCACATGTCACCACCTTCATCTTTATCGCCACATCTATCCAGATGTCTATCCAGACACAGGGATCTCTCTCAGCGGTCCTGAGTATCACACTCCTCTCGCTCTGTCACTCCCCGGCAACCACCAACCACTCCCCGCTGTCATCCCCGGCAACCACCAACCACTCCCAACTGTCACTTCTCCTTCAAGAAATATATATATATTTTTTTAAAATCTTTATAAACACTTTTAACAATTAACAAATTAAATTAACAAATTAAAAACATCTTATTATACCAAATTTCAGCCCTTTCTGAGTTTATTTTCCCACACACACACACACTAAGAATTCAGTAGGTCAGTGTATAACTCCGCCCAGCAGGTGGCGCTGCAGCTTGGTTTTTCCCCCCACACACACACAGACTAATACACGCCACTAGGCTTTTATATTATATATATATATATAGCAATTGGAAACTTCAATTATCAAATTGGGAATCTGTTTGGATACATGATCTAGATTCCTTAAGCCCTAATGGCCTTAATTAAAGTATAGATATAGTTTTCTTTCTTGGAAGTTGGCCTTCTATCACTTGTATTATATTATTTTTTTAGATATTTTTTATTCTTACTTGCATGCTGATGTTACTTTGTAAAACAATACACATCACTTTGATTGATTGATCTTTTTTATTTGCAATGGGGTCTCTTTAGTAGCCTCACTGCAATGTGATTTACCATCAATTTGTGGGTCATACAGCAATATAACTTTTAATATAATCATGTTTTTTCGGCTAACACTTACTATCATAAGCTTGTAGTACTAGATGTATAGGTCTTCACCTATAGCAGCAGCCTTTTCCATAGAGCTCGTTATGCTCAAGGGTACTCAGATGCCCCCAGATCTTACACTCAGTGTAGTGCATGCTTATGAACGTACTGCCGCACGGAATAGTGGATGATGACAAACAAAGCGTGGTCAGGAAACAGACCAAGGTCTAGGGTCTGATGCAGGTAATGTGGTCAGGAACAGGGAAGCGGTTGGGGCTGGCAGCAATCACCGAAGTCTGGGAAACTAAGCGGAGGAATCAAAGTCCACGAAACAAGCAGAGGGACATACACATAGAATCAATCCAAGGATTCAGCAACACAAAGAGGGGCAGGCAAGCTAACAGGAAACTGAATGCTAAAACTGGCAGGGAGGCTAAGCTTTCCCTGCCTTAAATACCCATAGTAGCCAATCAGAGCAGGAGGAAAAGGCAGCATAAAAATAATTAATATCACAGCTCTTAAATTAGCCCACAAACTATTGCCCACCTAATGCACATGCGTCCGGCTGCCCCACATGCCGGGACGCGTGCTGTCAAAAAATTAGCGTCCTGACCATTGATCTGGCAACAGCCTGGACAGAGGGGAAGTGACGTCCCAGTCATCATAGTGATGGCCAGGACGTGGCCATAAAGAACACAGAGTCTAGGCAGCTCCAGGCACCGCTGTGGCTCGTGACAGTACCCGACACCCACCTTGAGGAGGGGTTATGAAACCCTGACAACCTGGTTTCCCATTAAACTTCCTAAAGAATTCCTTGACTAGCTTATCAGCATGGAGGCGCCTCTGCAGAATCCAACATTGCTCCTCCGAGCCATAACCTTCCCAATGGACTAAGAACTGAATCTGCCCTTGCACTCTCCTGGAATCAATAATGACTGGCCGTGGTCCGTGTGCCTTCTGCGGATTAAACTTATTAGAAGCAACAACAGGTTTCAAGAAAGAACAGTGGAAAGTGTTCAGAATTCTTAAAGATGGAGGCAATTTGAGACTGAAAGCCACAGGGTTGATTTTTTTGATAATCGTAAACAGTCCAATGAATCTGGGTCCCAGTTTCCTATACGGCTGCTTGATTTTAATGTTTTCGGTGGAAAGTCAGACTTTATTACCGACTTTCAAAAGACAAGCGATTAAATGGGTAGCTCTTTACAACCATTGTCTCCTCTCTTCGAAGGCCAATTTGATGGCCAGTAGCTCACGGTTACCCACATGAGTTGGTCAAATAGTACAGAAATCAGGGGAAGCGGATATGTGTTCTTGACCGTGATTTTGTTCAGACCACGATAGTCAATGCAAGGCCTCAAGCTGCCATCTTTTTTGGCTACGAAGAAACAACCAGCTCCTACTAGAGGCTTAGAAGGTCAAATGAATCATTTTTGGAGATTCTCCTTCACGTGTTGCTTCATCACTTGGGTCTCAGGAATAGAGAGGGGATATAAACGTCCTTTTGGCAATTTAGATCGAGGGATAAGGTCGATTTCACAATCATAGTCCCGATGAGGAGGGTGAGAGTTTGTCTTCCTCTTAGAAAATACATCACAGAATTCTTGATATGGAGCAGGTATAGGTTCCAGATCAGGCTGAAGAACTCGGAGAGGCAAAATCAAGCAAGTAGGCGAATATTCAGTTCTCCAATGAATGATCTCCCCTTATTTCCTATCAATGTGAGGGTTATGGCTCTGAAGACAAGGATGCCTCAGAATCAATGGAGCAGAGGAACATAAGCTCAGGTAGAATGAGAGCACCTCAGTATGGAGGACACCCACTGACAACTGAATAGGTGGACTCTTAAAAATAATTCTGCCCCCAATTCAGGGGTTACCATCCAATCCGCAGACAGTGAAGCTTGAGTCCAACTTAATGGAAAGCATACCGAGAGTGTGAGCCAACTGGAGATCCAAAAGGTTACCAGCTGCACCACTGTCAAGGAACACGGAGACGTTAGTGGATTAAAGACCATAGACTAAATGTGCAGGGAGCAAAACAGAATTTTCTGAATAGGTTATTTGGAGACCTAGGCGCACCTCTTCTGTAGCGCCTAGGCCTGGCCGCTTCCCACCTTGTTAGGACAAGTACGGAGCAGGTGGCGCTTGTTGCCACAATACATGCAGAGACCCATAGAGCGTTGTCTGGAGCATTCTTCTGAGGAAAGACGATAAGCTCTTAGCTGCATGGACTCAAGGATGCAGTAGAAGGGGTCATCAGAGAGTAGGAGGAAACACATGTATCCTTCTCAGTTTTTATCTCTTTGAATCTACTATCAATTTTGATTACCAACTGAATCAGATTCTCCAGTGTAGCTGGTATGGGATATTGCAACAGGGAGTCTTTGATTTGTTCAGAAAGACCTAAGTGGATCTGACTCCGAAGTGCTGGGTCATTCCACTCACTGTCCGTGGACCATCGCCTGAACTCTGCACAATACTCTTCAGCGGTGCATCGGCCTTGATTCAGAGTCCTAAGATGTGATTCAGCCACGGCCACTCTGTCGGGGTCATCAGACCTAGGGCATTAAAGAATGTTTTAACAGACTGTAACAGAGGGCTCACGGGAGCAAAACTAAATGCCCAAGACTGGGGGTCACCTTGGAGAAGAGATTTTATGATGCCAACCCTTTGAATCTCTGAGCCTGACGAACGAGGCCTCAGATGAAAATAAAGTTTACAACTCTCTTTAAAGTTGCAAGACTATGTCCCCAGAGAACCGATCTGGCAGATTCAGTTTGGGTTCCACTACAGGTGCTATGGAGGCTTGCTGAGCTTGTGAATTTCTAGAGGCCTCTTGCTTGCTGCGCGGACCATCGATGCGACATACCTTGGACCATCTTAGATAAAGTTTGAATCTGGCCTGCCAGAACCTGGGCTGGAGAAGGGTACGTCCCGCTTTCATCCATGGAAGTGAGTCCTTCCAAATTCTTCACTGGCCAGTTATAATGTTACGGCTAATGGTTACTATCATGAGCTTGTAGAACCAGATGTAGAGGTCTTCAACTGTAGCAGCCGCCTTTCCCGTAGAGCTTGTTATGCTCACAGGTACTCATATGCCTCCAGGTCTTACACTCAGCGTAGGATAGGCTTATGAACATACCGCCTCACGAAACAGCAGGTGATGACAAACAAAATGTGGCCAAGAATTAGCCAAGGTCTAGTGTCTGAACCAGGTAACCTGGTCAGGAACAGGCAAGCGGTCGGAGCTGGCAGCAATCACTGGAGTCCGGGAAGCGAAGCAGAGGTCAGGGCAATAAAGCAAGCAATCCTCAGTCCAGGAAACAAGCAAAGGGTCATACACAGAGAATCAATGCAAGGTTTCAGCAACACATGGCCGGGACACGGCCGTAGAGAACATAGAGTCGCAGCAGCTCTAGGCACCACCGCGGCTCGTGATACATGTATTGTGATTCCTTAGTATAATTGTTGAGCAAGATAATAATCATGTTTCTAAAGTATGTGCCTAGCAACAGGGAGTGACTTCCTCCGGCTGTCTTGTCCTGGGTCTACGCATGCAGCGGCAAAAGGGTTCCTGTCTGGGTTCAGTGAAATCACTGACTGCCAATTCTATAATTAGCTACCACTATATAAAAAAGACTTTGACACCCTTAGGGTGCCAGCATATTGGATCCATTTTGTCCATTTCCTGCTTTGTTCCAGTATCTTATTCTGTTGATTCCTGGTTTTGTCCACTGCTGCTATTGTTGACTACCATCTTTGTTCCTGATTTGGCTGCCCTGATTACCCAATTTAACATTGAATAGTTCTGACCACTCCGGTTGCTCTGTGATTGATTCCATTGATTCCCTGGTTTCGACCTTGCTGTTCCTGAATACCCTCTCAGATTCTGATTTCCATACGACTTGACCTCGGTTAGTCTGACCATTCTATTCATCTTGCTGCTTCACCAGTGCCTGGCATTGAGGACCACAACCTGCACGTACCATATTGCTAAGCCTATACCTTTTGTGGCTGTGGGGCAACCATCAATTTCATTGAGACGTGAAACATGACAATATTACATTTTTAATTGTAAGGCCAGCATGGTGGCTTAGTGGTTAGCACTTCTGCCTCATAGCACTGGGGACTTGGGTCATGAGTTTGATTGGCCTTATCTGTGTGGAGTTTGTATGTTCTCCCCATGTTTGTGTGGGTTTCCTCAGGGTGCTCTGGTTTTCTCCTACACTCCAATGGGGCAGGGACTGATGGGAGTTCTGTACACCATCACAGAATTAGTGGCGTTATATATAGCTGATGTTGGCGATTTTTCTAATAATGAGCATGTGTATAATGTTGTGTGAAAATCTTTTTATAAGGCACTATATCTGGCATAATATAGCATGATTGTTAAACTTAGTGGGATTTTGTTATACATAAATTTTGCCAACGGCCATCTTTTTGGTTGGTTTCCTTGTATTTAGTGACCATATTTTTGGTGGGAGTCCCATTTTAAGTTTGCATTGGTTCTAGTACAGATAGTATTTTAATTTGATCTAACAATTTCATCGCAAAGTGGCTAGGTGCTTTGATAATGGGCGCACAATTGGATAACATTATGTGATTCCTTTAGGGACAGATAAGCTATCAATTGGCAGCATAATATGTTGGTACACTAAGCAGCAATTTTGTTGGTTGGTTTAACATGTATGAAGAGTTTACCACATAAGCCATAGATATTGTGGGATTTTAGTGTTTTATTTTAACCTATGGCCATCTTAGTTAAGGGAGGCCCATAGGAATATACCGTGATGGGGGAAATTATGGGGTCTGATTCATTAATGCCCCATTCATACTGCACCACAATCCCGGGTTTTTTGCCGGGGCGAGCTCAAACGACCCGGGTCTTGGTGCAGTATGAATGGTACAAGTCAAAAATCCCGGGTCTAAAAACCCGGGTCTTCAACCCGGGATTTATCGAGGGGTAATTCCTGGGTCGGACCCGGGTTGCCTGCACTATGAATGGTGCAACCCGGGTTTTTCAACCCGGGTTGCACAGAAAACAAGCTGATTGGCTGTTTGCCTGTCTCTGGAGGATGATGTCATCGGTGGGAGCCCGTGGAAGATTCGAGAAGGAGTTTAGGAGAAATGGTGGATGGTGGAGTGCACAAATTGCCAGGGCACAGACTTGTGCAGTATGAATGGGGTCAACCCGGGAAATTCCCGGGTCCGAGGTGCAGTATGAATGGTGTTTCTGAGCTGGGACGCTCCGAGCCCCGGCAAAAACCTGGCTTGAAAAACCCGGGATATTGCCAGGACGGCAGTATGAAAGCGGTATTAGGAACTTAGGCATGAAATTAAGTAAGTTTTCTTATTTAAGTTTTCTGGACAAAACCATGTTACAATGCAAGGGGTGTAAATTAGTTTATTATTTTACACATAAGTTAAAAGTTAAAAACTGGCTGTTTTTTTTGTGTAGCACACAAATACTTGATAGCTTATTTGTACAATGACATTTAAAGTTAATACTTGTGTGCTACATAAAAAAAACAGCCAGTATTTAACTCATACTTGCCAAGAGGGGGGGGGTGACTGGAGGGCGGGAGGGGGCGAAACCGTAATTTTCATCATGGGGCGGGGCCAAAATGACGCAATTGGCCTCGCCCCGCACCCTCCTGCCCTCCAAAATGGTGTGATTCACTGAGAATCGCGTCAAATGACGCGATTCTCGGTGATATCCAGGATCCGGGAGAAATGCCAGGTCGCCCGGGAGCCCAGGAGACTGACCCGAATTTCGGGAGTCTCCCGGATTTTCCGGGAGAGTTGGCAAGTATGATTTAACTTATGTGCAAAATAATAAACTAAGTAAGAAAACTTATTCAATTTCTTGCCTAAGTTCCTTAATGAATCAGGCCCATGATGTCAATTTAGGTGGATATACAATTACGTATTAGCAGTAATACTTTGAGTGCCTTATTAGTGTATTTAAGTTTGTGATTTCACTGCTTTTTTTATTTCAAGTGCTGTTTTTGTTTAAAGTGTGGAGTTGGTTCCAGTAAGGATTGCTGTGCTGTGCTGAGAGAGTCATATAGTTTGGGGAATTATTCTGTGTGTTTATTGAATGGGATTCGTTTTTCTGTGTGTTTATTAAGTGTCTTTTTTTTTTTTCCTTCTCTCTGTTAGAGCTAGTGGGTGAGGTTTAATTGCATAGTTGATACAGCTGGTTAGTGCAAGCTCTATTTAACAGGAGGTAGCAAGCGATTTCATTGAGCTTGTGATTTCACTGCTTTTTTGATTTCAAGTGCTGTTTTTGTTTAAAGTGTGGAGTTGGTTCCAGTAAGGATTGCTGTGCTGTGCTGAGAGAGTGATATAGTTTGGGGAATTATTCTGTGTGTTTATTGAACGGGATTCGTTTTTCTGTGTGTTTATTAAGTGTCTTTTTTTTTTTTTTTTCCTTCTCTCTGTCAGAGCTAGTGGGTGTGGTTTAATTGCATAGTTGATACAGCTGGTTAGTGCAAGCTCTATTTAACAGGAGGTAGCAAGCGATTTCATTGAGCTTGTGATTTCCCTGCTTTTTTGATTTCAAGTGCTGTTTTTGTTTAAAGTGTGGAGTTGGTTCCAGTAAGGAGTTGAATCCAGGAAGGGGTTTCATCTGGTAAGTGGCTAGGAAAGGCTAGTACTAAAGTTCACTGTAGGCTATAAGAAGTTAAGTTAGCCATAATAAGATGAGTAGTAGCAGGCTTGATGATCTCACTCAATGCATATATTGTCATATGTATGCACACTTGGAGCAAGTGTTCCAAGGTTAATACCTCTGTGAGAAATGTGAGCAATTGGTCTCTTTGGAAGCCCAGGTAACTGATCTAAAGCAGACCATTGCAACATTGAGAGACATTGCCAACCTGGAGCAGAGTTTACAGCTCACCGTTGATGCGTTATCTGAGCAGGGTGGAGCAGAGACAGAGGAGGATGCACAGGTAGGCAGCTGGGTAACAGTTACTAGGGGTAGCAAAGGGAGGAAGAGGCAGGCCAGTTCTGAGCTAGGCAATCCCAGCAGATTTGCCAGATTGGATGAAGATACTGTGGAAGGCAGTTCAGAATTGGTAGAGTTGGATGACACTGCAACCAGGGGAATGGTCTCTCCAGCACAGAGGGGACCAAAGTTACTCAGGGACCCAGGCAGATTGTGGTGGTAGGGGATTCAATTATTAGGAAGGTAGATAGGGCAATCTGTTACCGGGACCGTGCATGCCGAACAGTGTGTTGTCTCCCGGGTGCTCGGGCTCGGCATATTGCGGATCGGGTGGACAGATTGTTGGGAGGGGCTGGGAATGACCCAGCGGTTTTGGTGCATGTTGGCACCAATGACCGAGTTAGAGGAAGAAGGGGTGTCCTAAAGAATGATTTCAGGGACATAGGTCGCAAACTTAAGGCAAGGACATCCAAGGTAGTATTTTCGGAAATACTACCTGTGCCACGCGCTAGTCCAGGGAGGCAACGGGAGATTGGGGAGGTTAATGCGTGGCTAAAAGATTGGTGTAGGAAGGAGGGTTTTGGATTCTTAGAGCACTGGGCTGATTTCTCGGTCAGTTGCCATCTTTATTGTCGTGATGGATTGCACCTGAATGAGGAGGGGGCTGCAGTGCTAGGGGAGAGGATGGTTAGAAGGTTGGAGCAGATTTTAAACTAGGCTCCGAGGGGAAGGGGCAAGCAAGTATTTATGGGATAGACATTGAGAGTAGTAAGGAGGAATTTAACAAGAGTAAAGGGGGTGGAGAGGGGGGAAAGGGAAGCAAAGCCGATAAGGAGCGGCCCTTTTTAAAGCAAAAAGAAATACCTAAGGGAGGCAATAGACTTAAGTGTATGCTTGCAAATGCAAGAAGCCTGACAGGTAAAATGGGGGAGTTAGAACTAGTAGCAATGAATGAGCAGTATGATATTATAGGTATTACTGAGACCTGGTGAAATGATACACATGACTGGGCAGTCAACTTGGAAGGCTATTCTCTCTTCAGGAGGGATAGGGTAAATAAAAGGGGAGGAGGAGTATGTCTTTATATTAAGCCAGAATTAAAACCAAGTATTCAGGAAGTTATATATGAGAATATTGGTGATAATATAGAGGCATTGTGGGTGGAAATATCCAGCGGAGGAAAAAGTTCAGAGAAGTTTCTGATAGGGATATGCTATAAACCGCCAGATATTAGTACGATTGAGGAAGCCCAACTTCTACAGCAAATTGAAAAGGCTACACAACTAGGTCAAATTTTAATTATGGGGGATTTTAATTATCCGGACATTGATTGGAGTACTGAGACCTGCGGTACAGCTAGGGGAAATAGGTTTCTGAGCACGCTAAAAGACCATTACATGTCCCAATTAGTTGAGGAACCAACTAGGAACCGGACTATACTGGACCTAGTAATAAGAAACAATGTAGACGTAATATCAAATATTCAAGTAAAGTAGCACTTGGGAAACAGTGATCCTAATATGGTCTCATTTGAAATTAATTTCCAGAAACAACAGTATAAGGGATCAACTAGGACTTTAAACTTTAAAAAGGCAAATTTTAATATGCTAAAGGAGTCTATAAAGAGCATAGACTGGGACAAAGCCTTTGAAGGAAAAAATACGGAAGAAATGTGGGCTGTCTTTAAAATGTTGTTGGAAACATACACGTATAAGTTCATTCCTATGGGAAATAAATGTAAAAGAATTAAGTCTAAACCAATGTGGCTAAATAAAAGGGTAAGGGAAGAAATGCAAAGGAAGAAGCGTGCATTTAAATTGTTTAAGTCTGAAGGGTCAGAGGAGTCCTTCCATAGGTACAAGGAATGTAATAAAACATGCAAAAAGAAAATTAGATTGGCTAAATTAGAAAATGAAAGGCACGTTGCAAAAGAAAGTAAGACAAACCCCAAAGAGTTTTTTAAGTATATAAATGGCAAAAGGATTAAAAAAGATAATATAGGACCCCTAAGAAGTGAGATGGGTGAATTGATAAATGATACTAAGGAAAAAGCAGAGATATTAAACACGTTCTTTTCTTCAGTATTTACCAGAGAGGAACAAATGGCAGGAGTAATACATAAAAATGGAAATGAAACCATGCCATTAATTAATACTTGGTTGTCAGAGGAAGAAGTCCAAAGGCGACTGAAGAATATTAAGATAAATAAAGCTCCAGGTCCAGATGGCATACACCCAAGGGTCCTTATGGAGTTAAACTCGGAAATAGCTAGACCGCTATTCTTAATTTTCAGAGATTCAATCTCATCAGGCTCAGTACCAAGGGATTGGCGAATAGCAGATGTGGTGCCGTTGTTTAAAAAGGGGACAAGATCACAACCAGAGAATTATAGACCTGTAAGCCTGACATCAATAGTGGGGAAACTACTGAAAGGTATTTTAAGGGACAGTATTCAGGATTACTTGGTACGCAATAAAATTATTAGTGGGAATCAACATGGATTTGTGAGGGATAGGTCATGTCAAACTAATCTAATTAGTTTCTACGAGGAAGTTAGTGGGAACTTAGACCAGGGCAGGACAGTAGATGTGGTCTACTTAGATTTCGCAAAGGCCTTTGATACAGTGCCACACAAGAGGTTGGTTTACAAAATAAGGGAACTGGGTCTAGAAATCAAAATTTGTACTTGGATCGAAAACTGGTTAGAGAATAGGGAACAGAGAGTTGTGATAAATGGAACATTTTCTAATTGGTCAAAGGTCTTAAGTGGAGTACCTCAAGGTTCCGTGCTGGGACCACTCCTTTTTAATATATTTATTAATGACCTTGGTGATGGTTTAGAGAGTAAAGTTTCTATTTTTGCAGATGACACTAAACTCTGTAAGGTAATAAAATCAGAGCAAGATGTAGCTTCTCTACAGAGGGACTTAAATAAACTGGAGGATTGGGCGGCTAAATGGAATATGAGGTTTAACACAGATAAATGTAAGGTTATGCATTCAGGGATCAAAAACAAGAACGCAATCTATAAATTAAATGGAATTAATTTGGGAGAATCTATAATGGAAAAGGATTTGGGAGTGCTCGTAGACAGTAGGCTTAGCAATAGTGCTCAATGTCAAGCAGCAGCTGCAAGGGCAAACAAAGTATTGGCATGCATAAAAAGGGGCATAGATGCAAGGGAAGACAGTGTAATTTTGCCACTGTATAAATCTTGGTAAGACCTCATCTTGAATATGCAGTACAGTTCTGGGCACCACTCCATAAAAAAGATAATTTGGAACTAGAAAGGGTTCAGAGAAGGGCGACAAAATTGATAAAGGCTATGGAGTCATTAAGTTATGAGGAAAGGTTAGCCAGTTTAGGCATGTTTACTTTAGAAAAGAGGCATCTAAGGGGAGATATGATTACTATGTACAAATACATTAGGGGTCAATACAGAGAGCTTTCATGGGAACTTTTTACCCCAAGGACCATACACAGGACACGTGGTCATCCCCTAAGGTTAGAGGAGAGGAAATTTCACAACCAGCAAAGGAAGGGGTTCTTTACAGTAAG
Source organism: Mixophyes fleayi (assembly GCF_038048845.1). Classification (NCBI taxonomy): domain Eukaryota; kingdom Metazoa; phylum Chordata; class Amphibia; order Anura; family Limnodynastidae; genus Mixophyes; species Mixophyes fleayi. Next base: position 102,009,528 of record NC_134408.1, on the reverse strand, counting down.
GGCAGTCAAGATATGGAATTCATTGTCAGGGAAGGTTGTGATGGCAGATTCAATAGATATGTTTAAGAAAGGGTTAGACAAATTTTTAGCGGAAAGGTGTATCCAGGGATACGACCGTTAATTTAAAATAAAGGATAGTAGTGGATATAGGGTAAAAATTGGATTGCAATATTGAGTCTGGGGGGATTTTCAAAATTGAAACAGATGGGCGGTTGCCTACTCTGGATTAATTTCAAATATAAGTGCAGGATCGCAGAAGATCCAAAATAGGTTGAACTTGATGGACTTGTGTCTTTTTTCAACCTCATCAACTATGTTACTATGTTACTATGTAAGTTTGTACACCGAGGGAAACAACACACTCCTGACAAAGTTGCTAAACGAAATGCGCACATTGTATTTTTAATCATCCCTTTATTATCTGGTTGGACTGTTTACCTGTTGGACTTCCAGACTCGGCGTGTTGTTCCACATGAATTTGCAGCATTCAAGTGTTCAGATAAGCAATATGATTTTTTTTTTTTTGTACAAAAAAATGTTTTTTTAGAAGTATCTACACATATGTGCCTACTTTCTGTGACTTGTTATATTTTTCCCTATGTCATCCATTGTTGGGTACATTATCACACGATTTAATCCAATCAGACCTGAGGAAATAGTCAAGTAATCTACACAGATATACCTTATTTGAATTTTCAAATTGTACACAGTTTACTTACACATTGTTTTATATTGTATAGTGTTTGAAAGTATTACACTATGGGGGGCATTCAATTGACGGCGGGATCGCCGAAAATCCCGCGCTCAAAGAATATTACCATTAATACGGTAATCCTGCGCGTAAATACCGTTAATACGGTAATTTACTCGCTGGATTTCAGCTCACAGCTCAGGGAGCTGCGAGCTGAAATCCAGCGAGCAATTACCGTATTAACGGTAATATTCTTTGAGCGCGGGATTTTCGGCGATCCCTCCGTCAATTGAATACCCCCCTATGAGCGCTCTCCAGCTCTGTTTCTTTTGTTATTTCTAGATTACTCCTTTTCCGTTTGAGGTGATTGGACTGCATTAACCGCTATCCGGTTTCAGGATTTAACATCTGGAGCATTTATAACAGAAATTTTTTTTACTAATATATACAGGTAATACCAGACAGTTAATGGCAGCCTTGCCATGCCTGGACCTGTAGTGTAACAGAGGAAAAATGTTCTTTTACTATACAATCTTTATCATTACCTCAAAATCAGCGGAGTCCTAGTGCTTTCAGCATAGGGCTGGTTATACCTAGGGAGGAAGGGGGTCCACATTTTTTTTTAATAGACCCGATCTCCCTAGGGAATCCAGCACCTGGGCTAGTTTGTCATTATGGCAGGGGGACCTCATGCCGCGGGTTTCCCAAATACATGTTTCTCCTAGTGCTGATAATAATAAATCAGATGGACTAAACGCATTTTTTCACCCTGTTTTTGCTAGTTCTAGCCTTGGCTGGCAGTACTAGTGTTGGTTTAGCTGTTTCGCGGGGGAGGATGCATTTTTATGCTTACATGTCCTTCTGTTTTGGTTTTGTTTTACTGTATTGCAGGCGGTAATGCCAGTATAACTTTAATGCTTTTGCCAACGTTGTGACTGCTGACTTTACAATATAATGTGCATGTTGATATTTTGACTGTCAACATTATAGTGTCAACTTTCTGACTGTAAACATTTTCATTGTCAACATTTTGACTGCATCCTATGAGTAGAGTAATGGCAATGTCTAACATGAAGAAGGTGGGAGTTCAAGAAAACAGGGCAATGGAAGCAGGCATAGTGGTACAGAGCAAAAGCAGAATGAGAACACAAAGAAAGAGGACCTTGCTTGTGAGAACTTACATCCTAAAGAGATGGGGAAGATATAACAGGGTGGTGCTGAGTGTGGGAGTGGAGGTGGTAGCAGAGGTACAGGTGGAGCAGCCCGGGTAAAGTCATGGAGGCGGGAGAGGTAATCAGATGTGTGGCTTTATTGCAAGTGCACAGCCTCCCCCCATAGCCCTGCATTAGTTCTGATAACTACTCTGTTATCCACACAGCACGGACTCAGAAGTGGTATGTCTCCCGTGCTGAAAAAAAATATATTTTTGGGGCACAGGAGAAATGTAGAGGTGCCCCAATAAGCATGACACCATGCTTACTGAGCTTACCATATTTCGCCGTCCCTATTTGTGATGCCATGGGGAGGAAAGAGTGAGTAGAGTAGAGAGAAACAAGAGTGGGGGTATTTTCTAATGCATGAAGAGTTTAGAGACTGAAGTAAAGTGCAGAGATGGAAAGATGAGAGCTTGATATGTTCCTCAATATGAGATAGAGATGCAGAGAGATAAATTGAGTTATGACAGAGTATGTGTCAACTGTGGGATGAGGACAGTTGAACTAATGCAGGTAGCCCAATCTAAGCGAGAGTTGGATGCTGAGAGTGTGGGTGCATGCGGGAAGTAACACATATGAGATTTAGCGACTGGAAATACCTTTTCCATAGTCGCAGTTGAGCGGGATCTAAGGGTGAGTGGGGAGGGTGAGGGTGTTTAAGGGAAAGTGAAAGGTTAGAGAAGCAGATTGAAGTAAATGGCCTTAGGGGGTATTTTGGGTAAGTGAGCATCGCGTGGTGTCTGAGGGGTGTTTTAAGGTGACTGAAGGGATTGAGTGGCATGTGGGGTCTATTCTAAGAGCATGTAGTGTGGTGTTTTACTTATTGCTGAGATTAAGAATAATGTGCGGCTCTTTTGAAGATTAGAGGGTCGCACATATGACTCTTGGGGCTAGATTTACTAAACTGTGGGTTTGAAGAAGTGGAGATGTTGCCTATAGCAACCAATCAGATTCTAGCTTTCATTTTGAATAATGCACTAAATAAATGATAGCTACAATATGATTGGTTGCTATAGGCTACATTTCAACTTTTTCAAACCCGCCGTTTAGTAAATATACCCCTTGAAGTGAATCATATTGCCCATCACTGCATTAGACTGTCATCCAGTAATATTACTGCAAACACAAATTAAACTACACTACCTTACTGTTATTTACACCTGCAAATACTGCTTTACAAATGCAAACCTAAAGCTTACACTATTTATTTTATTTTTATCCATTATTATTTATTTAATATTATTTATATTAATTTTAATTTCATTTTATTTAGTTTAAGCTTTTTATTTATTTTTGCATGCGTTCTGAAGGGACTTTACATTGCACATATGAATGTGTGTATCCTGCAATCTGTTGTGTCTGTCTGCATTCTATACGTAATGTATAACCAGAGCGTACTTATATCGAGATTCAAATAGAAACTTTTCTTGAGATCTGGTAGTACTTGAATATAGACGTAAGTGCGAGTAAGTTATGTCCAATTTTTTTAAACACAAGTTGCGTTCAAATTGCGTTTGAAGATGAATCAGGCACCATGGGCTAGATTTACTAAGCTGCGGGTTTGAAAAAGTGGGGATGTTGCCTATAGCAACCAATCAGATTCTAGCTTTCATTTATTTAGTACTTTCTACAAAATGACAGCTAGAATCTGATTGGTTGCTATAGGCAACATCCCCACTTTTTCAAACCCGCAGCTTAGTAAATCTAGCCCCATGTGTCTAAACATGCTCTAATATCTCTAGCACATGCTTGGATTTATATGATATCCAAGACAGTGATACTGCATGTTAATAATATATGCTAAACCAGAATTTTTTTTTTTTTTAAAGAATAATAAATATTTGATTGAAAGGCACAAATCAAGGTATGTTTCTAAACTTGTTTTGACATGTTTCATGTGAAATCAAATATGCCTACTGGCTATTTTTTATTAATTAGTTTTAATAATAGTGGTAAAAAATAGTGTTAACTATTTTTTCTCTCTCAGGATCCCAGAAAACAGTCATGCAAAGACATTGAATGATCCTTTATAGTAGACGGTAAAAACACAATGTGGGTTTAAGCAGTGTTTATGCTTCATCGGAAATAAAGGCCTCTTCACAGAACTGAATTGAAAGTCTTTTCATAGTGAAGGGGGATAACCCAATTCCCACCTCATATTGGGTTTCCCAGAGTGGAGACTTTATTCTTGATGAGCCATAATTCCACAAAAGGCATGAGGCAAGGCTGCATATTCTCACACCCACACATACACCATGACATCATACTAACCATCAATGGCTTTAGAGGAAGGTGCTTTCACTACAATCCTTTTCCAGAAGCTGATGACAATACTTAATCCCTAAACTTTTTTTTCAAAAGCTGTGGTATGTGTACCCCCTGGCATGCCACAGACAAATTCCAGTTGTACAACAGCCTGTTAAATTCACCTCAAAATAACAGTTCTCCATATTAGTAATGCTTGCTAAACCGTTCTGGATATAAGCAAATAAACAGAAATATCCAAACCTTAATAACAGGTATACACCACTTTTTGTAAATGTTTTTTATACAATATAAAACATAAATATTAACATATGTGTTGTTGGTCACTTTATTTGTTTGATTCAGGGGCGCACGGAGCATTTTTAAGGGGGGGTTTCCCCTCCACCTGGAAAAAAAACAAAACGAGAGAGCTGCCGTGCATGCGCCCGCACATGCGCAGCAGCTCCGTTTAGGCAGCACTGTACTATACAGCAGCCGCGGCGCTGTCAAAGAAGCGTCCGCGGCGGTGCTGTATACAATACATGGGGCACTGTTTTAGCGGAGGGGGGGGGGGGTTTCTGGAGACCCAGAAACCCCCCCCCCCTGCTTGCGCCACTGTGATTGCTAACAAATAAATTATTTCAATTTGCAACAGGAAATAGTACACTTTAATGGAAACATTTTCCATTACATATTTGGGATCCTGTGGAAATAATATGTGTTACATAGGTCGTTATTTCCTATGCTCTGCGGAAGAGGAATGCAATATACATTTCAGAATGGTATACGTTTGAGCAACTCCTTCTATTTCAATAGTGCTCCTCCTTCATCAGTGCTTCAGTAGACCTCTGATTCCCTAGTCAGACCTGCGCAGCCATAATCCATATATCCAGCTCACGAACACCCAGCAGTACAAGATGGAATATCCCCACGTAGAAACATGTCTTCTTTATATAGATTTAAAAACAGTCTCAACCTCTGAAATAAATTCAAAAAAGCAATTGACGTACTATACCAATCCTAGTGGCTGTTTAAGCAGGGTAGCCAATTTAGGAGAGGGAATAGACTGTCCTGAGACAACTTTACTTGCTCTGCTTCATGAATCATCAGGCCCTGAGCACAAACTATAGCAGGGTGTGAACCCTGGGGTGCCATTCAATTATTTACTTGCAGGCACATAGACCTTCACCAAGCTGGCACTTAGGCATACTGTAGCCCCAGTGTAATGCCAATATCCCTTCCCAGGCAGCCTAGAGAGCTATTTGTGGTGCATACAGGGCCGGATTAACCCGAGGTCTAACTGGGCTATAGCCCAGGGGCCTCGGGCATCCAGGGGGCCCTTCAAACTCCTCAGCAGCATTATTGATCGGTCGGGGGCGGGGGCGCCCCCGGCCCGATCGATGCTGCTGAGTACTGTCAGTGCAGTCCTCCGTCCCGGCGTGCTGTAGTCTGCTTACTGAGGATATCTCGTGAGAGTTCATGAACTCTCGCGAGATCTCCTCAGTAAGGAGCTTACAGCGCGCCGGGACGGAGGACTGCACTGACAGGTAAGTGCTTGGGGGGGGGTCCTCGCGGGGGGTGGGGGGCGGCGGACGGCTCACATTGGGGGCCTCGCGGGGAATGGAGGGCCCCTTAGCCCAGGGGCCTCCATTCCCTTAATCCGGCCCTGGGTGCATATAATAAATGCATGGGTTTAACACTTATTTGGGCATCCAGAGGACAAAGGGGCTAAAAAGTATGTGATTAAAATCCACACTTTGCGACAAATGAGGTGCAACAATTACAAATGTGGAGTCCATTGTTGTAGAAGACTCCCACAACTAGCAGGAGATGCATGCCCAAATGGTGCAGTCTTTATAAAGGTAAAAGTTGTACCTAACTAAGCCACCGATCTTTCAACAACTATCCTGAGTAAGGTATACAAACGTTCAAATGCAAAGGGGGAAAGTACTCAATTGTATTCATTCAATCAATACAGTATTTATTAAATCATCCCTATCTAGGTTCTATAATACTCCGAGGCTGTTACCTCAAATTCTTAATACTAACTAAGGGTGTGAGCCGGCCACTTTTGGTGTTTTGGGTTTTGGGTTCTGATTAGCTTGAGGTTTTGGGTTCTGATTTGTTTTGCCAAAACACCCCACGAAAGGTTTTGGTTCTGATTTTGGGTTTTGTGTTCTGATTTTTTTTTAAAAAAGCATAAAAAGTGCTAAAATCCATATTTTGGGTTTGTTTTCACTCCTACACTATTATTAAGCTCAATAACATTCATTTCCACTAATTTCCAGTCTATTGTGAACACCTCACAATATTGTTTTTAGTCCAAAAGGTTGCACCGAGGTAGCTGGATGACTAAGCTAAGCGACACAAGTGGGCGGCACAAACACGTGGCCCATCGTAGGTGGCTGTGTAGGCTAGAATGGCTTTTTTGCTGCTCCTCCATCCTCTGCAGCATATAGAGGGTGGAGTTCAAGCACGTCACTACCTCTTGTTTTAGTTGATGGCAGGGCAGGTTCATGCTTTTTTGATGTAGCAGGAACAGTGAACGTAGTTTAATATCTGATACTAATATTTATGCACTGCAGGAACAGTGAACGTACTTTAATATCTGATACTAATATATTTATGCACTGCAGGAACAATGAACGTACTTTAATATCTGATACTAATATATTTATGCACTGCAGAAACAGTGAACGTAGTAATATAGATTGCAGTTCCTATTTTTTGGACTGCAGAAACAGTGCACGTAGAAATATAGATTGCAGTTCCTATTTTTTGGACTGCTTAAACAGTGAAAGTAGTAATATAGATTGCAGTTCCTATTTTTTGGGACTGCAGAAACAGTGAACGTAGTAATATAGATTGCAGTTCCTATTTTTTTGGACTGCAGAAACAGTGAACGTAGTAATATAAATTGCAGTTCCTATTTTTTTGGACTGCAGAAACAGGGAACGTAGTAATATTAATTGCAGTTTCTATTTTTTGGGACTGCAAGAATATATTGCTCTATTATATTTTTAATACTTTTTAAATAAATTTTTATATTTTTTTTTAATTATTCTTTTGGTATTTTTTTTTTTTTTTTTTTTTAAGATTTTTGGATAATTACCAAATTACTATGGACTTAGCAGAAAAGAATACAGGACAAAAGCACCACTGGACTCAGCAGGACAGACACTGGCCAAACCACTGGAATCAGCAGGATAGAGCACTGGACAAAGTACTACTGGACTCGGCAGGACAGAGCACCACTTGACTAAACTAATCAGCAGGACAGAGCACTGGACAAAGTACTACTGGACTCAGCAGGACAAAGCACCACTTGACTACTAAACTAATCAGCAGGACAGAGCACAGGATCTCAACAACCTCCCTCTTCTGTAACCACAGGGAGAATGAAGATGGCGGCCGCGAGTGGGGCATTTATGGCATCTGAGTCTCGCGAGATCCAACGCGAGACTTGGATGTCATAGCCTCGTTTTGGATTCCTTTGGCGGCCGGAAGTACCCGAACAGTGCTCGGATCCCGTCGGATACGCACTGTTCGGGTGGGCTCGGATTAGTGGAATCCGAGCCCGCTCATCCTTAATACTAACACATCTGTCTCATTTGTCTATCTTTCTCTTATTCTCCAATCTGTTCTCTGCCTACCCACAAATATTGAATAGAATGAGATATGTCAGATTTGGGGGTAAATGTATCATCCTCCAATTTTTTCAACTCGCCGGAAATTGGCGACTTTGCATTGAAAATTTAAAGCGCCTATGGCTTGTAAAGGCAAGTTTGCCTTTACAAGCCATCGGCGCTTTAAATTTTCAATGCAAAGTCGCCGATTTCCATTGAGTTGAAAAAATCAGAGGATGATACATTTACCCCTTGGTCTTGAAATTCTCAAATTTGAGAATTCCATTTCATGATTTGTGTTTTTAAGTTATGGTTCAGTTTTCTTTCTCCACTGTTTTCTGCTTAAAGTGTATAAGATAAATGATTAGATAAAAATACATAAAACGTTTAATGTTATAGTTGTGTTCAGGATTTTACAAATAAAATAAGTAAATCCTGTGGTGTATGTTCTACAATTCTGTAATATGTACTATAATTTATAAGCAGGTGCTGTATCCGGAAATCCTTATTTGTGAGGACTTCTAATTGCCTATATGAACTCCTATATCTTGTGAGGAGAGAGATACAGCGACAGCTGAAAAGCCGACCTAAAGACATCTCCAGGTAGGTCAACCTGTGCTTGGGATATTGGGAAGACAACTGAATCTGGCACAATAATCCCTTTAATCCCTTATTATTTATGCTGTATAGACATGTAAACAATATGTTGACAAAACAGAAAGGGACAGAGTTTAATGCTTAAGGTATTACTTTAATGATAATAATTATAATCATAAGTTTGCATATATATCAGACTTGAAGATAATACATTTAATGTATTTGAATATTTATGTTAATGAACAGTTTAATGACTTATTAATCAGATTATATTAGTATAGTTGACAATCATATATATCAGCGAATAGTGCACCTCAAGTGTCACGGGCACTAGGAGTTGCTTACCCGAGTTTCACAAGATGGAACTCTGCTAGAGAGGCGGGGTTATGGCACGCACCTCAAAGCAGACAAGTGAATGATTGGAGCGACACAACAGCAGGAGGGTAGAGATAGTATGAGGAAGTCAGCGACTTGCAGCTATGGTTAGAGGAAAGTCAGCGACTTGGAGCAGTAAACTGGAGGCTGAAGATAATGTAGACACGAGGAGTGGACGTGGATAGGTGATGGTAGGTAAAGGAGGAGTCAGTGGTCTGCATACAGCAAGTTGTACCACTGCAGTGATGGGAAGAATAGTACTGGTGCAGGTAGGAAGCAGGGTAGTCGGTGGTCTGCGTTCAGCAAGTTGTACCACCACTATGGTGAGGAGTCTGGTCCAGGTGTAGGTAGGTAATAGGAGAGTCAGTGGTCTGCGTATAGCAAGTTGTACCACCGCTGTGATAGGAGGACTTGTCCAGGTGCGGGTAGGTAGCAGGGAAGTCAGTGGTCTGCGTGCAGCAAGTTGTACCACTGCTGTGAGAAGGAATGAGGACTTGTCCAGGTGCAGGAGAGTGAAGTTGAAAGGCAAACTGTGGCTGTATGGAAACAGCGCGAGTAGAGCAATGTCTTGTGAGGCAGAGATGGAAGGCACAACGAATAGTCTGTATGGAGTAGATGCCTTGCAGGGAAGAGAAGCTGGTCACAGCAGATTTGCACAATAACGCTAAGTAGTAGCATGAGGAGATATCATAGCTTGAGTGAAAGCTTGTCCTAAATGAAGCAATGCAGTAACACAGTCTATATGGGTACTTGTACCCTGTGTCGCAAACAACAATGGATACAACTGGTATGCGAGCAATAGGCAATAGTCAATAGTCAGTAGAGCATACCCAGTTGTGTAGATCCGGAATCAGCTGAGAAGTGAAGCGTTGTAGCGGTATGGGAACCGCCGCTGAGTTGAGCAGGGAGCAGCGTGGAAGCTGAAGCATGAGTAGAGCTGGAAGCAGTTTGGAAACTGTACACACGAGTAGAGCTGGAAGCAGTTTGGAAACTGCACACAGGAGTAGAGCTGGAAGCAGTTTGGAAACTGCACACAGGAGTAGAGCTGGAAGCAGTTTGGAAACTGCACACAGGAGTAGAGCTGGAAACAGTTTGGAAACTGCACACAGGAGTAGAGCTGGAAGCAGTTTGGAAACTGCACACAGGAGTAGAGCTGGAAGCAGCTTGGAAACTGCACACAGGAGTAGAGCTGGAAGCAGTTTGGAAACTGTACACACCTATAGAAGTTCACTGGGAGTGAGACTTCAAGATCAGGCAACTACCTAAGGCTGCAGGTGCCTTAAGTAGGGAGGGGTGATTGATCCATCAATCACATTAGTGGTCAGGTGTAGTTGTTAAAGGGACCTGCGCATGCACAGTGCGACAGGATGGCGGACGGCCGCGGTTCCACACAGGTGTGAGCGGGAAAGATGGAGAACCACGTACCAGAGTGGAGGCACTCACACTCCGGTGAGTGACATCAAGATGTCTGGTTGCCAAAAAGCCCTAAAAAACAGCTGCAACATATTAGATGGAATTATACTGATATAACTAACAATAATGGGATGGAAGTTCGGCTAATATAGATAGTTAATGACAATCATGTTTGTCAGAAGCTATCTTAAGATTTCTACAAAGAGTAGTTCATCTTTCATGTCCCCACCTTCCACTGTCTCATCTCATTCCAAACATACTGCACAAATGAAAGCTGCACAATAAATGGCAGCTGCCAATGGCTGCTTTACTAGTGGTGGGTGATAATGCTTCAGCATTTTCCACTTTCCCACCAACAGCTACAATTTTTCTTCTATTACCTTATATATAAAATGTCCGTCACACCTCTGAGATTGTATGCTCATTTTGGCAAAGCCATTTTTACCTTCTGTTGCATATAATATTCATCATCAGCTATTTATATAGTGCCAATAATTCTGCAGTGCTGTACAGAGAACTCGCTCACATCAGTCCCTGTCACCTTGGAGCTTACAGTCTAAATGTCCTAACATATATACACACACATCAAGAGAGATAAAGGACAAATAACCTACTTGAAAAAACAGTCAGTATTTAACTTATGTGCAAAACAGAATACTAATTTGCACCCCTTGCATTGTAACATGGTTTTGTCTAGGGGACCGAAATAAGAAATTTCTCAAGTTAAGATCCTTAATGAATCAGGCCCATAATGCTGATACATAGGTATTAGCTGATACATGGCTGGATGGTAAAATGGAATGAGATCAGGATGAATAAGTATATAAAGGGATAAAAGTATAAAAAATTTATAAAGTGGATGGTATATTATGTAATTTGAGATGTGCAAGAGTTATCACGTGTAGGGGAAAGTGTTAGGAGGTATTGGAAAGGATATTGTGTAAAACATGGGGTAAGGTGGGGTGGGAATGGAAGTTTAAGATTCATCTCTATAAGTAAAATAGGTAGAATACAATAAAATGAAACAATATAATAATCAATAATAATATGAAGACACACAGTGAAAATCAAAACAATAGCAATATGCAAAGTTAATAAGATGATTAAAAATATGTGGAATCAAACTGTTAGAAGTGCAGCAAATCATCCCAAATGTGTGCTGCCACCAGTAGGGGCATTCCTGATGGGTTCTTCTCCAGAAAAAGGGATTACACTTCTATCTGACTCCACACTATAAAAGGGTTCCATATCCATCAACATATCTTTCGTGTCGAAGCATTAAAATCTGACTCCAGCTTATATGTCACTAGCAGTAATAGTGTAGAGGCCCTCACACTAAACAAAAATGGCCTTTAAAACAAATAATCGCTAAGTAAAAAACTACTAAAAAAAGTAATGCTAATAAAGAAAGAAATACTTGGATCTTGTTTGACACTTTTATACATTCTGTATGTGGTTGAAATGCTCCCAGATATAAACTTTACTCAGAGTGCATTTCTGGGATTTTCGAGGAGCACTCTTCATATGTAGCTTTCCACTATGCACCATTCAGTGTGGAGCCGTTGCATTTAATCCCATAAATCCCTGAACAACTGATTGCATCAAACATAAGGGGCCTGATTCATCAAGGAAAGTAAAGCAAGAAAATGAATAACTTTGAACCTTGGCAAAACCATGTTGCAATTGGTGGTGCAAATTAGTTTATAATTTTGCACATAAGGAAAAGACTGGCTATTTTTGCATGTAGCACGCAAATACTTGATTAAAAGTATAACTGGGACATGCTCTGCCCCAATTATAAATCTGTCCTCACATTTTAAATTTACCTCCCCCTCCAATACAACATGGTTTTGCCAAGGTCCAAAGCTACTCTTTTTTATTTTTGCTTTACATTGCTTAATGAATCCTAAAGAGTGCAATATAATCCAATACAGAAAATAAATATCTAAGAATATTCCATTATTCATCCCATTAAAACAACTACCATATAGCAGTAGATAGACATGAATCCAACTAAAGCAGATCAGGAAAAATGTAGGGATAAGACAGTCTGCAACAGTATGCTATTTAATACTGTACAGTGATCATTTTAATGGTATCAATTTACGAATGTATACACTTACACACTAAGATTAAGGCACTCAGGTAACTCATACCAACACTCCACTACAGAAACAGTACATACTAAAATGCATAAATAAAAATCAAACCACAGCAAAGAAGAACAAATGACTTTTCCCAGTACAAAGGAGCTTTAACAAATAACAATCTTCATTTGATGTTGTTTTTGTTTTGTAAACAACATTCAAAATAGCTTATTGTAGCATTGTTAAAGTGGAGTATGTACATGAAGATTGATGCTGTCCTCATTAGGTCCTTGCAGCCTGAATACTGGTTAAAATTAATGTAATGTAATTTGAAATATTAAAAGTATGTTTAAACAAATGGTTAAATGCAATAGTTTACTGTGTAACAGGGAAAGTGTGGGAAACATCTGCCTTTAGACCTCCAGGTAGACATCTCAGGCTTAATGTAAAATAATATTTTTAGTAAAATATTATTTTGTCTATAAAACATTGGAGATATATGTTTATCCTAAAGTGCCCTTCATCTGACATCAGGGAATCTTTTAATCATATTTGATTTTGCATTGTTTTCACATGGCACCATCATATATTTTCACTATGACTATCTATATCATGAGACTTTGCATATTGTTATGTTAAGTTGCTACTTAGTAAGCACCACTTTAGCTATACATCTTTGTGATTTATTGAGGTGCTTGGTGAAGCAAAGCGCAATGTGATGTCTGTTAACATCACAGTTTGCACAACTAAAACAGAATATAGTCAGTTGACTTTAAAGTGAAAGATATTGACTATATTTTGAATATGTGTGTAAACAGATTGCTGGGAAATATGTGAATGCTTTGAAATCGTTATCTAAAGAAGGGTTCTGTTGTTTATTTCTATTTTTTACATATTCCTTTATATTTCCATAAAAATAATTTCTTATACTAGATGAAATTCTCATTAACTGCATATCTCCCAACTGTCCCCATTTCGGTGGGATAGTCCCGATCTGAGGGCTGTGTCCCGACCAGGGACATGTTGTTCCACGGGTGGGAACAATGGGAGGTATCTTTCATTCACAGCTGCTCTACATAGCAGAGTAGCGGTGAACGGTTGCAGCGTGCCAGGTGCTGCAGTGTCTTTAGGCTAAGGGAGGTTTCTAATGGGCAGCTGTGAGGATACCGGGTTTTTAGAACCGAATTTCATTAGATTACCTGGCCCCCCTTAGGTTCAGAAATCACACAAGCAAGGAGGAGAACAAAAAATACAACGTTATCTTTACTTTTCTTACAGTAAAACAACAGACTATAAAATGGATCACAGATGTCAATAGGAGTCCCAGCAAGGTTCCCCACCCACTGTAGCCAGGCAAAGTTTCCACAGACAAAAGAGTCTGTCAACTGAAGGTCAAGGGAGTCTTGGCATATTGCTGATCCTGACCACTTGATTAACTCTCCACCAGCGTGGTGTGGCTTTGGGTATCAGTCTCCCCACTCCTTTGTGCACACCAATTTACCCAGAAGCTTTTCAGTTTCTCCCAATGGAGTGAGGTGATGTCAGTTACCAAGATGGAGCAACAGCCTGCTTCCCCTGAAACAGGACAGTGATGATCATCAGGTCTGTTGGTAGAGAACAGAAGCTTAACACCAGTCAGCCCCACGCCTTCCAGGAATCAATCCCCTCAAAATGAATACCCCCTCTCCTCCTTGAGTGGCTCCTTATATCCATTTGTCAGATTCTCACAGTATTTTACCATCCCCTGGAAAACCCCTGGGTCTCTCCTTCCTAAATATTGGGGGGTGCTGGACCAGGGAGTTTTAGTGGGAGTGGAGATGAGCTGGCCTTCTACTCTGGTCCCTTGCTGTGTGACCGGTACAATTTCTTGGCCAGTCCTGTGGAAGACAATGGGCAATACTTATCTTTCCCCACCTCCAGATCTTGGATAACACACAGTCCCTCCTAAAATTAATCTTCCACACTTTTGAGACATGTCAAGTCTTTCAACTGTCCATCTCTTTTTTTTCCCTTCCCTTTTTCTCCCCCCATGTGTCCACAATATGTCCACTGGGGTGCAAATTAAGAACTGGTCCTGGGGTGACAGTCCATGTAATCCCTGCAGATAGATGGGCTGGTGGGAGATGTTATTCTTGCAGTGTGGCCCAGTCCCATCACAGCAGCCTAGTGTTTTACAGCATGGGGAAGCTCTCTGGGGGTGTAGTTATACTCCTGTCCTGCTGCCGGGAACTGAAATATTAGGAGGTCTATATCTGTAGTATGATGCATAAGTTAAAGAATGTATTTAAAATATTGAAGAGTTGTACACAACATGATAAATGTTTATTCTGGATGGGAATGAGAATTTCTCACCATCATTACACCTGTCTTTGATCGAATTGCAGTATTCAAATGAAAATTGTATACAAGAGGAAAAGATTTTGTTAAACCTGCTGGATAAGTGCGTCTGGTGATACTATAACTTATAAAGTGTACCAGGAGCTGTAAAATAAAAATAATTGTGGTCCAGACTGAGGATTATCAGTGATGGCATTTACTAACCAGCTAATTATTCTGGAACTCATGTCTCTTGTTGATATGAGCCTTCACGCTAATCATTGCCTCCAAATCACACCTGAGCATCCACACTGTAGTATGGTGCATACTACCGTCTCGGCTGTTACCTAGGCAGCTGGGACACTGCTTCTCCCCTCTACGTCCCGGCCATTACCTTGGCAGCCAGGATGCTTCTATATATCTAACCCCAGGTTGGGGTGTACTTCTACTCCTTCTCTGATTGGTCCTCTCTTGTTCAAAAAGCAGGGAGAGCTTAGCCTCCCTGCCGGTTGTAGCGCTCTTGCCCTGCAATTACTGTGCCTGGTCTGTCTGTCTGAGTTCTGTTATTTTGACCACCTGTTATCTGACCCCTCGGCTTTGTTATCTGGACCACTCTCGTTTGCTGCCTGCCCTTGACCCTTTGGTTTTGTTACCTGGATTACTCCTGCTTGCTGCCTGTCCCTGATCTCCTGGCCTGTATTGACAACTCTTGTTTGCTACTGACTCATGACCTCTGGCTTGGCTCCAATTACTACTTGTACTCTTCCACAGTGTTGCATCCCAGGTTCCTGCTCCTCGCTACCTGTTCCTTGGTATAAGTTTTTACTACATTTCAATATAAATCCTGGGGTTATCCGAGTACCTGTAAGAGTAACAATCTCTATGGGAAAAGCTGCTGCTACAGGTGTAGACCTCTGCTATTGTTCAAATACCTTATTCAGAATTCAGGGAGGCCCTAGCAACTGTGAACTACAGTATTACACAGCAGCTATTTGGATGGGGCAGTGTTCCTAAAGTGAAATTTTGTCTGAATATCATTCAGAAGAATTTTTCACTCTGTTCGTTACTGTGCACTCTGTTCGTTACTGCACAATAAAATACCTCAGACACAATGACACTATCCAGACAGGTGTATTATTGCTCTTAGTGATTAAGGTCTGATCAAAATTATGGCCTAATTAGCAATTTTTATTGGTTTTTTTATGTGTGTTGTATATGTGGCACAAATTATATCACTAGCATTAACAAATTCAGTAGTTGCTAATTTTCGCATCAAAGAAATCTGAATCAATTTGATTGATTGTAAAACTCAAATTCCTGTGAAACACGTTTCGCAAAAGAGTTCTTGAGTAGACCTAGATTCGCCCCAAAATTTGCTGAACATCTATAATTGTTGGATATTGGTGGCTATGTCTATTACGCCCCCCCCTGGAGAATCAGGAGAAACTCATTGCATTGAATGTAAAGAAGCTAATCAGTAAGAATCAAGAAATTACTCATCCTTATCAACATTTATTTATGTAACGCCAGCAGATTCCCTAGCACTTTACAATTAAATCAAGAAATGACTCATGTCTATAGTGTTATAATACTTCTGGAATTCATCCTTTTTTGAAATAAGTGTTTTTATGATTTAGATTTTTAAGGGACAGTACAACAAAACAAATTACATAACAAAACATACATACCCAATTCCAGTATAAGTGTTCTAAAAGTCATTTAAGACATGTAACAGACAAAGATATTAAATGACTCTAATCAGATTAAGTATTTTCATTGATAAAAATGTACAGTGATCTACACCCCGGAACCAACCTAAATAAATGAGGTTAAAACTAAAACTGAAACCAAAGCTAAAGCTGCGCAGGGCTGTTACTAATATCATAACTGGTGGTTCGCCATACACATCAAACCATATCATCTTGGAAGGGGAGGACAGAAAATTGAGACTCATACCAGTGGTGCCAGATTTTATGGTACTTGTATAAGCCTTTCCACTATCGTACATAAACAGTTCATGCCTACATATCTCAGTAACTACATTAGTTCAATGATCAACATTGGGAGCCTCCGGCGCCATCCAACCCCTAGCAAGGACCACCTTGGCCAGGAAGGACAATATAAATATATATTTGAAAAGTAGCTTGTCTAAATTCTCATCTAAAGAAATACCAAACAAACATATCTTAGTGCACATAGGTGGGGTGAGAGGTAGTGTAGAGGAGATGTGATCCCATATATTAAACCAAAATGATTGAACAACTGGGCATGTCCATAATAAATGCCAGAAAGTACATACGGGGTCTCCGCACTTAGGACACTCAGAGGAGGTGTGAAGTCTCATCATATGTAGTCTAGAGGGAGTTAAATACACTCTGTATAACATATAAAAATGTATTTGCTGAAACTTGAGAGATGAGGTGGCATTATTTGTACCCCCTATCACCAAGCTCCATTCGTCATCTGAAAGGACACCCAGATCAGTCTCTCATTTATTTCTCAAATGATCCAATCCTCTCGGAGACACCTGAATCAGTAATGTGGCATACAGCACTGATATTAATTTACAGGAACCTAGATTGCATTCATTCTTCTTAGATTTTTTTATTTACATTGCACTGACAAGTACAAAACCCCTACTTTTTTTCCACTTTTCAGCAGCGTAATTTGCTATATAGGTGTTTTCTACAATTGTCACTATCACTAGTCAATCTGCCCATCTCCTCTAACTGAAGCACTTTTTCTATATCACGTTTATTGTATTGACAGTTACTTTATGACAACTTGCGTGAAGAAAATAACCCCCTAAGAATGGAGCAAACTTCACTTAATCCGAAGTAGTGAATATGGTCAAACACATGAAATTATATTTGCAATTTATAAATCTCATCGTTATCATGACACAGAGCTATATTAAGTTACACTTTTGTGAATGTTCACAACAATCTATCAAGAACAGGAAGTACTGAAAAGAAGTACATCTATAATTACAAGTAAGTGCTTGCAGTTTGCAGCAGCTTGAGAAAGGATGAGAATGTAGCATTGAGGAGTGATACTCAGAGGGGAGATGAAGATGAACCGGTGCCAGTCATAGTACCTACAGTTAATATGCTGACACTTATTCTGTCAACAGGCTAAATGCCGACATATTCATTTTGTCAACAAGCTTAAAATGTATAGTGTGACTGAGCACAGATGATGGTAAGAAATATTGAGGTTCATTATTTGTAAATAAAATTTGGTGGTTGCCTGGGGGTCAAACACAAGAGAGAGGCCAAGGCTCTTCTACCAATGCACCAACAACAGAAAAGGTTCTTGACAAAAAACGTGTAGATGTGGTTTGTTTAAGGTGAGTGTGGTTATATTTAAGCAATATCATATATGAAAATGTGTTATGCCATAGAGGTAATCAGCCTTGTGAATGCAAAACACAGAGGAGAGCTTCCTTGTGACTGCCACACACTACAGAGAGCATATTTGTGACCGTCACACAGAATTGCCATCAGAAATTGTGTAGCCCATTACAAATAAAAAAGGCAGCACCCCCTTTTACATGACCACCCCCACCCCCTTCAGTCCGGTAGACAAAGAGCTGTAGTATGAAGCCATGGCATCTGGGCCTCCCCACATGCTCTTTACATGACATTCAGACCTCCCAACATGCCATCAGACCTCCCCACATGCCCCTCAGACCTCCCCAATTGCTCATTACCTGCCCTTCAGACTTCTCCAAATACCCCACAGATCTCCCCATATGCCCTTTACCACAAAGAGGGATTTCCTGGTACTTTATGAATACAGATACAGAGAGGGAGAAACAGAAATCTGTATATTGCACTGACTGTTGCAGTGGTTTTACTAATACTAGTCCCACCAGACCCCACATAACATTAATACCCACCCCAAATTTTACAAATAACACCCAACCCTTAACAATAATACCCACCCTACATATTATAAAAAAGACACGTCCCACATAACATTAATCAACCCATGTCACTTACCTATCTTCCAGAGCAGCGGGAGTCAGCCACACACCCACATGTAGTGAGGGGAGGGGTGGAACAGACAGAATAAAAAAGAAGTAGGAGGAGAGGGAATGACTGGAACAGGAGAAGTGAGGTGGACTGACAGAGAACCAGAAGTTGCTACTCTGCTATCCTGGAATTAGGTGAGGAAAATGGTTAAAAAGAGTTGTGTCTTTATTTAGCATAATTGGTTTTTTTTCACAGTGTGTGTAGTTTTGTTAACCCTTTTTCTAGGGTGCACTACAGGTTCCAGCGGGCCCAGGATGCCAGGGCATGCTGGCACTTGTATTACAAGCGCCAGCATACCTAAAAACTTTAATGCTGCAAGGGCATGCTGTGTTGTATAATATACCATAGAAAAATGCTTTTATATCACATTATTGTTTTTTTATTAACCCACTCCCAGTACTTTCAGCAGTGGGCTGTATTTCCTAGGGGTTGGGGTGCATTTTTTTTTTGGGCCAGATTCCTTTCTGGAAATCAGACCCATATTGCATCACTTTTGAGGGGGAGGGGGCATACTGTGCACCACAAGATACACGTTAGGCATATCTTACGAAAATATATGCAATTTGCGTACTATACAGACTTGCAGGTATCTTAAACTGTGATTCTACATTTTACGCCAATTGTGTACTTTTCACAGACGTAATTTACGCCTACATATTTGATGAAAATGTGTATAATTCTATATCAGCCGCCCATTAAATTCTGCTTTGTCCAGAAGCAGCTCTCTATCAACGTAATTTACAACACTTAGGGATAGAGTTACTAAACTGCGGGTTTGAAAAAGTGGAGATGTTGCCTATAGCAACCAGTCAGATTCTAGCTATCATTTATTTAGTGTATTCTACCAAATGACTGCGATTGGTTGCTATAGCCAACATCTCCACTTTTTCAAACCTGCAGTTTAGTAAATTTACCCCTTAGTGTGAGGCATATTGTGAAACTTATTGATTGTGTTATTATGATAAGTCCTTTTCCCCCACAGCTACTATTTCTCACATTAATGGTAATTTCTGCCTACAAATGGCCAATGTAATACATTTTCAATATTCCTGGGTGAACAGCCCCCACATAGTAATACGTTTTGCTACAAAGAGTGGTTTTACCAAATCAGCTGTATAAATCTGGGCACATATGAAACCTATGCAGCATACAGAATGACTGATCTTTCAACCGTAGCCAGTTGATACTATTTGCTTAATTGTGCTAAACTATGGAGATTTTTGTTTTCTGCTATGACTACCATCATGACCAAGTTTAGATATGAATTTCACATGTGCACGTTGTACAACAATATTGACCTGTGTGGCTATGAAGGTGTTAATGTATTTACTTGACTTTTGATAAATGATCCCATACATCTTCATTGTTTGTGCATGAGCTTCCTAGGCATCCCATGTCTACTGTTATCAGAGCACTTACTTCATTGGAAAGCTGGGCAGTTATTCTTCATTCAATTACAACGTAATGTGGCGTGATCAACCTTTCTCTGCCCAGCAACACATTAACCCCTATTTTGGCTTGTTGGGTACTGCAATGCATCACATGCAACCAAAGTATTTTACAATCCAGATATCATTAAACGAATGCTGTAATATGTACTGCAGCCATGAAGTATTATAATTTTTAACTCTTTCCTTTGCAGAGGAGACCTCTCCACACAAATATGCAATAGGAATATATATGTATATACATATGTATATATATATATATATATATATATATATATATATATACATATGTATATATATATATATATACATATATATGAACTCATTGTATATATATATATATATATATATATATATATATATATATATATATAATATGAGTTCCCATTATTTATTGTGGCACAGCGAAAACTTCATGTATTTTATCATAACATATCGATGTTGATTAAAAATACATAAATAGATGCAGAATTTTAAAATGATATGGGAAAAAATAACCTAGATTTATTTAATACCATGAGCAATTATTTATCAGGGCCTTAAAAGTAACAAATAGCATTTTTAATCCTTCATAATTAAGAATTTGCATAATGAAAAAAAAAATAATAATAAATAAATATATATTGAACAGAGAAAAGCTTGCAAATTTTATTGTGAGTAAATACTGGGGCCAGAAAGACAATCTTACAAACTAATTTTGGGCAATGAATTAGGACAGCATGTTTTTAAAATAATATGACAAAAGAGACAAGAAAGCCCCCATTACACCCCCACTTTTTAAACTAGCCAATTATTAAAATGCGTCTGTGTACATAAAATATACGAAGTTGGGAAGAAAGACATCAAGGCAACGTATTCTTTACTATTCAGTAAAGCAGATTGCTCCTTAAAGCTTCCATTATTGGAAAGCTTATAATAGACCAGTGGGAATACACGGCATGGTACGAAGCACAGCGTCAGATTGGCTGGTGCAAAGTGCTGATATATAATTTAATTTTACAAGCCTCGTGGATATAAACTACAGGGCATCCTCTTTCTGTAAAGAGAACAACGCACACCCAGGACTTTCATCAGTTGCTGACATAATGGTTGTGTTGCACAGAAAGATGCTCACATTATATACAATTCCTCCAAGTTGACTGTTCCTATTATATACATACAACAAGTCAATCAGAAAACGCTTCTTAAAGCCATATTCTCAGTTTGCAATGCTGTCTTCTGTGCTCTGCCAATCTGCTAAAAGCAATATATGCTTTCAAGGGGAAAAAATACACATCTGAAAGCTGAAAATAGAAAGCTTTTCAAAATGGGAAATACCAGCTGAGACGGCAATGTGTATTGTAAGAATTAAGAGAAGCCGATATGTGATTTTCTGCTCGGAAGCTCATTTCAATTTTTCAGTTTGAGGAAACTCAAAAAAAGGGGAAAAAATCTCCATTGCACTTAATTGTAACCCATACCTGTTTCATCTCACATTTGCTTAACCTCTACCCTTCAGGGAAATGTTTAAGAAACATATTTTGCAGTATTTTAAATTGCGTGTGGTTTGGCACACAAAGGTATTGTAAAGTAAAAGCAGCAGGAGTAAAGAACTATGGAACTATGTGTGTAGCCCTAAGGACTATTGTCTATTTTCCCCTGGATTTCAGTATTCTTAAAAAGTACTAACTACAGCTGTATCAAGCCACCAAAATTCTGTTTGCTGTGATTTGGCTGAAATTCAGTTAAATATTTGTAAATATTGTCAAAATTCTTATTTTTTTTGCATTCAAATCATCATGATTGGCTTTAATTCAGGATCCCAGATCCTATTCAGCCTACCCATTTTCTATTAGCCATCTTCAATATCCGTGAGAGCAATTGGCAGTCCAACACAGTGAGTGAAACCTAAGGAGGGTGCTTAGAAGGTGAAAT
Organism: Mixophyes fleayi; assembly: GCF_038048845.1. Classification (NCBI taxonomy): domain Eukaryota; kingdom Metazoa; phylum Chordata; class Amphibia; order Anura; family Limnodynastidae; genus Mixophyes; species Mixophyes fleayi. The sequence continues at coordinate 101,987,566 of NC_134408.1, read as the reverse complement.
TAAGTTGTTTTCTTAGTGTTGGCATATAAAGTTTGATAAATAATAATGACTAGGTACTTGTATTTTCTGTTCTGCTCAATTCCGGAAAAGATGCTGATGTAACAAACTTGTAAGGCACATCATGTCTAATGCTTGTGTTTAGGGAGAGTGCCTAGGATGTGTCCTATTGCTGTTGTATTTTGTTTCCCTTTGTCTAACACTTCCAGCAGTGATTGTTTGTAACCATAGCTGTAACTATTTTAGAATTTTCCTTTGGAATCATTAGAAAAATTAAGTGACAATAGCTGAGGATGTACAGTTCCCAATTCATTTACCCATTAAATCTTCAGGTGCAGCTTCAGTTCCAGAAGATCAATGTCTACATCATCATCATCATCATCATCATCATCATCATCACCCTCATCACTATCGGCAAGAACAGCAATCCTAATTGATATGTTTATTTTTATGTTTGGAACTATGCATATGTTGAATCAGAGCCAAAAGTTTGTTTGGAGGGCACAACTGACCTTTTGTACACATAATATACACTTGGACCATTAGCATGTGATCCATGTCACTCTGAAAAGATCCAAACCAATAATTATGCTTGCACTGGCGAATTTCCTTTTATATAATTATGCAATTTATATTTTCAATTGATAACTTTCTTTTTTGTAAGGTTGTAGGTAATGGAGCCATAGTTCTGTTATTGGTTTCACTAAGCGTTTGATAAATTACACTTTCCTTCACAGTATAATTTATTTTGGGGGTGAGATGGAGGGAATTGCATTTTTCAGATGTGTTTGGTAGGGCAGACAATTGTATTTATGCTTATCATGCTTTCTGCACAGCAGCTGCATTTTGCATTTATTTGCATCTAGTTGCTTCACGGTTCTCTCTTCATTATCACTATTTGATAAAACTTTACTGTTTTTGAAAGTAGGTTTTATAATTTTAGTTCATATTGTGAGGCTATGTAACAAGAATCTACAGATACAAATAAGGATATATGAGCACTTCGCCCAACAACTCAACACTGGAATCATGACAATTCTGTGGTTTAGAAAGAGCATAAAGCATATAGAAACCTCAAAGTTAGTGCCTACATTAAATAAGTATAACACTTTACGGCTCATATTAAGTTGAACGCAAATTGCCTTTATGTGTATAATACACACACCAATAGTTTAGGATCTAGTGCTCTGTCAGCAGTCTAATATTTGTTGGAATCTGTCTATGTTTTAATGAACTTTGGCTTCAACAAAAGGGTCATTATTGTTTCTCTTACTTAATTTTCGACTCTAACGTTTTTTGTGACTTTGGGAAAAAAGAAAATGCATAAAGTAAATTACATGGGCTCCCCTGCAGTTCCTTGGCTGCTATGAGTGAAGTGATGCACTCGGTGAGTTAGTTTCTATCAAGCAGAGAGAAATGACATCATAGTCATGTGGCCTGGATCATCAGTGATTTAATGGCCTATGTGATCACCCATTGATAACTCCCATAATGTTTAAGGGCTGGAGAGAGTGTGAGAAGGAATAGCATGTAAAGTGCTGGTTCAGCTGTCACTGTGAAAGTAGGAGAATGTCAAGGCACAGAATTTATTTAAAGAATTTAAATTTACCACCAATGAGATGCTTTTGTTTCTAGTGCCACCATATAATCATGTAAAACACTGCCAATAGGTAGCAGGGGCTGATCTAGAAAAATGCTGTACCCGGGGCGATTTAGGGGGGGGGGGGGCGATTTAGGCCCCGCCCCTTTCTAGCATCTTAGGCTGCCGACGGCTGCACACTATGTGCAGGTCCGTCCAGCCGTGACAGGCAGGGACAGTGTGCTGCCCGGCTGCTCTGATTGTGTTTTAAACACAGTCAGAGCAGCCGGGCAGCACACTGTCCCTGCCTGTCACGGCTGGACGGACCTGCACATACTGTGCAGCCGTCGGCAGCAAGTGTCTGCTAGGGGGGGGCGATCGCCCCGATTGCCCCCCCTAGATCCGCCACTGATAGGTAGTGGTGTGCAGACAAAAACTAACACAAAAAATATATGCTCCAGGCAAAGTTCCAGCGATATAGCCCAGATGTAGCCAACACAGTCTTTATAGACCTTGATATAAATAAATTCTCCTAAGGAATCCCAGTTGCATTCATATTAGGGAGAAAAAATGCAGGCCCATATAAAATTATTGTGTGCTCAAGCACAGATCCCACTGATGAAATATAGGGGAGAAAACAAGGTCCTATGTTAGAACAATCCAGGTCAGATGTTGCAGACTATGTCCTTCTGTCCCATATTTAATATAATGAATTGAAATGAAATACAGATATGTCTTACCCATGTCCTTTTAATGGCTAACCCTCCGGAAGAATGGTAAACTTCATCATGCATGCATACAATTCACTTAATAATAAATATTGGCCTTATTACTTTTCCAGGAAGTCATACCCTGTATTATTGCAGCTCTTGCATTTTGGAAGAGAGCGTGTTCCTATTATTGTTAAAAATATATAAATAAATAAAATAATAAAATATACAAATAAAAATAAATATAAAAAATGAAAATGAAGATAGCTATAACCACATATAAACTTAAAATAAAATAACATTCTCTCGGGAGCAAATCAGTTTAAACAATTGTGGTCCAAGGCTTCAATAAGTCCCATAGGGTAAAGGGTACCACGTTTTAAAAATCCATGAGGATAGTTTAGTAAACCTATCCCTTATCCTAATCATTTTACCTATAAATTCTACTCCTACTATTGTGATACATTCTGGATTGCTTCCATGTACAATAGAGAAGTGCCTGGAAACACTATGTACTAATACATTATTCAATATGTACCTGCTGTGCTACCGAAACCGGACTTTGAGGGACCTAGAGGTCCTACCTACATATTGAAGTTTACAACTACGTTCTCAAACATAAAGTACATACGCGGTGTAACAAAAGATAAAACCCTTAATCAAAAACTTGGTCCTTTGTGAATTAGATTAATTCCTTTAGACCTATTCAAAATATGTTTATAAGTGATACATACTGATTTGATACAGCGGAAACAATCATTGGGTCTTATTGGGATCCATGAGTTCCTAGAGGTATTCTTTTCCATTTTCAACATGCTAGGGGCTATAATTATTTTAAAATCTATGTTCTTTTTAAAGATATCAGTAGGTCTATCATCCAGGACCTTGCTTAGTATATTTTCATGTTTCAGAATACTGAAATTCCTATTAATAATTTGAAGGGATTTAGTATTATAGGTGTAAATAAACAAGGGCCTGTCATTCATACCAGGAATATGGTTGTAGTAAAATTTTGGACAACCTGGATGTGAAAACTAAAGACACAGTTTCTAAAGCAATGCAGGGAAAAGGCTGTCAGTTATGTGTTATAAAAATACATGAATCCTATTGCATGATCTGTGACTAGTTTATGCCTCTGTGCTCAAACTTGTTTAGTTGCCCACTAACATATCCTTCCAAAATTCCCTTCATAGAAACATATCCGACTTTGTTTAATAAGTGTAACTATTACGGAAACACAAAGCAGCATATGAGCACCTCACCGCACTGTTGCATTTTACCCTGAAGTCATGATATGCAAACTACCAGTCATATATCTCTCTTTAATATAGAAAAACGTGTACTGTGTGCTCAAAAAGATGCATTAAAAATAATCCTTATAATAAATGGATATCCAGTGTGATCATCACAAAGGTGAAGTGCTTCAAGCATCTGCAAGAAAATATTTTGTAACAGTTGTGTATGGATTAACGATATTGTCAGTGCAATGCGGACTTGCCAAATGTTCAACAAAATTATCTGTAAATGGGACCAGTGCAAAGTAGAAGCGAGGCAATGGAATCAAATCAATGCAAGAACAATTAAAGTATCACCAGAGCTGGAATAAGGCTCTGGGGGGAGGCACTTAAGACAGGGTAGGCTTATCATATTATACACATTTTAGACGAATACACAGACAAGCCTGTGTGCACTACTGGTAGGTGCATGCAGCTCTGCCGCCACGAGCAGTACAGTACAGTGTGAAGCGGGACATAGCTCCCAACTCTGCTTGTTATCAGACCAAATACTGACTAAGTGAGACAGTCACCCAAATTCAGGACTGCCCCACCAGATTCAGCACAGTTGGTAGACTGTCCTGCTCTTTCCTACCTGTTCTTGTCACTTTCACCAGCTGGGGCTGCTGATGTCGTTAGATCAGTTGCTTCTTGTCTGGATCCTAGAATGTTGGACGCCCTATTTGGAAATAAAAATGGGTACATGCAATTTAGAAAACTCCAACCATCTCTGGCATTAAATCAATAGCACCAACATTTAATAGTAAGGCCTCCCTCCAGCCCCAACATTAAAATAATACTACTCACATTTGATAAATAGATCTATTTCCCTCCGACCAGCACTGAAATCAAATTAATAGTATACATATTTAATAAATAGACCTATTTTTACGGCAACAAACCCCAAAATTAAAGTCACATTAAAGTTATTAAAGTTAATAAACCATTTCTCTCCCTCCAAACATACCCAGCAATAAATTAATAGCATATATTTTTAATATAACCATCTCCCACATCCATCCCCGGCATTAACTAATTAATATTAAGATTTAATAAATTGCCCTCCAACCCAAAGTTAGCCCCACTTTCAACTAATAGCCCCAAACCACCCCAGCATTAAATTAAAGGTCTCATCACCTCACCTTAATTTAATAGACAACAGTATTAAATTAAATTGCCCCACCATCTCTGAACAAATAAAATAGCACCCATTAAATAATTAAACTCCCACATTAAATTAATAGTCTACCTCCCATCCATACTATTAAGACAGACCCCCTCCCTTCCCTCGTATCACGCATTATATTAAGACTTCCCCTTCCATTCCCTCATACATTATAGCAGCCCCCCTGTCCTCCTCACGCATTATTAGCCCCCCTGCCCTCCTTCATGCATTATAGTAGCCTCCCTCTGCCCACCATCACACATATAAGCCCCCCTCTGTCCTCCTTTACACATATCAGCTTCTTCCTCTCAGCCCTCCTGCACACATAGCAGCCCCCACCCTCTTCCCTCCTGCCCACATAGCAGCACCCCCCTCCGCCCTCCTTCACACATAGCAGCCCCCTTCTGTCCTCCTGCACACACAGCAACCCCCCCTCTGCCCTCCTTCACACACAGCAGCCCCCTCCCTCTGCCCTCCTTCACACACATCAGTCCCCCCTCTGCCCTCCTGCACACATAGTAGCTCCCCTTTTGCCCTCCTTCACACATAGCAGCCCTCCTACACACGCATAAGCCCCCCCTGCCCTCCTTCACACATAGCAGCCCTCTCCTCTGCCTTCTTAACACATAGCAGACCCCCCCTCTTCCCTCCTTCACACACAGCAGCCCCTCTTCTGCCCTCCTGCACAAATCAGCCCACCTCTGCCCTCTTTCACATGAAGCAGGCCCCCCTGCCCTTCTGCGCACACACATTCATCTTAATTAAAAATGCTTGCCAGTTCAGTCCACAGCCACAGCACTTTTTTTTATTTAAAAGCAAAACAAAATACATCAGGTGGCCTCCTGACACCACCGGCTTACAGAAAAAAGTCCAGGAAGGTTGTAAGGCCAATCCGCCCCTGTCCTGGGGTAAATTATCAAGCTGTGATTTTGAATTGCCAGCGATTTTCTTGAGCGAGTTTGAAATCGCCACAAATCACAAGAGGTGAACAGCGATTTTGGAGATCAGAATTAAAATTGCTACTTAATACATAAATCCAAATACAGAAAAATGAGAGGCCTGCGCACTCCAGGGATTGGGGAAGGAAAGGGGGTGTTGCCAATACTTCAGGTGAAGGAAAGCCTGTACTTCACAATAAGATTTAAAAATAAATGCAGAAAGAAGTCGGCGCAGGGGGAAGGGATAATTGGGTGACAACAGGGTAAAAACAATCGACACTGATTCACAAAGTTTTGGTCCTACCCCTCTTCCTTCGGGGAATGTCACTGACGGTACCAGTAAATGTTCACACAATTCAGATAAATGTCTATTGGTGTCCGTGGACACTCTTGTATGTTGTTCAAATTTCTCCTCACCAAGAGATTCGATTCATGGGGAAGGAAAAAGAGAAAAGCACGCTCATAGGGTAAAAACGACAACTGAATTTATTTAAAACACTCTTTTAAAATCACTCACATTGAGTAGAGAAAATGGATCCTGTAAAGGTTTCTTTAGAATCGACCCCAAAGCACTCGCGGGAAGGCGCAATAAATGTGGATCTCCGTGTTTCCAGTGAATCGAGCCGTCCTCATCCTCAGAGTGCCGGTTAGGACCCTGTGACGTCTAGGAGGCGTGGTTTCTACGTGGATGTTTCCAATTGGCCCAACGCGTTTCATCACGGATTGTGACTTCATCAAGGGGTGTGTCTGAGGATTTGGCTTCCTTCTTAATATACTATCAGTCTGGGGGTCGATTCTAAAGAAACCTTTACAGGAACAGTTTTTATTATTGGGCCATTCTACCCACTGTACACTTAACCACAGATATGTGGACAAGCGGAACTGGGCAAACTAAAGATTATATGACTGTGACAGCCCACTGGGTTGGTGATTCGCCTTCCCCAGCAGGAACAGCAGCAGCATGTACCCAAGTATGTCACATTTTTCAGAGGCAGGCTACTCTGTGTATCACCGGCTTCACTAAGAGGCATACAGCTGACAATCTGTTACAAAAACTAAGGGATGTCATTGCGACATGGCTTATCCCACTTTGACTCTCCTCAGGATATGTCATTTTTGATAAAGCCACCAATATTGTGAGAGCATTACAGCTGGGTGAATTCCATCATATTCCCTGTTTTGCTCACACAATAAACTTGGTGGTGCAGAGCTTTTTAAAAAATGACAGGGATGTGCAGGAGATGCTGTCTGTGACCTGTAAAATATCTGTACATTTCCGGCATTCGGCAATAGCGTGTAGGAGATTGCAGCAGCTGCAAGAGCAATTTATTTTGCCCTGCCACCAACTGAAGCAAGAAGTGGTGACATTGTAGAATTTCACCCTGTATATGCTTCTGCTTATGGAGGAACAGCTTACTCCACAAGCCATGACATTGGGAAAGGAGGGGGGGTGTATTTTAGTCAAGCGCAGTGGAGAATACTTTCCGTGTTGCGCAATGTGCTGAAACCATTTGAAGTATTCACCTATGAACTGAGTTTAGACACTGTGAGCTTGAGTCAAGTTATTCCTTTAATTAGACTTTTGGAAAAGCAGCTTGAGAAACAGAAGGACTAGATTAAACAAAGCAATTCCGCTAAGTATGTCGGACTTGTAGATCAAGTACTTTATTGAGTTCGCCAGCATCCAAGAGTTATCAAAATCTTGAAATCGGATCACTACATTGTGGCGACTGTGCTTGAACCTCGGTTTAAGAGCTATGTCTTCTCTTTGTTTCCAACTGACCCAGATCTGAAGAGATGCAAGGAGTTCCTGGTGAGCAAGATGACAGCTCAAGTGTTACGTGTCAGGACGGCGTCTCCTCTTTCAGTTTCTCACTCAACTGATGCTTGGAAAAAACTTAGCTTTATCAAGAGGCCCATGGATGATGCAGATGAATCTGCCCAAATTTTGACATCTGGTCTGGTCTAACAGAATTTACCAAAAAACGTGACACCTCTGCCGTAACTCCACCTGATTCTACTATCAGCACACAAAGGATGGTGGAGGATTATTTGGAGAAGGGCATAAAATTAGACACATCAGACAGTCCCTTTACATACTGGGAGGAAAAAAAAGGGAATTTGGAGACCAATGAACCAGCTCGCTTTGCACTACCTAAGCTGCCCACCCTCCAGTGTGTACTCAGAAACAGTTTTCAGCACAGCCGGGAACCTTGTCAGCGATCGTCATAGGAGACTATTACCTCAAAATGTGGAAAAAATGATGTTCATAAAAATGAACTTTAAGTTCCACGAGGAAGGCCTTTCCCGCCAAATGCATCAAAATACTGAGACTTCTGTAACAGTGGATTCCAGCGGTGGTGAATTAATAATGTGTGAGGATGATATACACACTGATGAGGGTGAGGATGAGGCTGAGGATGATGACAACAACATCTTGCCACAGTAGAGTTAATTAACAGCACTGTTACCTTAGGTGGCTTAAGGCCATTGTTAGCTTGTTTTGTGGGGGTCCAAACAAACCAAGCAGTTCAGCCACAAGGAGTGGCACTTTTGTGGCTGAAGTGCTTGGTTTGTTAAAGTGTGCATGTCCTTTTTAAGATCCAACATAAGGGTGCGTGGGCTCAAGGACAATTCCATCTTGCACCACTTTTCTTTTCTGCCACTGATGTGTGCCAATGTGTCCTAGATGTGCTGCCGTGTGTTTGAGTCATTGTTCTGTTGCTTAGCATCCAGCCAGGTCGCTGCAGTATTTGTCCGAAAGTATATAAAAATAATAATGTGACCTGTGAGGTGGTCAAAATTGACTGCAAATGACTTAAAATTAGTGTTAGTGAGGTTAATAATAATTTAGATAAAAAAAAGAGCAAAATTATGCGATTTTAGCATTTTTTAGCAATTTTTCTAAGAAAATACAGATTCAACACCGAAACCAAAACACACGATGGTGGTTTTGCCAAAACCAAAACCAAAACACAAAGCTAATTCAGAACCAAAACCAAAACCAAAACCACTTCACCGGGGTCAGTGAGCATCTCTTAATTATTACACAATGATCAAGTTGCTTAGACAAGAGCAGTGATGAAAATGATCGATATGCATAATTGTGTTCATATTTATAAGCTGGTAAAGTCCAACGCTCTGAGGTCAGGGCATAGGAATTTGAACACAGAGATGTTTTTTTCTGGTGAAGAGGACACATTTTTTGGGGACCAGATCCCATGGACGATTCCTGTAGACAGGCCTCATGCTGGTTGGTACTATCGCAGTGGGGCCCACCATAGGCAAACCGAGGGGGAGTTTCCTAGTGTCTGGAAACCCCCCCCTTAAGCCTGGGGCACTGTATAATTGAGGTGGCTGGACCCTGACCTCCCTTCACATGGCTCTGCTTGAAAAGGGAGAGCTGCGTGCACTACTGTTAGGCGCATTGCCCATGTATATTATAGGGATAGGAAGTGTTGGAGAGCAGTCAAGCACTGTCTAATATTATAGCCACGCCTCCATGCATGCTGGTCACGCCCACTGGTGGCATGGTGTGGAAACCCCCCTCTACAAATCCTGTGTTTGCCCCTGCCCACACTCTTGGTGTCCCTGCTATAGTTCTATCAGTCCTGGGTGGCATAGCCTAGTCCTGGTATCTGTATTTCCTGGGAGACCCCACAGTTCTCACCTACCTGATTTTGCTGAAATCACTCTGGGCTGGCAATGCTAGAGCTGGTTTCACGCTCTTGTTTTATGATTTATTTAGTTCAATGGCGGTGCAGGAAACTGCTGATGATCAGGGGCAACAGGCACAACAGGCATATCTGTGGCTACTTCCACCTCTGTATAGTACCCTATGAGTGTGGACTGGTGTTACTGCACTCAGGCTATGCTAGCCCATCCCTTACGTCCTACATTCTGCCTCTCTAAACCTAGAGAGATGCAACAAGCAGTTTGCCATTTTACTGCACATGCCCAGTGCACACATTTTGTGCACACGAGTTGGACTTACGTGCAACTTTATATCAGACCCAGAGTATTGAAAAATGCCCACTTCTTTACTGGAGTAAATGTTATATATTTTTAATATAGAACATTACCTGCCTGACATTTCTATTTCTCTTGATAACATGACAATAAATCCTACCTCTCAAACTTGATGCATAGGTGTGATCTTTGACTTAGAATTATCTTGTTCCCAACATCCAATCTATATCCAAATCCTGTTACATACACAAAAACTTTCCCAGAATATACACATATCTCACGCATGGCACTAAAAAAACTTTAATTCATGCACACTTTTTCTCCCACATTAATTATTGCAACACCATGCTTACTGGTGTTTCCCGAACCAGACTCTCACCCCTACAATCCATTTTACATGCAGCAGCTAAATTAATTTTCCTTGCATATCCCTTTTTCACTACTGCTCCACTCTGTCGTCTCTACATTGGTTCTGTGTTTTTTACTGAATCCAATATAAAATACTTTTACTAACATACATGAACATCATCAAAACGGCACCAACATACATCTCTTCACTTGTCTCAAAATAGTTCCCAACTCAACACTTCCGTTCCTCACAAGATCTGTGTCTCTCATCTAAATTCATTAGTTGCTCCCATTCCCATTAATGACTTCTTATTTTGACTTTAGGGAATTCCCTCACTCGCACAACTAGACTTTCCACTAGTCTTCAAACCTGTTCTCTGAAAACCTCTTAAGACTAGCTTATTAAATTCCTCAACCATCTTTTTAACCTCCATAGAGTACCCTTTTACCACACTATAACACAGTCATCACAAGACCTGCATGGGTTCTTTATCTACTCAATCAACCCTCTGACCTTGACTCCTGACTAATATTGCTGTGAGACTGGATCATATAGCCAACTAAGCACTTTCTACCGTTGCAGTCTGGCTGGACCAATATATAATATGTAGCAAGCTCCTATTATTCTATACATTGTAAAGTTGTGAGCAGGGCCCTCTTACCTCTCTTTTTCTCTGTAATACCCAGTCACATTTTAGTACTATTAAAGTACTATGGAATATGCTAGCGCCATATAAATAAATGTTAACAATAATAATTATAATATTGTATAGTGCTATACAAAATAGTGAGCGTGACTAGTATTAGAGATGCTGTGTGTCGATTATGGAACCAGTTAGATGAAGCAGTTGTAAAATTTGAAAGATTGACTTAATGTTACGAGCCGCGGCGGTAAGCCGCATCCTGGTGTGAGGTAGCAGCTGAGCATGTGCATTAGTTTCAATGCACTGTTATATTTGTAGAGGTTGTAGGGACATTCTCCAACTCCAGGGGGAGCTCTTGCATGATTATATTGTCATTCATACATGTTCCTGGTTGTAATATGTCCTATGCTAGTTCCCAGCTAGTAATTAATCAGCAGCCTCCTGAGGCTGATTATCAGCCTGTGCTCCTCCTTTCTGGTTTGACCATCATAGTATTTAAGGCAGTGAGGACTCGGCCTCACTGCCAGTTATAGTTCCTGCTCCAGTGCTGCAGCCTGCTCACTCTCTGTACCTGCTTATCCTTGATCCTGTTTACCGTTGCCGAACCTTGCTTGAATATTTGACTACGCTTGTCTGCCTGTGCCCCTTGATTTATTGCCTGGACTCTGATGCTGCCATTTCGCCTGTGACCTCTAACCTCAGCTAGTCTACTGGATACTCTGTTTGCTGCCGTTCCTCGACCCTTGCTTGGACTTCACTCTGCTGGTTACTCCTATACTCTATCGCTGGGTTCTCCCCAGTCAGTGCACAACTCACGACCCTCTGTTGTCTGCGGCCAAGTCTGTCCCCCCCACTAGGGGCTCCAGCGAACACCAGACTTCAGAGCAGACTCCGGGTGTTGATGTACTGGCTGGAGGGGTTCCTAACATTATAACCGGCCTAAAAAAAAAATAAAAAAAAATACTGATGGAGCCTAGTCCAGCCCAAGTCCTTGCAGGGCAGATCCAGACTATTTCGCAGGTAGTCCAAGACCTTTCAATCAGATTGGCTGCCCAAGAGGAAGCCGCCAAGGCCTCTCAAGTAAACCTGTCACCTGCCATAGAACCTAAACTGAATCTTCCGGATCGGTTCTCCGGAGACAGAAACCAATTCCGGAACTTTAAAGAAAGCTGTAAGCTTTATTTCCGCCTCAGGCCCTGCTTCTCAGGTTCGGAGCAGCAGAGGGTAGACATAATAATTTCCCTGCTCCAGGGTGATCCACAGTCCTGGGCCTTTAGCCTGGCCCCAGTCAGCCCTGCACTGCAGTCCGTGGATGTCTTTTTCAACGCCCTTGGTCTTCTCTATGACGACCCAGACCGAGTGGCTTCAGCAGAGTCGCACCTAAGGGCACTTAGACAAGGGCGGCGTACCGCCGAAGAATACTGTGCAGAATTTAGGTGCTGGTCTGTTGATAGTCAGTGGAACGACCCTGCGCTGAAAAGTCAATTCCGCCTGGGCCTCTCGGTGCAGATAAAGGACTCCTTAGTCCAGTACCCCTCATCTCCAACTTTGGAGACACTTATGCAACTTGCTATCAAAATTGACCGCAGAATAAAGGAAAGGAAAGCAGAGAAGGACACGCCTGTACCATCATGTCCTCCTCCGGTCTTTTTCCCTGTTTCTCAAGACCCATCTGAACCCATGCAGCTAGGAGCCTATCGCCTTTCTCTAGAAGAAAGATCTAGGCGGCGTTCCTTGGGGCTCTGCCTGTATTGTGGAAACAAGGGACATGTTCTGCGCACCTGCCCTAACAAGACGGGGAAAGATCTGGCCTAGGTGTATGTGAAGAGGTACGCCTAGGCCTCCAAATGGTCTCTTCTAAGAATTCGGTCCTGATTCCTGCCCGGGTTGCCTTTGAGAATAGCTCTGTTTCAGTGTCTGCCTTTCTGGATAGTGGTGCTGCAGGTAATTGCCTTCACGTGAAATTTGCCAAGTCCCTCGGCATTCCTGCAGTGAAACTGGAATCTAGCATCACCGTCTGTGGATTAGACGGAAGACCCTTGATCGGAGGCAGGATCCATTCCAGAACCCCACCGTTGTAACTCAGTGTGGGAGCCCTTCACTCCGAAGTTCTTTCATTTTTTCTTATTCCTTGTTCCTCCGTGCCTTTGATCCTAGGGCATCCCTGGCTCCAACATCACAACCCTCATATTGATTGGAGTAAGGGGGAGATCTTACGTTGGGGTACAGCCTGCTCTTCAACCTGCCTGACTCTTCCTCTCCGGGTTGTTTAGCCCTGTTCCGAAAAGCTTCCTTCAGCCTACAGGGAGTTCCAGGATGTGTTCTCCAAGAAGCAAGCAGACTCTCTTCCCCCTCATCGGGACTATGATTGCTCTATTGAACTTATATCTGGTTCTAAGTTCCCCAAGGGGAGATTGTGTGCCTTATCCATTCCTGAGACCAAAGCTATGGAGGAATACATAGAAGAAAACCTTCAGAGGGGATTCATCAGGCCTTCTAAATCACCGGTGGGAGCCGGTTTCTTTTTTGTGTCTAAAAAGGACGGAAGTCTTAGGCCATGCATAGATTACCGTGGCCTAAATCTAATAACGGTAAAAAACACTCACCCCTTACCACTCATCTCTGTTCTTTTTGATCAGCTTAAACAAGCTGCTGTTTACTCCAAAATTGATCTGCGAGGAGCATATAACCTGGTTCGGATCAAACAGGGGGACGAGTGGAAGACGGCCTTCAACACCCATTCAGGTCATTACGAGTATCTGGTCATGCCCTTCGGCCTATGTAATGCCCCTGCTGTGTTCCAAGATTTTATTAATGATGTGCTGCGAGATTTTCTGGGCAAGTTCGTTGTGGTCTACCTCGATGACATTCTAATCTACTCCAATTCTCTGGAACTTCACCGATTACACGTCAGGGAGGTACTTCTTAAATTACGTCAGCACCATCTCTTCGCTAAATTGGAGAAGTGTGAATTTAAGGTTACCCAAGTCACATTCCTGGGATATGTCATCTCCCCTGATGGCTTTTTGATGGACCCCAGTAAGGTCCAAGCAATCCTTGACTGGGTGCAGCCTACCAATCTGAAGGACATTCAGAGATTCTTAGGGTTCGCCAACTACTACAGGCGATTCATTCGTTCCTTCTCGGTATTGGTGGCTCCCATTACAGCCCTTACTCGCAAAGGGGCCGACACCACTAAGTGGTCTCCATCAGCATTGGATTCCTTCAAGACACTCAAGAATGCATTCATTTCTGCACCGGTCCTTCGACATCCAAATCCAGATCTTCCGTTCATAGTTGAAGTTGACGCCTCCGATGTTGGAGCTGGCGCTATCCTTTCGCAAAAGGATCCCTACGACCATAAATTGCACCCCTGTGCATTCCTCTCTCGAAAATTTTCTTCCGCCGAAACCCACTATGATGTCGGTAATCGGGAGTTATTGGCAGTAAAGTGGGCATTTGAAGAATGGCGCCACTGGCTTGAGGGAGCAGCTCATGTGATTACGGTATATACTGACCACAAGAATCTTCAGTTCATTCAATCCGCTAAAGTCATAAATTCCAGACAAGCCCGGTGGGTCCTGTTTTTCTCTCGTTTCAAGTTCTTCATCACGTTCCGACCAGGATCCAAAAACACCAAGGCTGATGCCTTGTCTCGCAGCTTTATCTCCACACATCTTCCTCCCACTGAACCATCTTCTATCATCCCTGCCTCTGACATTGTTCTAGGTCTGACCCAGGATTTAGGCACGATCCTTCGGGACTTCCAGCATTTGGCACCACCATCAACTCCCACAGGTAGATTATTTGTACCTGACCACCTGAGGAAGACTGTCCTCACCGAATGTCACAACAACAAGACCTCGGATCATCCTGGAGTGTCTAAGACCATTGAACAGCTATCCCGTTCGGTGTGGTGGCCTTCTTTATCCGCTGATACCAGAGAATTTGTGCTCTCCTGTGAAAGTTGTGCTAGGAATAAGTCCTCTCGCAGTCTTCCTACTGGTCCTCTCATGCCACTATCTGTTCCAGCTAAACCATGGACACATATATCTATGGACTTTATTGTGGAATTACCTCGCTCATCTGGCTTTAACACCATCTGGGTAGTCGTTGACCGTTTTAGTAAGATGGCTCACTTCATTCCACTTACAGGGTTGCCATGTGCCAGAACACTGGCATCCTTGTTCATCCAACACATCTTCCGACTCCATGGACTCCCTGTCAATATTGTCTCGGACCGTGGCTCTCAATTTATCACCACCTTTTGGAAAGCCTTTTGTACACGGCTGGGAATCAAACTCTGTTTTTCTTCAGGATATCACCCACAGTCCAATGGACAAACCGAGAGGGTCAACCGATCCCTTGAGCAATTTCTTCATTTATATGTATCCAAATGCCATAACGACTGGTCCTCACTGCTTCCATGGGCGGAGTTCGCTTACAACAACGCATGCCACTCTTCTACTCAGGTGTCTCCATTCTTCTGTAACCTGGGATTCCATCCACGGTCAAACTCCTATTCCATTCTGGCATCCTCCAATATCCCGGATTCTCATTGCTCTGCTGGCCGTCTCTCACGGATATGGAAAAAAGTCCATATAGCCCTCAAACAAGCCTCTTTTAAGTCCAAACTTTATGCAGACCTACATCGCAGACCATGTTCTTTCTAAGTTGGTGATAAGGTCTGGCTGTCTACACGCAACCTCAGACTCAAGCAGCCCTGCAAAAAATTAGGTCCCAGGTTCATTGGACCCTTTGTTATTACTAAGCAGATTAATCCGGTGGCTTTTAGACTGAATCTTCCTTCTTCTCTGGATTCCCAGGACATTTCGTTGTTCATTGCTCAAACCCGTTACTTGGTCTCAAAAATTTAGGCCGCATCAAGCCCGCAAGCCTCATTCTGTTACAGTCAAGGGACACCAGGAATTCATAATCGAAAAAATTCTCGACTCCAAAAAGGTCCAAGGACAAATTCACTTTCTGGTCCATTGGAAGGGCTATGGCCCAGAGGAACGTTCTTGGGTGCCACAAAGACATCTACATGCTGACAAATTACTAAAGGAATTTTTCAAACGGTTCCCTGGCAAACCAGGTTGTCGGGGTTCCTTGACTCCTCCTCAAGGGGGGGGTACTGTTACGAGCCACGGCGGTAAGCCGCATCCTGGTGTGAGGTAGCAGCCGAGCACCGTGCATTAGTTTCAATGCACTGTTATATTTGTAGAGGTTGTAGGGACATTGTCACAAATCGGGATCTTAGCCGCACTTACCTCATCCGCCGCTGTCATATCACGGCTACCTGGGTCCCTTCTGGTCATCTGCAGCATTCCCGTTCTCCACACCTTCATTTGTAAACAAACTCATACTGTCTGTCCTGCTGCATGGGCGCGGCCATCTTGGATGCAGTCAGGTGATCAGTCCTAACCAACCAGATTCAGAAGCTGTGATCACATGAACTAATCAGCCAATAGTTGTTTGGGACATCCTATTTAAACCTGCTGCTGTGATCTGTTCATTGCCAGAACAACACACTTCTCTCCAGAGGATAGTTCTTGGCTCCAGTGTTCCTGACTGCATTACAAGTGCAGTAATCCTGTCTGCACTCCTAAGTGCAGTGTTCCTGACTGCATTACAAGTGCAGTGTTCCTGACTGCATTACAAGTGCAGTGTTCCTGACTGCATTACAAGTGCAGTGTTCCTGACTGCATTACAAGTGCAGTGTTCCTGACTGCATTACAAGTGCAGTGTTCCTGTCTACATTTCCAGACTGCTAATTCCCCTGCTATATTCTACAATCAGCACGAACATGAGCAAGAAGTTCATCCAGGCTGCTAAGTTCTGTTTCACTCCTGCTCCAGCTAGTCCCAAGGGTTTCGAATCGGATCAAGAAATTCAGACGACCGTGACAGTTTGTTCTGGCCTAATGGATCCGCTAGGGGAACATACCCCGAGGGAGGACTCTGTCCAAATATTAGCTGAACGCATTGAGAGACAAGAAACTAACCAGGGGCAAATTTTGAGATTGCTGCATGATGTTTCTACACGTATGGATACCTTGCAGTTATTCCGCAGTCAACCATCCCAGACTCCGCCTGAGCCAGTAATACCTGCTTCACTACTTACTTCATCCAGACTCCATCTTCCCACGCCAGCTAAATACTATGGCGATCCGAAGAATTGCCGCGGGTTTCTCAACCAGTGTAGTATACACTTTGAATTACAACCCGGAAATTTCCCCACTGCACGTACCAAAACTGCTTATATTGTTTCGCTACTATCAGGGCAAGCTCTGGCATGGGCATCACCGCTCTGGGAAAAATCTGACCCAATTTTATTTGACATTGATAGCTTCCTGTCTACCTTCCGCAGAATATTCGACGAGCCTGGAAGAACAACGTCAGCCGCTTTAGATATTCTGCGCCTTCGGCAAGGGCAGCAGTCTGTGGGCCAATATGCCGTTCAATTTCAAACACTTTCCTCTGAACTATCTTGGAATAACGATGCTCTTGTTGCGGTTTTCTGGCAGGGCCTGTCTGACCACATTAAGGATGTTTTAGCGTCTCGGGACTTACCTACAACGCTAGACCAATTGATTACCACCTGCAATCTGGTTGATCTTCGGTTCAGAGAAAGAGCTCTAGAAAAGAGGAAGCTGAAACACCCCAAGTTCCACCCTATTCAACGGGTCCGGGTACCGTCTCCTTTCCCTGAAGGACCCATGCAATTAGGCAAAGCACGTCTTTTACCCACCGAGCGAGAACGGCGAGTTAGAGAGAAACTTTGCTTATACTGTGCCAGTTCCGGACATCTGTTACATCATTGTCCTCGTAAGCCGGGTATACACAACCTCCTAGCTGACGATGAGGAAGTGAGCCTAGGAGTGGCTCTTCGCTCCCCACAAGGCAAGGACTGTATTATCCCAGTCACTCTGAAACACGCTCAAGGCTCCCAATACATTTCAGCCCTGCTGGATTCTGGAGCAGCTGGGAATTTCATGTCTGCCAGATTAGCTGCTGAACTAGCCATTCCACTAGAGAAAATTCCAGTGACCATCTTTCTCTCTGCGGTTGACGGTAGCCGTATTCCAGGGGGTACCATTACGCATCAGACTTCTCCAGTGATGCTCCAAATAGGAGTTCTGCATTCCGAGTCTCTTACCTTTTTGGTCATCCCAGAAGCCACTAGCCCTGTGGTTCTCGGGTTTCCATGGCTTCAAACGCATAACCCCCATATTGACTGGTCGACTCCACAAATCCTGGCGTGGGCTCCAACTTGTTTCGGGTCCTGTTTACAACGTGTTCTTCCACATTGCTCCACCTCTGATAAGGAAGTTTTGCCAGTTCCTTCTGCCTACCAAGAGTTCACAGACGTTTTCAGTAAGCAGGCCGCTGAAACTCTACCACCTCATCGGGATTGGGACTGTCCCATTGATCTTGTTCCGGGTAAAACCCCACCGCGTGGCAGAGTCTACCCTCTTTCTATCCCTGAGACAAAATCTATGTCTGAATATGTAAAAGAGAACTTGGAAAGGGGCTTTATTCGCCCATCCTCTTCACCGGCAGGAGCCGGGTTCTTTTTTGTAAAAAAAAAAGATGGTGGATTACGTCCCTGCATCGATTACCGAGGTCTCAACGACATTACCATCAAGAACCGGTATCCTCTGCCCCTCATCACAGAGTTATTTGACAGAGTCAAAGGTGCGCAAATATTTACGAAGTTGGATCTCCGCGGGGCCTACAATTTGATCCGTATCAGGCGTGGCGATGAATGGAAAACCGCCTTTAACACCAGGGATGGGCACTACGAATATCTTGTCATGCCATTCGGTCTGAGCAATGCCCCAGCGGTTTTTCAGAATTTCATAAACGAAATCTTTCGGGACTTACTGTACCATACTATTGTGGTATATTTGGACGATATCCTCGTTTTCTCCTCTGATATCCAGTCCCATCGCAGACATGTTAAAGAGGTCCTCAGCCGTCTCAGAAGGAATAAACTGTATTGCAAGCTTGAAAAATGCACCTTCGAAGTTGAATCCATTCCATTCTTGGGGTATATCATCTCGGGCACCGGTCTCCGTATGGACCCAGAGAAGGTGCAAGCTATTCTTAACTGGCCTCAACCATCTACATTAAAGGCAGTACAGCGATTTCTGGGATTTGCTAACTACTATCGAAAATTTATTCGTGGCTACTCTACTGTAGTAGCACCACTCACCGCCCTCACCAAAAAAGGAGCTAATCCTGCCAAGTGGTCTGAAGAAGCCCAATCTGCTTTTCAACTTCTGAAACAAGCATTTATTTCTGCTCCCATACTGAGGCAACCAGATTTAACCTGTCCATTCTACTTGGAAGTTGATGCCTCATCTGTCGGAGTAGGGGCAGTTCTCTCCCAAAAACCAGCTGATGAGCAATGGCATCCCTGCGGGTTCTTCTCCCGAAAATTTTTACCAGCTGAACGAAATTATGCCATAGGGGACAAAGAGCTGCTTGCCATCAAATTGGCGCTTGAAGAGTGGAGACATTTACTTGAGGGAGCTTGTTATCCTGTCACAATATACACGGATCACAAGAATCTGCTCTACCTTAAAACTGCACAGTGCATGAATCCACGTCAGGCCCGATGGGCACTATTCTTTTCTCGATTTGATATCCATGTCACCTTCCGTCCCGGTTCCAAAAATCGCAAGGCCGATGCTCTGTCACGTTCTATGGTAAAAGAAGAAGATTCCATCATTGTGGATCCACGGCCTATTATCAGCCCACTCAGCATCGCAGTCAGTAGACCCGACAATACACCTCCCCAGGGGAAAACTTTTGTTCCTGAGAATCTGCGTAAAAAATTGCTCCAATGGGCACATTGTTCCAGATTTGCCGGTCATGCTGGCATCCGCAAAACTCAGTCTTTCATATTGAGAAGCTACTGGTGGCCTACGCTTCATCAGGATGTTCAGCAATTTGTTTCCGCATGTGGCAGCTGTGCCCAACATAAAAGTTCAAGACAATCTTCAGCTGGTCAACTTTTGCCTCTGCCTATTCCCACCAAACCCTGGACCCATATTTCTATGGACTTTGTTTCCGATTTGCCCAATTCTAATAATTTCAATACCATCTGGGTCATCGTTGACCGATTCTCTAAAATGGCGCATTTTGTTCCTCTCCGTGGACTCCCATCAGCACCTATCCTGGCTCAGCAATTTATAAAGGAGATCTTCCGTTTGCATGGGTGTCCTGAAGAAATCGTCTCAGATAGAGGAGTTCAGTTTGTGGCGAAATTCTGGAGATCCTTGTGCCAAGCACTACAGATCAAACTAAACTTCTCTTCGGCCTATCATCCCCAATCCAACGGGCAAACGGAAAGAGTTAATCAAGACCTAGAAACATTTCTCCGTTTGTACATATCCTCTTCTCAAGACGACTGGGTAGATCTGCTTCCTTGGGCAGAATTTGCTCATAATAATCATTATCACGAATCCTCTGCTTCCACTCCATTTCATACGGTCTATGGCCTACACCCCAGGGTACCCTTGTTTACTCCACTTCCTACAGCCTCAGTACCTGCCTCTGAAGTTTTCCTAAAGAATTTTTCAGGCCACTGGCGCCAGGTACGGGAATCTCTACTTAAGGCGTCCCAAAGCTACAAGATTCAGGCCGTCAAAAAGCGACGAGCCATTCCAAGCTTGAAACCCGGAGACAGAGTCTGGCTGTCTACTCGCAATCTACGCCTCAGAGTTCCATCTATGAAATTCGCTCCTCGCTTTATTGGACCGTTTAACATCTCTCGAGTCATCAATCCAGTGTCCTACAAATTACATCTACCATCTTACCTCAGGGTACCCAACACCTTCCATATCTCTCTCTTGAAACCACTGGTGCTAAATCGGTTTTATACACCCAAACTGGTTTCTCCTGAAGTGCAGACTGAACATGGTGACGAATATGAAATTAAAGAGATCTTGGACTCTCGGTTTCGACATAAAACCTTACAATATCTAGTCGACTGGAAAGGCTATGGTCCAGAAGAGAGGGCCTGGATCAAAGCTTCTGATGTTCACGCTCCATCTCTCATCAAAAAATTTCACCGCAAGTTTCCAACTAAGCCCCAATCTAAGTGTCCAGTGGCCACTCGTAAGGGAGGGGGTACTGTCACAAATCGGGATCTTAGCCGCACTTACCTCATCCGCCGCTGTCATATCACGGCTACCTGGGTCCCTTCTGGTCATCTGCAGCATTCCCGTTCTCCACACCTTCATTTGTAAACAAACTCATACTGTCTGTCCTGCTGCATGGGCGCGGCCATCTTGGATGCAGTCAGGTGATCAGTCCTAACCAACCAGATTCAGAAGCTGTGATCACATGAACTAATCAGCCAATAGTTGTTTGGGACATCCTATTTAAACCTGCTGCTGTGATCTGTTCATTGCCAGAACAACACACTTCTCTCCAGAGGATAGTTCTTGGCTCCAGTGTTCCTGACTGCATTACAAGTGCAGTAATCCTGTCTGCACTCCTAAGTGCAGTGTTCCTGACTGCATTACAAGTGCAGTGTTCCTGACTGCATTACAAGTGCAGTGTTCCTGACTGAATTACAAGTGCAGTGTTCCTGACTGCATTACAAGTGCAGTGTTCCTGACTGCATTACAAGTGCAGTGTTCCTGTCTACATTTCCAGACTGCTAATTCCCCTGCTATATTCTACAATCAGCACGAACATGAGCAAGAAGTTCATTCAGGCTGCTAAGTTCTGTTTCACTCCTGCTCCAGCTAGTCCCAAGGGTCCCGAATCGGATCAAGAAATTCAGACGACCGTGACAGACATCCTCCAACTCCAGGGGGAGCTCTTGCATGATTATATTGTCATTCATACATGTTCCTGGTTGTAATATGTCCTATGCTAGTTCCCAGCTAGTAATTAATCAGCAGCCTCCTGAGGCTGATTATCAGCCTGTGCTCCTCCTTTCTGATTTGACCATCATAGTATTTAAGGCAGTGAGGACTCGGCCTCACTGCCGGTTATAGTTCCTGCTCCAGTGCTGCAGCCTGCTCACTCTCTGTACCTGCTTATCCTTGATCCTGTTTACCGTTGCCGAACCTTGCTTGAATATTTGACTACGCTTGTCTGCCTGTGCCCCTTGATTTATTGCCTGGACTCTGATGCTGCTATTTTGCCTGTGACCTCTGACCTCAGCTAGTCTACTGGATACTCTGTTTGCTGCCATTCCTCGACCCTTGCTTGGACTTCACTCTGCTGGTTACTCCTATACTCTATCGCTGGGTTCTCCCCAGTCAGTGCAGAACTCACGACCCTCTGTTGGCTGCGGCCAAGTCTGTCCCCACCACTAGGGGCTCCAGCGAACACCAGACTTCAGAGCAGACTCCGGGTGTTGATGTACTGGCTGGAGGGGTTCCTAACACTTAATCTCTTGAATTTTAGATTGGATAAAAATATTCAAATTATATGCAAGAAAGTTGAACAGGTTCAACCATGTTTCAAAACAAAAAGATAGTTGTCAACACTTATCCTTCACACTGCATATCTAGCAAAATGAAAACATAAGGTATTAAATCATATTTTGATCAAAACATTTAAGCCTGCATCAAGGGCACCTCATTATATGCAGGTCCTACACTGACCTATGTGCTATATACACACAGATATGCATTGTAAAGAAAAGCGCTGACAACTGTCTCTTTGTTTTGTATACGTATATATATTTATTCTCTGGTTTTGTTTCAGGATATTGCCTTATTGTCATAGCAGTTGTCCTTCAAGCCTATTTAAGGCATATTTGGGTGTGGCTCACAAGTCAGCCATTGCTAGATGTAAACCTTTATTCCTGGGAGGTGAGTGTATCTGATTTTAACTGCATTTTAATGGTGTTTAAAGCATAAAGGTCAGTGTAGGACCTGCATATAATGAGGTACCCTTGACGTTGGGATTCAGGTTTAAATGTTTTGATCAAAATATGAACTAATACCCATTGTTTTCATTTTGCTAGATATACACAGATATGCAGTGTATAGGATAAGCGCTGACAACTGTCTTTTTGTTTTGTATATCTATATGGGCATGTATATTGCCACGCAGTTTGTACCATATACAATATGGGATATACTGAGCGTGGGCTTATTTTTTCTCTGGTTTTGTTTCAAACATGCTTCAGCTGGATCGACCATGTCCGAGACTGCGTGACCATGATTCAGTTGATTTGCACACAATCAAACTGATTTGTACATGGTCGAGTCAGTTTCCACATCTGCAAACTGGCTCAAACATGTTCTACCTAAATTTAATAAATTTGTTTTTCATTTTTAATTGCGAACCGAATATTGAGCACAAACGGCGAACCCACGAACATTAAACTTCAAGCACAGAAATGTTCGAGGTTCAAATTAATTTTTTTTTAAAATACCTAATATTTATTTAAAAATATAATTTAAATAGTGTTTAAAAAAAAATTAAAACACTAATTTTATCGCAAACAGTGAACAACAAACTTTCTTCGCATTTGGTGGATTTTAACTACATATGTGAACTAAGCATTGCAAACACAAGCTGAAAATTTCAAATCATAAATTTGACTATGGACTATTATAAAGCAATCATGTTTGTTACCATTGGACTGGTGAAATTCATCTGAATTTTTAACTGGTTTGAAATTCTTAAGCATATCTAGCTAGTAGCAAGCATTAACAGTGAGGGCTTAAAACACAAACTGGCACTATCTTGTGTAAGCTTCCTCTGGCATACATTTAAATAAATGTCTAGCTACCAATAATAAAACAATAGATTTGATTATTCAGTATAATAAGCAAACATTCAAGATACAATAACATTTCATCAAACATATTATAGAGCACAGTTACCAACGTCAGACTGGCCCACAGGGGTACCGGGGAAATCCTCTATTGGCACTGAGGTGGGGCAAAGTTAACCTACGGACAAACAATGCATAGAGCCAAGCCACCTGGCTCTCTGCACCTTTAAGTGCCTTGGTCATTTATGGTTAACTTTAAGATGCTGTATGAATTGAAGAGCTGCTGCTGGGAGGAGCAGCTGCTGCCGAAGGAGCTGGAAAAGCCGGATCCAGGATCCATCAATATGCCAAATAGCAGGTTAGTAGTTTTCTACAGTGCTGCTTTCATACTAACCGGGGGGGAGAAAATGTTCTAACACTACACACTATTATTGGGGTGTGATGGGGATGTATGGACACTAGATACTATTATTGGGGTGGAGGGTCGTACTAATACTACACACTGTTATTGGGGTGAGGAGTGTACTAATATTACACACTGGTATTGGGGAGGAGGCAGGGTTGGACTGGCCAACCCGTGTACCGGGTGGGCCCCACTGTGGGAGGATTCCAATCTGTACCCAAGTGACAATTAACTAGAATATTTATTTATTTTTAAACTGTGGGAGAACAAACAAACTTCACACAGATAGGGCCCTAGTTTGAATCTAACTCATGACCCTAGAGCTTGAGGCAAACATGCTTACCAATGTGCTATGTTATGTTATGATGAAAATAGTCACTGGTGTGTCCTCAATTCATTGTAGAGGAACCGGAGTGGGCCAGTGGTAGTGTGAAAAACCGTGAAGATCATGAGTGTACCACATAAGCAATAAAACCATTATTGATCATGTTATAATGAGAATAGATTGGACAAATCATGCTAATGCAAGCAGTGGACATCATGCTAATTATATAATGTCAGGGCTGTTTAGGTGGGGAGGAAGGAGGTTTATTTATTAAATGTGAATACTATTAATTTACTGTCAGAGCATGTTGAGAGAAATAGACCTATTTATAAAAATTGGGTGCTAACTTCAGGACTGATTTCGGGGGAAGAAAGCCTAGAGGCATCATTCATTGTTAGACTTTCCATATCTCATGTACTACTAGCTTTTTCCAAACAGGACACCAATATTCAAGGATCTAGGCAAACAGCTACTGAGCTTATGACACCAGCAGCAGCAGGGAGTGAAAACCTCAAGAACAAGGTAAAAGAGAGCAGGACAGTCACTGACACTGCCAAAGGAAAGAAAAATAACTTGATGACTCGGGCAGTGATTCTTAATTTTTTTCTCCCTTTTAGTGACCAGTCATCCCTCTCCGGCAGCGTGTCATGCTTCTTTAGCAGACCACAGACTATTTTGTATGCTGTTACCATTGCTTTCCATGCCCCAGTCTGACACTGTAATTATTTATCACACACCAGACCCACAATCACTTGGTCAGGCTCCAGTTCTCTTACCTGTGGCTCCCTCCTCTGCTCCTCCTCGGCGTGGGAAAGCTGCAGCTACCAGAGGACAGCGCCATATTTGAAATCAGGTCAGCACATGTGCCGACCCATCTTTTGAAAACTGAACTCATTGTCTTTCCTCCTCCCAACCTCCCATCCCACCATGACCTCTCCATTGTCGTTAACAACACCACCATCTCCTCTGCCACCCAACTCCGCTGCTTGGGTATCACCCTTGACTCCTCTCTCTCTTTTGCCCCCCACATTCATTCCCTCGCCCAAGCCTGTCGCTTCCAACTATGCAACATGGCCCGCATCCGTCCCTTTCTCTCTCAGGAGGCCACCAAACCCATCATCCACGCACTCATCATCTCCCGCCTCGATTATTGTAACCTCCTCCTCACCGGCCTCCCCTACTCCCATCGTCTCTCCCCCCTCGGCTCTATACTCAATGCAGCCGCAAGACTCATCTACCTCTCACGCCGCTCCTCCTCTGCCTCCCCTCTCTGCCTTGCCCTACACTGGCTCCCCTTCCCCTACAGAATTCTTTTCAAACTCCTCACCACCACTTACAAGGCTCTCTCTCACTCTACTGCCATTCCTCTCCTCCATTCTGATCACCTCTTCCCATTCCAGAATCCAGGACTTTTCCCGTGCAGCCCCCCTTCACTGGAATGACCTCCCTCGCTCCATCCGCCTCTCTTCTACTCTGTGCTCCTTCAAACGTGCACTCAAATCTCACCTCTTTCTCAAAGCCTACCAACCATCCACTTAACCCCCATCTCCTCCGCTCTTTCTCCCCTCTCTCCCATTGCCTCAACTGGCTCCTCTTGTGCCTGGTCTGTTTAACCCTCCCTTAGGGTGAAAGCTCGCATGAGCAGGGCCCTCTTCCCTCCTGTCTCCTTACCTGTTCTTCTGCTCCATGTTTATTGCATCAGCCTGCCTGGAGTTTCTGAAGTATTAGTACTTTTTGTTTATTGTTCTGTACTGTTATACCCTGTATAGTCTACTGTTTGTGCTATGTGTGGTGCTGCGGAAGCCTTGTGGCGCCTAACAAATAAAGGATAATAGTAATAATAATAATCTTTTAAAGAGTTCCATTTCTGCCCACTGGACACTGCCCTCTAAAGGCCAGACTAATTAATGCACCTGGTTAATTCATCCTATGCCAATTCATTGAGTCTTTCTCCCTGAAGGTTGTGTCAATTACTGGCTCCTAACCTTTGCTGCTAATCTAGCCATCCTGCTGCCCAGCTTCCCTACTCCTGGTGTGAATCTTTGTTGCAGAAAACTACACTTATTTGTTCCAGTTACCATGCTTCCCAACTTCCCCTGGACCACCGTGTATTTCTGCTGCTATCTCTCACAACACCATTGATCCTGCCCCGCTGCTGCCCAGCGTTCTTGGACCTCAGTGTATCCTTGTTGCAGAACTCTACAACTACCAGTTCCAGCTATCATGCTTCCCAGCATTACCTGGAGCATTGTGCACTGATGTGTTGACTTTCACCTCTTCGTCTATCCAGACATCCTGCTGCCTAGTATACTTGGACTCCAGCATTCCTGTCTTCCGATTATTACTACCTATTTCCACTCCATTCAGTAAGCACAGTCCACCTGCTTGAGTCCTGATTGTTGCCTACTGGTAGAACCGCAACATCTACCCTTCCTTCCAGGGGTCACTGGTGAACACTGTTTGCTCTGTTAGACTCCAAACCACCATGTAGGTTGCGCTAAACCAAGCACTTCACCATTGACCCATGACATTATCCTTAATTTCAACTGCCAAACATACAATACATCCCTCAAATGCCCAGCATATTACATAGTCCCAGGGAACAAGATTACTCCCTCACGGGACCTCCATTTCCTTAAATATGGGTTGACACTTATTACCAGAAGATATTGAGCCAAGTGCTATGATCATCAAAATGTGATATGTGCAGTCATGGTCAAAAGTTTTGTGAATGACACAAGTATTGGTTTTCACAAAGTTTGCTGCTTCAGTGTTTTTAGACCTTTTGTCAGATGTTGCTGTGGTATACTGAAGTAAAATGGCAAGCATCTCATAAGTGTCAAAGGCTTTTATTGACCATTACATTATGTTTATACAAAGAGTCAATATTTGCAGTGTTGTCCCTACTTTTTGAAGACCTCTGCAATTCGCCCTAGCATGCTGTCAATCAACTTCTAGGCCACATACTGACTGACAGCCGCGCATTCTTGCCTAATCAATGCTTGGAGTTTGTCAGAATTTGTGGGTTTTTGTTTGTCCACCCGCCCTTTTGAGGATTGACCACAAGTTCACAATGGGGAGTTTCCTGGCCATGGACCAAAAATTTTGATGTTTTGATCCCTGAGCCACTTATATATCACTTTTGCCTTATGGCATGGTGCTCCATCATGATGGAAAAGACATTATTCGCCACCAAACTGTTCTTAGATGGTTGGGAGAAGTTGTTCTTGGAGGATGTTTTGGTGCCATTCTCTATACATGGCTGTGTTCTTAGGCAAAATTGTGAGTGAGTTCACTAACTTGGCTGAGAAGCAGCCCCACACATGAATGGCCTCAGTGCTTTACTGTTGGCATGACACAGGACTGATGGTAGTGCACACCTTTCCTTCTCCGGACAAGCCTTTTTCCAGATGCCCCAAACAATCTGAGAGGGGATTTGACAGAGAAAATAACTTTACCCCAGTTATCAGCAGTTTCATTTATTTTGCAGAATATCAGTCTGTCCCTAATGTTTTTCTTGGAGAGAAGTGGCTTCTTTGCTGGCATTCTTGACACAAGGCCATCGTCCAAAAGTCTTTGCCATGCAGATGCACTCACACCTGCCTGCTACCATTTCTGAGCAAGCTACGCACTGGTGGTGCCCCGATCCCACAGCTGGATCAACTTTGAGAAGATGGTCCTGGGGCTTGCTGGATGTTCTTAGGTGCCCTGAAGCTTTCACAACTATTGAACCTCTCTCCTTGAAGTTCTTGATGATCTGATAAATGATTGATTTAAGTGCAATCTTACTAGCAGAAATATCCTTGCCTGTGAAGCCCTTTTTGTGCAAAGTAATGATGACTGCATATATTTCTTTGCAGATACGCATGGTTATCAGAGGAAGAACACTGATTTCAAGCACCACCCTCCTTTTAAAGCTTCCAGTCTGTTATTCTAAATCAGTCAACATGACAGAGTGATCTCCAGCATTGTCCTTGTCAACACTCTCACCTGTATTAACGAGAGAATCACCATCTTTTGTGGCAGGCCTGAAATGCAGTGGAAATGTTTTTTTTGGGGATAAAGTTCATTGTCATGGCAAAGAGGGACTTTGAAATTATTTGCAATTCTTCTAATTACTTTTCATGACATTCTGGAGTATTTGCAAATTGCCATCATAAAAACTGAGGCAGCAGCCTTTGTGAAAAATAATATTTGTGTCATTCTCAAAACTTTTGGCCCTGACTATATATAGTAGAAGGTACTAAAAACCTCAGTGCTTATAGGATAATAATAATAATCATGCTAAGGCAGCTTCTCCTAGAGCTCACTGAAAAAAAGCTGTTACAGTATGATTATTGTCCATTAAAAAATCTAATAGTCCTGGCTACAATGCTTACTAGGTCCCTGATGGTAATGAGCATCCGTGATGTGGTGGTATTTTGGTACTGCCTTCAGTAGTGTGTGGGTCAGATATCAATCTGTGCCAGTAGCATTTCAAAAAATATGCTTCTTTTCCTTTGGCCCCACAACTCTCAACTACACTAACAAAACACACACTTTTTTTTATGCAGCACGCTAGACTAAGGACACTATGGGGCAGATTCAATTAGCCACAAGGTGCCAAGTAGCGTTATGCATTGTGTTTCAACATGATGCTTTGGTAATGATCTTAAAGTTTTGATTACCATAATTGCTGGTTTTGCACACATAAGCACATATATAAGCTAATTTGTTTTGATACCTAGAGGTTCATACATTTACCCCCTAATGTGCTTGTCTTCATTGCATTCTGATCCAGTTTCCTCTTATGTGGTAGTGTACTGACCTTGTATTATTTCGATGACCTGCTTTTTGTATGACCTAGACTTCATCTCACTACTCGCTACTATTACTTTGAATTAGAGATGAGCGGGCTCGGATATCTGAAATCCGAGCCCACCCGAACGTTGCCGATCCGAGCCGGATCCGAGACAGATCCGGGTATTCCCGCCAATTGCAAAACTGAAACCGAGGCTCTGAGTCATAATCCTGCTGTCGGATCTCGCGATACTCGGATCCTATAAATTCCCCGCTAGTCGCCGCCATCTTCACACGGGCATTGATCAGGGTAGAGGGAGGTTGTGTTAGGTGGTCCTCTGTCCTGCTATATCTCGTGCTGTGCTGTGCTGTTCAGTTCTGTGCTGTGCTGTGCTGTGCTGTGCTGTGCTGTTCAGTTCTGTGCTGTGCTGTGCTGTGTTCTGCTCAGTCCAGTGGTGCTGTGTCCTGTGCTCTGTCCTTCTGAGTTCAGTGGTGCTGCTGGGTCCTGTGCTGTATACTGTTCAGTCCAGTGGTGCTGTGTCCTGTGCTCTGTCCTTCTAAGGGCATTGTTATTTCCCCATTATTCCCAAATTATAAAAAAT
Source organism: Mixophyes fleayi (assembly GCF_038048845.1). NCBI lineage: Eukaryota > Metazoa > Chordata > Amphibia > Anura > Limnodynastidae > Mixophyes > Mixophyes fleayi. The sequence continues at coordinate 101,958,077 of NC_134408.1, read as the reverse complement.
TTCAAAAAAAGTTATAAATTTTTTTTAAAAAAAAGTAATTATAAAAAAAAAAAAAAAAAATATCCCAAAACAATCCTGCAGTATAAGTCCATTGGCACTGCTATATTACAAAGTTCACTGATTCAGCAGTATAAGTCCAGTGGTACTGATATATTACAAAGTTCACTGATTCAGCAGTATAAGTCCAGTGGTACTGCTATATTACAAAGTTCACTGATTCTGCAGTATAAGTCCAGTGGTACTGCTATATTACAAAGTTCACTGATTCAGCAGTATAAGTCCAGTGGTACTGATATATTACAAAGTTCACTGATTCAGCAGTATAAGTCCAATGGTACTGCTATATTACAAAGTTCACTGACTCAGCAGTATAAGTCCAGTGGTACTGCTATATTACAAAGTTCACTGATTCAGCAGTATAAGTCCAGTGGTACTGCTATATTACAAAGTTCACTGATTCAGCAGTATAAGTCCAGTGGTACTGATATATTACAAAGTTCACTGATTCAGCAGTATAAGTCCAGTGGTACTGCTATTACAAAGTTCACTGATTCAGCAGTATAAGTACATTGGTACTGCTATATTACAAAGTTCACTGATTTAGCAGTATAAGTCCAGTGGTACTGATATATTACAAAGTTCACTGATTCAGCAGTATAAGTCCAGTGGTACTGATATATTACAAAGTTTACTGATTCAGCAGTATAAGTCCATTGGTACTGCTATATTACAAAGTTCACTGATTCTGCAGTATAAGTCCAGTGGTACTGCTATATTACAAAGTTCACTGATTCAGCAGTATAAGTCCAGTGGTACTGATATATTACAAAGTTCACTGATTCAGCAGTATAAGTCCAGTGGTATTCTCCTGTACCGCATATAATTTTTAAAGGCTTTGCCGAGTGTGTGTGGCTTAGGGGTACGCTCTCTTGTGCTACATATAATGGAAAACAAACATTTGGAGGATAAAGTAGGGAAAGATCAAGACCCACTTCCTCCTAATGCTGAAGCTGCTGCCACTAGTCATGACATAGACGATGAAATGCCATCAACGTCGTCTGGCAAGCCCGATGCCCTCGTGCCAAGGCAGGCAACATTGTGTATTACAGGCTTTAATAAGAGGCACAACGCTGACAACCTATTAGAGAAAATGAGGGAAATTATTTTGCAGTGGCTTACCCCACTTAGACTGTCCTGGGGATTTGTGGTGTCAGACAACGCCAGTAACATTGTGCGGGCATTGCATATGGGCAATTTCCAGCACGTCCCATGTTTTGCCCACACCGTTAATTTGGTGGTGCAGCATTACCTCAAGAGTGACAGGGGTGTGCAGGAGATGCTTGCGGTGGCCCGCAAAATTGCTGGACACTTTCGGCATTCTACCAGTTCCTACCGCAGGCTCGAGGCACATCAAAAAAGCATGAACCTGCCCTGCCATCACCTCAAACAAGAGGTTGTGATGCGCTGGAACTCCACCCTCTATATGCTGCAGAGGATGGAGGAGCAGCAAAAGGCCATACACCGCCACCTACGACATAGGCAAAAGAGTGGGGATGCACCTGAGTCAAGCGCAGTGGAGACTGATTTCAGTGTTGTGCAAGGTTCTCCAGCCGTTTGAACTTGCCACACGAGAAGCCAGTTCCGACACTGCCAGCTTGAGTCAAGTGATTCCCCTGATCAGGCTGTTGCAGAAGCAGCTGGAGAAAGTGAGGGAGGAGCTGGTTAACCATTGTGATTCCACCAAGCATGTAGCTCTTGTGGATGAAGCCCTTCGTACGCTTTGCCAGGATCCGTGGGTGGTCACTATTTTAAAGGCAGAGGAATACATTCTGGCCACCGTTCTCGATCCTCGGTTTAAAGCGTATGTTTTGTCTCTGTTTCCGGCGGACACAAGTCTGCAGCGGTGCAAAGACCTGCTGGTCAGGAGATTGTCCTCTGAAGAGGACCGTGACATGCCAACAGCTCCACCCTCATTTTCTTCCACATCTGTGGCTTTGAGGAAAAAGCTCAGTTTTCCTAAAAGAGCCGCTGGCGGGGATGCTGATAACATCTGGGTCAGACTGAAGGACCTGCCAACCATTGCAGACATGTCTACTGTTGCTGCATTGGATGCTGTCACAATAGAAAAAATGGTGGAGGATTATTTTGCTGACACCATCCAAATAGACATGTCAGACAGTCCATATTGTTACTGGCAGGAAAAAAAGGCAGTTTGGAAGCCCCTGTACAAACTGGCTCTATTTTACCTGAGTTGTCCCCCCTCCAGTGTGTACTTGGAAAGAGTTTTTAGTGCAGCGGGGAACCTGGTCAGTGAGCGGCAAAGGAGTACTTTGAAAAAATGATGTTCATAAAAATGAATTATCAATTCCTCAATCAAGTACAGCACTGCCCTCCAGATAGTACAGAGGGACCTGTGGTTGTGGAGTCCAGCGGGGACGAATTGATAATGTGTGAGGAGGAGGAAGTACACATTGTAGGGGGAGAGGAATCAGAGGTTGAGGATGAGGACGACATCTTGCCTCAGTAGAGCCTGTTTATTTTGTACAGGGAGAGATGAATAGCTTTTTTGGTGTGGGGGTCCAAACAAACCAATCATTTCAGCCACAGTTGTTTGGTAGGCCCTGTCGCTGAAATGATTGGTTTGTTAAAGTGTGCATGTCCTATTTCAACAACATAAGGGTGGGTGGGAGGGCCCAAGGACAATTCCATCTTGCAACTCTTTTATTGCCATTATGTGACCATTCAACATTCGTTTGCCATGAGCACAAAGTAAAACAAAATTAAAACAAATTCAACAAATTAAACCAAAAGTAAAATGCCCTGTCATAATCCAAAACAAGAGGTATTGACGTGCTTGAACTACTGTAGTGTTTATAAGTTAGAAACACTACACTTAAAAGCTTGAGCCTTTAATAGAAAAAGTCACTCTTCATTGCACGAATATTTGCAACAGCGACAATTTTTGGGTTAACAAAGTCAACAAATAACACTTCGACCCTGTCTGTCTTTCAAATACTTGATGGGATCTCAATGATGAATGCTCTGTACCATGGTCGTCTAAATCAAGAGGTATTGACGTGCTTGAACTACTGTAGTGTTTATAAGTTAGAAACACTAAACTTGAAAGCTTGAGCCTTTAATAGAAAAAGTCACTCTTCATTGCACGAATATTTGCAACAGCGACAATTTTTGGGTTAACAAAGTCAACAAATAACACTTCGACCCTGTCTGTCTTTCACATATTTGATGGGATCTCAATGATGAATGCTCTGTACCATGGTCGTCTAAAACAAGAGGTATTGACGTGCTTGAACTACTGTGGTGTTTATAAGTTAGAAACACTACACTTGAAAGCTTGAGCCTTTAATAGAAAAAGTCACTCTTCATTGCACGAATATTTGCAACAGCGACAATTTTTTGGTTAACAAAGTCAACAAATAACACTTCGACCCTGTCTGTCTTTCACATATTTGATGGGATTTCAATGATGAATGCTCTGTACCATGGTCATCTAAAACAAGAGGTATTGACGTGCTTGAACTACTGTGGTGTTTATAAGTTAGAAACACTACACTTGAAAGCTTGAGCCTTTAATAGAAAAAGTCACTCTTCATTGCACGAATATTTGCAACAGCGACAATTTTTGGGTTAACAAAGTCAACAAATAACACTTCGACCCTGTCTGTCTTTCACATATTTGATGGGATCTCAATGATGAATGCTCTGTACCATGGTCGTCTAAAACAAGAGTTATTGACGTGCAATAACTACCGTAGTTTTTATAAATTATAAACACTACACTCGAAAGTTGGAGGAGGTATTGTGGCCCCGGTACCAAATTGGGTACCGGGGCCACTCCACTATGCAGTCCAGATAGAGGCGTATCAGATATTAAACAACGTTGACTGTTGCTGCCAAATCATAAATTAATGAAAATGACCTGTCATCGTCAAAAACAAGAGGTATTGACACGCTCGAACTACACCCTGCATATGCTGCAGAGGATGTAGGAGCAGGCAGCTGTGCAGTGGAATTCAGACCATTTGAAGGCGGAGGTATTGTGGCCCCGGTACCAAATTGTGTACCGGGACCACTGCACTATGCAGTCCAGAAAGCTACCTCGGTGAAACGTTTTGGACTAAAAACAATATTGTGAGGTGTGAGGTGTTCAGAATAGACTGGGAATTAGTGGAAATGATTGTTATTGAATGTTATTGAGGTTAATAATAGTGTAGGAGTGAAAATAAACCCAAAAACTTGTTTTTAACACTTTTTATGTTTTTTTCAAAAAAAATCCGAATCCAAAACCTTAAATCCGAACCAAAACCTTTCGTCAAGTGTTTTGCGAAACAAATCCGAACCCAAAACCTCAAGTAAATCCGAATTCAAAACACAAAACACGAGACACTAAAAGTGGCCAGTGCACATCCCTACTTTGAATTGGCTTCTTGTAGTTATAGTAGTCCGGCTGTTGAACTGTATTGATATTCACTGCATATTCTGCTAAACTGACACAAATAAGTAGCAAAGTTTATTATTGCACCTTTGCATTGTATGCTACATTTTTCTGTATATGGTATGGTATATGGTGAGAAAAGTGTAATTGTCATATGCCGGGATTTTAGCTTTCTTTCCCAAAGCCCGCACACTTATCTGTTCACCGGCGACTGCCGTATGCAGCTCCTGCCAGTCACCATGTTCCACATGCGCAGACCCGATTTCCTTATTTCGTCTGCCGTTCATTCATTTGCTCACATCCTAGCACTCCCACTATATAAGGCACCGCCTTTCTTTTAACAGTGCCTGTTCTTTTGATTACCTACCAGCTAGGAACTCGGACGCTACTCTCTGCACCTCTCCACCATTCCAGTGGTATTATCCTGCCGTCTGCAGACTATCACTCCTTATCTCCGCCATTCCAGTAATACCTGTCAGCAGGCTGCGGATTATTGTACCAAGCACCTCTCCACCATTCAGTGGTATTAATCTGACGCCCACCGACAATCGCTCCTCATTCTAGTGGTATCTGTCAGCAGTCCGAAGACTATCGCTCCAAGTGCATTCTCTCCACCATTCCAGTGGTTCTTCCGCCATCTGCAGATTATCGCACCAACAGTATTTATTACTAACCTATTTTATTTAGTTCCTTCTACTACTATCTTCTCCTATAGGTCTCGCCTAGTACTCCCTAAGAGGGCCGCTACTTGCAGAGCAGAGGCCGCAAAGTCCAAACCTCCTTGCAGGGGTCCCTGGCGAAAACCATCTGCTTCCTTAGATTCCGCGTCTCTGCAGGGAGTAGCACCAAACTAGGTAGACCAAGGATCCGACTATCCCAGGAATTGTGACAGTAACACAACTGTGTCTTTCATCACCACCATTTAGCATTTTGTGGCTTGGTCATTCATGCCACTAACATCACTATGAACTAGCTTCTGGCCCCCACCACAACCATGTAATGTCCTGTGCCCCCCTCTTAGCACCATGTACCACCCTGGGTCCACTAGGACATTTTCGAATTGTATATCTTGTGCAAGCACTGTGAGTTGACACCATAGAGCTCCCATGTGGAAGCACTGGAAAGTCCCCTATTTAAAAAAAGAGACATAAAGGAGCAGTGGGAAAGTAGAGTGGGATTTAAAAGTACAAAATATGGAATGAGAGGAGGAGTAGCAAGCTAGGCTACAGCCTCAGGTAGCTCCCCAGACTGTAGCCTAGCTTGTCCACCTCTAAAATCTTTACTGACTTGATGTTAATCCCTGTATCAATACTACCAGTGTAAAACTCTGACAAAAATGTTTTTTTCACTTTTATTGTGTATGAATAGATGTGTCACGACTAGTATAGCGTACCTGCTATCGTTGGCACTACTCGGAGGAAGGCGCGGAGTCTAACGTGCCCCTGGTGTTCACCAGGGACCCCCGCAAGGAGGTATGGACTTGGCTGCAGGAAACACGCAGGTCGCGGTCCTTCCACGAGTCAGATAGCGAAGCACGAGAGGGATATCAGACAGGCGGGTTCAGCAATGATGCGGGTAATGCAGGTACACAAGGAGGATTCAAACGGGGTGTGAGTCAAGCCGGGTCGATAACGTTCTGACAGCGAGGTACAAAGGGAGATCCAAAGGGGTAGTCAAGGCAATCCGGGTCACAATGGTCACAGGCAAACGGCAATAAACTGGAGGAAGGCAAGGGTCAGGAAACAGATAGACACAGGAACACTGGAATGCTGGAGGACAGGAAAGGACCTGAAACTCTGGCACAGGAGGTGAGGTCAGAGGCACTTAAATAGGGCTGCTAACCAATGCCCTCAGCACTAGTAGTGCTGTAATAGCTGTAGCGCCGTAGCGCTAGTCATAGGGCAGCGCCGTAGCGCTCTCTATCTGCAGCGTCCCGTTGCCTAGCAACGGAGACGCTTCTGGGTCTGGGCTGGCTGGCCGGGAGGAAGGGGAAATGACGCGTCTGGTTGCTAGGCAACCAGACGTTCTTGTATGGATGGGCGGGCGGCCGCCGAGCGGCGCCTGACAGTATGCCCTCCTCCTTCTCCCCTTGTTTGGAGGAATCTCTTAAGTAATTGAGGAGCGTGAAGGTCCGGTTTATCCACCCAAGATCTTTCTTCTGGGCCAAATCCCTTCCAGTGCACAAGGAACTGTTGTTGCCCGTAGCGAATGCGGACATCCAGGATCCGGCTGATCTCAAACTCTGTTCCAGAGGAGGTTTGAACCGGAGGAGGTCGAGATGGAGGTACAAAGAACCTGTTAAGCACCAATGGCCGGAGTAGGGACACGTGAAAAGTATTATGACATCGTAAAGAAGCCGGTAGCTTTAGTTTAACACACACTGGATTAATAACTTGTGAGATGATGTAAGGACCAATAAAACGTGGAGCCATTTTCATAGATGGTACTTTGAGTTTTAAGTCTTTAGTGGAAAGCCATACTTGATCCCCTACCTTCAATAGGGGAGTAGCCCTACGGTGGCGATCTGCAAAGATCTTATGGTGCTGTGATGCCTTTTGTAGAGCTGCTTTGGTTGTGGCCCAAATGATAGAGAATTCTCGATAAAGTGAGTCCACCGCTGGAACAGAGGAGGAAGAATTGGGAAATGGATCTGGGATAATAGGATGCATCCCGGTCACAATAAAGAATGGAGAAAACCCGGTAGATTCATGGACATGGTGATTGTGTGAGAATTCTGCCCAGGGAAGGAATTGCGACCATCTGCTTTGATTATCAGCGGTAAAGCAACGGAGAAAAGTCTCTAAATCCTGGTTGATCCGCTCGGTCTGACCATTGGTCTGGGGGTGATATCCCGATGAGAATTTTAACTCCGTACCCAGTTTTTTACAGAAAGCCCTCCAGAACCGGGAGATGAATTGCACTCCCCTGTCAGAGATAATTTCCTTAGGGCAGCCATGAAGTCTGAAGATCTCCTTGATAAATGTGTCGGCTAAGTGACTGGCTGAAGGTAGACCTGAAAGAGGAATAAAATGCACCATTTTAGAAAATCGGTCAATGACAACCCAGATAGTATTGAATCCAGAACTGCAGGGAAGGTCAGTAATAAAATCCATGGCTATACTCTCCCAGGGAGCATCCGGTGTAGGTAGGGGCTGGAGCAACCCAGCAGGGACCTTCCTGGAAGTTTTGTGTTGGGCACAAATGGTACATGCTGCAATAAAGTCCCGTATATCAGCGCGTATGGTAGGCCACCAGAACCGACGGCAGAGAAGGAATGTGGTCTTCTTTATGCCCGCGTGACCCGCGATACGGGACGAATGGGCCCAACGCAACACCTTGAGTCGTAATTGTGGTTCCACAAATGATCGTCCTGTGGGCGGAACATCCTTCACCGTATTGGTAATAGCAATGATGTTCGAAGGGTCAATAATGCAATGAGGAATTGATGGGTTCAGGCGGTCTGTATCATCAAAAGAACGAGATAGAGCGTCTGCCCGCCCATTCTTAGCACCTGGACAGAAGGTAAGAATCATGTTGAAGCGAGCAAAGAATGATGCCCAGCGGGCCTGCCGAGGATTCAGACAGCGAGCTTCCCGAATGAATGTCAAATTTCGGTGGTCTGTAAAGATGGTAACTGGATATAGGGCTCCCTCTAATAGGTGCCGCCATTCCTCCAAGGCTGCTTTAATAGCGAGAAGCTCCTTGTCTCCGATTCCGTAATTAATCTCGTTGGGAAGAAATCGTCTGGAGAAGAACCCGCATGGAGAGTGGGTACCTGAAGGTGTCTTTTGGAATAACACGGCTCCAATGCCTATTGAAGAGGCGTCCACCTCCACAAAGAAAGGTCGCTGTTGATCCGGCTGAGAGAGCACAGAGGCAGAGGAAAAGGCTTTCTTCAGAATAGTGAAGGCAGAAACAGCTTCTGGAGACCATATCTTAGGATTGGCAGATCTCCTAGTTAATGCTGTAATTGGAGCAATGATGGACGAGAAATCTTGGATGAACTGTCGATAATAATTGGCGAATCCAATGAATCTTTGGATACTTTTAAGACTCTGCGGTTGAGGCCAATTCAAGATGGATGACACCTTGGTGGGATCCATCTGTAACCCGGAGCCGGACACAATGAACCCAAGGAAGGACACTTGGAGAACTTCAAAAACACATTTTTCCAATTTGCAATAAAGATGATATTTGCGCAGTCTTCGTAAGACCTCCCTCACTTGTTCTTGATGAGAACTCAAGTCTTTAGAAAACACTAGGATGTCGTCTAGATAAACGACTACGGAGGTGTACAATAGATCTTGAAAGATGTCGTTAACGAAATTCTGGAAGATGGCGGGGGCATTGCAAAGACCGAAGGGCATTACCAGGTATTCAAAATGCCCATCCCTCGTATTGAAGGCGGTCTTCCACTCGTCACCCTTCTTTATACGAATGAGGTTGTAGGCCCCTCGTAGGTCTAATTTAGTAAACACTTGAGCCCCGCTGATTCTGTCAAATAGGTCAGAGATAAGAGGTAACGGGTACCGATTCTTGATGGTAATACGATTCAGGGGTCTATAGTCAATGCATGGGCGCAGGGACCCGTCTTTTTTTTTGACAAAGAAGAATCCAGCCCCAGCAGGAGAGGTAGACTTGCGAATAAAACCACGTTCCAGATTCTCCTTGATATATTGGGACATTGCCAGGGTCTCTGGGCGAGAAAGGGGATACGTTCGCCCCTTGGGTATAGGTTGATCGGGAAGCAAAGTGATGGAGCAATCCCAGGGCCGATGGGGAGGTAATAACTCGGCCTCCGTTTTACTGAATACATCTTGGAAGTCGGTGTATGCAGCTGGAAGGCTAACTTCCGTAACCGTGGACTGGGCAACAACTTGGAAATCAGGAGGCAGAACACTAGGTAGACATCTATGATGACATTCTGTACCCCAACGAGTAACCTGAGCTCGGTCCCAATCCATCTGCGGAGAGTGTCTTCGTAGCCATGGAAGCCCCAAGATAATGGGATTGATGGATTTTGGCAACACCAACAACTGAATCATCTCGCTATGGAGGGCTCCAACCATTAACCGAATAGGTGACGTGATGTAGGAGATGGAGCCACTGCTGACACGGTTCCCATCTACTGCTGTTAACGATAATGGTTGAGGCAAGGGGAGAGTTGGAATTTGAAGCCCAGCAATGAGAGTGGCAGAAATGAAGTTCCCGGAGGAGCCAGAATCCACAAAGGCCGTGGTGGAGAAGGGACCTCTAGGGGTGCTCAGGGTGACTGCCATAAGAAGCTCAGGGGTGTTTTTTGAGTAGGGAGCAACTGTGGATACTCCTAAACCGGCCTCCCTGCTACCGTTTAGGAGGACGGGTTTCCCGGTTTCTTAGGACAGACCTTGAGAACATGTCCGGAATCGCCACAGTAAAGGCAGAGACGCTGCCTGAAGCGCCTCTCTCTTTCTTCTGGGGATAAACGGGACCGTCCTACTTGCATGGGTTCATCCATAGGCAAAACTGGGTTTTGAAATTGAGGAGCCAGACGAGGAACCACTCGCTTAGAGACAGGACGTTCCTGGGTGCGTTCTTGATAACGTAGGTCTACTTTAATGCATAGCGCAATTAGGGTATCAAGATCAGAGGGGAGATCCCGAGAAATTAGTTCGTCCTTAATACGGTCGATTAGACCTTGCCAAAAAGTTGCGACCAGCGCCTCGTTGTTCCATTTCAGCTCTGACGCTAAGGTCCGGAACTGGATGGCATATTGCCCAACAGATAAGTTGCCTTGACGCAGGTTCAGCAAGCTGGTGGCCGCAGAGGCTACTCTCCCAGGGTCATCGAAGACTCTCCTGAAAGCTTCAATAAAGGAGCCGGTGTTATTAAGAAGAGGTCTCCATTTTCCCACAAAGGCGAAGCCCAGGCTAGTGCTTGACCACTCAGGAGGGAGATCATAAACGCCACCTTCGTTCGCTCTGAAGGAAATGCTCCTGCATTGCACTCAAACTGGATGGAGCACTGGTTCAAGAAACCCCTGCATTTCTTGGGATCTCCATCGTATTTTTCAGGTGTGGGGATACGCATGCCAGAAGTTGCAGTGGATACCGTAACCACACTGGCGGACGCCCCTGGGGCGGTGGTAATGGCAGGAGCAGCAGGCAGGGAGCCTTGTAAGGCATCGAAGCGTGTAGCGATACCTTGAACACATTGTAGGAGATGTGCTTGGGCTGCTTCTTGCTGTTCTACTCGCTGAGCCAAATGAATGAGAAGGTCCCGGGCTGAGGGTTCCCCCATTCCTTCGGTAGTCATCGCCAGAGTTTACTGTCACGACTAGTATAGCGTACCTGCTATCGTTGGCACTACTCGGAGGAAGGCGCGGAGTCTAACGTGCCCCTGGTGTTCACCAGGGACCCCCGCAAGGAGGTATGGACTTGGCTGCAGGAAACACGCAGGTCGCGGTCCTTCCACGAGTCAGATAGCGAAGCACGAGAGGGATATCAGACAGGCGGGTTCAGCAATGATGCGGGTAATGCAGGTACACAAGGAGGATTCAAACGGGGTGTGAGTCAAGCCGGGTCGATAACGTTCTGACAGCGAGGTACAAAGGGAGATCCAAAGGGGTAGTCAAGGCAATCCGGGTCACAATGGTCACAGGCAAACGGCAATAAACTGGAGGAAGGCAAGGGTCAGGAAACAGATAGACACAGGAACACTGGAACGCTGGAGGACAGGAAAAGACCTGAAACTCTGGCACAGGAGGTGAGGTCAGAGGCACTTAAATAGGGCTGCTAACCAATGCCCTCAGCACTAGTGGTGCTGTAATAGCTGTAGCGCCGTAGCGCTAGTCATAGGGCAGCGCCGTAGCGCTCTCTATCTGCAGCGTCCCGTTGCCTAGCAACGGAGACGCTTCTGGGTCTGGGCTGGCCGGCCGGGAGGAAGGGGAAATGACGCGTCTGGTTGCTAGGCAACCAGATGTTCTTGTATGGATGGGCGGGCGGCCGCCGAGCGGCGCCTGACAAGATGTGTTCATGTTTGAAACTTACCTGAGCTGTAAGTTAAACTAGCAGGTCCTAGACTTCTGAGGACACATATAGTACTGCAAATGGAATGTAAATCATGTGTTTATTGAAAGGCATTTATTAAAAGGTAAACTAAGCAACTTGCTTTGAGCAAAGGTAGTATAATGATCCAGTTAATGCTAATAGCAGTCTCATGAAACATTCCTTATGCATTCTGTCCAAAATGAAAACAATTGATCTTCAAAAGGTTTTGGCATATTCTCTGAAAAGTGTTCTAACCTGATTCTTTGATGAGTTTCATGTGCCTTGCAGGGTTAGACACCAATAATTATAAGCAAGGCAGAAAAGCTGACAAATACTAGATACAATTTTCACCATTTCATATGCTATGGCGCACAGATACTCTTATTACTAATGTGCAGTGCTCTTGTTATGAATGTGCAGTATATATGACATCACAATACATTGGGTGGGGTACTAAATGCCAATTACGAGAATTCCGACGACAGTTATAGCGATCACTACAATCCCGACATGTAGAAAATACAGATTTACCATTAAAATGACAGACATCATTTCAACAGGGCTACTATAAATATCGACAGGAGAAAATGTCATCACTTAAAATGGCAGTGTCAGGTGCCGCATCCGCACCTCCGCTGGGTGCCGGAGACGGACACATTCTGCCCGGAAGGATCGTCCCGTTGCTAAGCAACGGGACGCGATCACGTGACCGCGGCGCTCGCGCATGCGCGATGCGCCGATTTGGTTGCCTGGCAACCCAGGCGCTTCCCCGGCGATCAGCTGAGACTGATCGCCGGAACTCCACCATGAGGACTTCCTGCCAGCCACTATTTAAACTCCACTCTGGCACCATTTGAGTGCCAGAGTATTGGTTCTACCAGCTCCAGCTATTAGTTTGTTTACTGTTCCTGACCTCCTGTGTATTTGACTCCTTGGCTTGTTTGACCTCTCTTCCGGATATCCCCTGTACTTCGTTGCCTGCACTGGTATTGACCTTTGGACCGTTCCTGACTTCTCTCTTGCCTTTTCCTCGTGGTACCTCGCTTCCTTGGTTTCGACTCGGCCTGTCTGACTACCCTCTAATCGCTGCACTGGTGACTTCCCGGGAGAACCGCGACCTGCACATCGCACGCAGCGAAGCCCAAACCTCCTTGCGGGGGTCCCTGGTGAACACCGGTGGTGTGTTAGCCTCTCAGGTTAGTTGCGTTAATACCAGTCAGTGATATTTCCTGCATAAAGTGTGACAGGCAGCATTGGTATTAAGGGGGCAATGAGAGGACCCGTCGACTGTATAACCGGCTGTAGAACCATTAGTAAAAAACATTAAAAAAAGGGTGATGGTCCTCCCTATAAACACTAACATAGCATTGCTGGGTTGGGTACACATTAACGATTCTGAAAGATCCGACACCGTGGAGACCTACAAATAAAATCTGAATTTAGCAAAGACCGATTTTAATATAAACAGACTTACCTGAAAACCGACGCTGTAGATCTCCGATTGCACAACCATGGTGACAGCAACTTATTCCGAATGGACAGCTTTTCGGCAGTACAGTTTGACGTAATCGCAACCTGTATGAATGTTAATTTAAACCGGCAATGTCAGGTTAAGTCTTTAAAAATCTTAACCTGCTGGGTCCTGACATTGCAGCTTTAAATTAACATTCATAGAGGTCGCGATGACGTCAAACTGTACTGCCGAAGATCTGTCCATTCGGAATAAGTTGCTGTCACCATAGTGGTCCAATTGGAGATCTACAGCGTCGGTTTTCAGGTAAGTCTGTTTATATTGAAAACGGTCTTTGCTAAATTTGGATTTTACTTGTAGGTGTCCTCGGAGTCGGAATTGTGGTAATCGTTAAAACAATAACCACCGGCGTTGCCAAGGTCAATAGTGTTTGTAGCAAGCACCCCCACACTTTTTTTTCAATGTTCTTTTACTAATGGTTTTACATTATACAGCTTACGGGTTCTTCTATTGCCCCCCTAGAACCGGAAATGTGACTGTCGCCATTTTAAGTGACGACAACCACACTGCCAGCATTTTCTCCTGTCTGCATTTATAGCAGCCTTGTTGGAAATGTTGTCTGCCATTTGTTTGATAAGTCTGTATTTTCTGCATGTCTGGATTGTAGTGATTGGCATTTTAGTGTCACTTTAACTTGTTGGAATTTGCGTAATTGGAATGACTACCACCGAATACATTAATATAAAGATGTGCCCGTAAACAATAAAAAAATACCAATCATTTTGTTTGTGTCAAAACACACTAAACTAGTTTACATTCTATAGTATTAAGATATAGTATAAATAACAGTTCATAGAGATGGCATCAAGACCACTATTCTTATCCGTATCTGACTGGGGAACAGAAAGTCAGATCAAACTGTTCATGTGTGAGTGTCATGGTGCTGTTAACTCCCAGGACATAACCACTTGGCTGGGGTACCTATCAGAGACATACCATGACTGGATACGCTGCTTAGTCCTCAGTGGATGAGTATGAGAGAAAAAGCTGATACCAATGAGTTGTTTGGAGAATGTGGTATTGTGAGGGATAAAGCCAAAGTCGACAAAAAGGCAAACAAAGCAGTGTTGTTGAAGCACCAGCAGAGAAACAAAATTCAAACTTTGCTTGTGGAAATTGGTAGGATTAAGCTTATAAAGGACTTTATACAGATGTGGACTTTTGGTCCTATCTGACTTGACTTTTATCAAAGTGTTGATTGTAGTAAGTGAAAAACAATGTGGGGTTGTCAATGTTGATGGCTCAATGCAACCTGTCGTCTGTAGCTGGTATTCCAGTGGATCCTCTCAGTGAATTTTGAGTACTCCTACTTACTTATTTATGTCTCATGGGTCGCTCACCATTGACTTCTGCTGAAAGCTCAATGAATGGTCATCTAGAATGGCTGTTGCAAAGTTAGATTTGTTTTAAATATAATTTATTTTAGATATTACAGATGGGACAAAATATTTCACATTGAAATTGATATAGACCACAAGTCTTTCGAAAAGCATATAAAAGAATATTTGCTCAAGTCTCCCTTAACAGTTACCTCATAAACTTTGTGGAAAGCTGAGGCGCCAAGTTAGGGACTGAGAAGTAGCTTGTAGAAGCTCAGAGAAACTGAATAGAGAGGCCATAGTTTTACCTCCAGAGAGACTGCAGACAAAGAGACTCCTAGGGGTGGCTTTATAAAACCTTCTAAAAAGGAAAAGTGGAGGTGTTGCCCATAGCAACCAATCAGTTTCTAACTATAATCTATCCAGTATATTCCAGAAAATGATAGCTGAATTCTGATTGGTTTCTTATGAGCAACACCTCCACTTTTCCTTTTTAGAAGGGTCGATAAATCTACCCTCAGGAGACAGTCTGTTTGATTTAGTGACTGGCTAGGTATGGTTCAAGATGTAAGACAATGCCCTTAAAAGCGCTGGCATTTTGTTATTTTATGATTGTTTATGCTATAAAATTTAAGTTTGCGGGATAGAGACAATTAATCGTTACCAAAAAACATAAAGTGAAATTCTGCAACCAGATTTAATTCCCATTCTGTTCATAAGATATACACATGTAAAATACTGCTATCACTTAATATGTCTTTTTATTTTAATTAAAGTGTTAAAAATCTCTAAAATTAGGTATAACATCAATTCAAGCCTATCAAAATCCCTAAAGCTTTAAGGGCCAGATGGCCACCAGTTATGCAGCTAAATGTAACATACCACATCTAAATGTCCACTTCAATCACTGGGTTAGACAGCTACATGCACCATAAAATTCCCTCTCCTCTTTGTTCAAAAATGTTGACTTAGTTGCTATCCAGATGTATTTACAGTAGGTGTGGCATAAAATCCAAGTTTATTTTTTTATTTTTATATATTATAATTTACGTAAAATGAGTATCGTTAATATGGCATATAATGTACCTCACACCTCTGTTGCAGATACATAAAGGTGAGGACAAGCGCTGACAACTATTTACTTCTTTACATTCTTCTGTGCGTGAGCAATATTCTTAATGTTTTTCCAATGCAGGTTAAGTGAAAGGCAAAATGAAAATTACAAATTCAACATATCCTACTTTTTTGTCGAGTAAATATTTCTGTATAGTGGTAGCCCATCACTTGGAAATAATACAGTGAGATAGGTGAAAAGATTCTGAAATGAATGGTCATGCTGTACACATCTGACCTATCTTAACAGAATTTAGCTAGAACTCTAATTGACCAGTAACAAATTAGCCAGCATTTTGACCTTCAAATTGGCTAAACTGTTGAATTGCAAATATAAAATAAATTGGATGAATTGGATTTTAGAATCTTTCTCTTACTAGAAATATCTAATTATATTGCCTAGCAGCAAAGAGCCCATGATTTACTGTGCATATCTGTTAGTGTAATATATTATTTTTAAATCTTAACTGCAAGTTCAAGTTAAAAACACATACAATTAAGAATATGTAATTAAATACTTCTAGTTTAGTGCATTGCCCATTAAATCATTCCCATTGTGAGTGCGATTTTCCCCAAGGTCATTTTTCATTGAGATTTCACCCAGAAACGCCTACACCAAGGGCAACATTGTTACCATAATTTTACTTCCTCGTTAAAGACTTTCTCTATAGGAGAAAATAAAAGGCATCATGATCATCTAATTGTAATGGCAATTTCAAAATATCCTCTGAACATACATAGAACAGTCTAAGACCTCTCATAAAGTAGCTAGTTGACAGCATTCTTTTGTGTAGCTAAGGTTCTAGTCAATAAAACATGCTTTCTTTTCACTCCCAATAATTCAGTACTAATTAGCATGTGTTGCATGAGCAATTCCATGTATTGAATGGATTCCACAGTGCAAAGAAGAATAAGCTAAACTGCATTTGACACACATTAAAGGAATCACTAGAGCTTCCCTTAACACATGAGAGCCCATTAGCAAATGAGTTTTAAGACAGTCCACATACTATGTCAGATTACCTGTCTATGCAACAGCATATGCAAAGGAGTGATCAAAGGCAATTAGAAACGCCAGATCACATCACTGAATAATTTCACTATATCTTTCGCTTTTGGCATAATCTTCATTTTCATTTTTTGTTCGAAAAATGTTTGGAAGACAGAAGACAAGATCAGAGTGACAGAGAGGGAAAAGAATAGCATAGAAGATACATTGTTATAGTACACTTTGCGATTTTCATTTATTTGGCTTGCTTATTAATAACTCCCCCATTTTATTGAATGTATTTTTCTGTATCCACATTACATTAGTTCTGCGCATAGGTTTTCTAACGTGAATTTGAATTTGTGTAGATGAATATGAGCACCATTTTTAAATGAGAAGCAGTGCAAAACTGCACACTGAAATTTAATACTGATGTGCCCATTGCCATTGGTCGAAGTGGGGATGTATATTATTATTATTATTATCTTTTATTTATATGGTGCCACAAAGGGTCAGCAGCACAGTACAAAGAGCATGGACAAAATAGTGGTGGCATACAGGGCAGTATAATAACAAAGAGCAATTAAAACCAACTCAGTTGAGAACAGGTGCAGAAGCATTCCTAGAAACTAGAAAAGGGAAGGAGGAGAGTTGGGAGTAAACCAAAGCAAGCTGAACCTGTGCCTAGCAGTGTGGGATACTAGTAGGATCAGAGCAGTGATGGAGATGCTAAGGCAAGGGAGAAGAGGAGAACCAAGAGCAGGACCAAGTGTGTAGGTGGAAAAGTGAGGCTGGGAAGCCAAAGGCAGACGTAACAGGAGGAGGGGCACACAAGGATTAGAGGGCCCTGTTTATAATCTACAGGGAAGAGTCCGACTGACAGGAAATACAAAGTGGGGAGCTAGGGCGAGGGAACTAGAAGTCTGAAGGGAGAGATATACAAGAGCTGGTAGTAAGAGGAGCAGAGGAAGAATGAGGGTGAGGTATGCTGAAGAAGAAGGATCATGAAGAGGGGAAGAGAAGGGCAAGGGAGAGGTTAGACAGAGGGAGGGTAGGCTTTCCTGAAAAGATGGGTTTTAAGAGATCTCTTGAAGATTTCCAGACTAGGAGACTAGGCCTGATAGAACGAGGGATATCATTCCTGATCATTCCAGAGGGTATAGGGTGGTATCATCCTCATCATCAACATTTATTTATATAGCGTCAGCTAATTCCGTAGCGCTTTGCAATTGGGAAGAAACATTAATAAACCAATACTGGGTAATACATACAGACAGAGAGGTAAGAGGGCCCAGCTCGCAAGCTTACAATCTATGGGACAATGGGAGTTTGAAACACTAGGGCACACGCTACATCATATTGCACATTGGTCTGGCTAGAATGCAAAGGTAAAAAGTATTGAGTGGTCTGTGTGATCAGTCACACAGCAATGTTGGTCAGATGGTTGTTTTCTTGTGTTGGCTGTGTAAAGGGTGGCAATAGGGTAACCTAGGGAGATTAAGATGCTGGTTGAGAAATATCATAAACTTGTCTGAAGAGGTGGGTTTTCAGAAAACGTTTAATTTTTTGAAGACTAGAGGAAAGTCTTATTGTGCGAGGAAGGGAATTCCACAAACGGGGAGCAGCCCGGAAAAAGTCCTGTAACCGGGAATGGGAAGTAGTGATGAGAGTGGAAAAGAGACGCAGATCTTGTGCAGAATACAGGTGTCGAGTTGGGAGATATTTTGAGACAAGTGAGAATATGTACATCGGTGCAATTTTGTTGATAGCCTTGTATGTTAGTAGAATAATTTTACACTGAATTTGTTGAAACACAGACAACCAATGTAGAGACTGACAAAGTGACTCAGCAAAGGAAGAACGGTTTGCAAGGAAAATAATTCTAGCAGCTGTGTGCAAATTAGATTGTAGGAGTTCAAGTCTGATTTTGGGAAGACCAGTAAGGTAGCAAATTGCAATAGTGGAGTGCATGAATTAAGGTTTTGCAGTGTCTTATGTGAGATATGTGCGTATTCTGGAAATGTTCTTTAGATGTATGTAACATGATTTAGATATAGACTTGATGTGGAGAACAAAGGATAGCTCCCACTTAGTTACCACTTCTCCTACTGCCTTCATTTTAGCTCCTCCCTCTAGCTCTTGTGAGGAAGTGTGGCTAGTGCTTGTACTGATGTCTGGTGCAAGCCCAGGGCTGGGCCACCCTGGGCAGGGAAACTCCCCAGGCAAGCCCCAGGCCTTTGTGCCTGTTCTGGGAGAAAACTCCCTGGCCCAAACAGCTGTGCTTTCAAAACCTCAAGCTATTTCTCAGACAGGTAATGTGGTGAATGTTACCAGTACAAGTGCAGTGATTGTGGAAAAAGGAAAAGATGAAGGAAAGAAAGAGAAGGTGACACAGAAAATAAGTGTAATTACTAAACAAGACAAAGGATTGGAATGTAAAACTAACAGCAAACAAATGCAACAGCCTCAAACAAAGGGAATGAAGCAGCCTCAAGAAGAAGTACAAGAAATACAGGATAAATCAAAGATAAATACACAACAAAAACTGCAAAGAGCACAGGAGGGTAATCAAAATGCAGCAAGCTCACCTGGTGTGCAAACATCTCCTCCTCCCCAGAGGAGAACATCTCTGGAAAGACAAACTTTGCAAGAAATCCTGCAACAGCAAGTACTTCTAACCAGCCTGGTGCGCCCAGGTCGCACTAGATCCCAGTTAGGTGGAAGTGAGCTTGGGAACACTAATAATGTGACAAAGCTTGTGTCAGTGGACCCCCCTAAGCTGCAGCCAGCAGAGAAGTCCTTGGTGCCAGTAAAGCAAAGTGCAGGTAAAGCTGCAGCTACAACACACCCAGGATCCAGGCTGCAAGCTGGAGATTCTAACCATACAGGAGCAGCAGTGATAGTAGTTACAACTTGCAAAACTAAGCAGACGTGTATACCTGTCACTGAGAGACATGTGGCAGGAAAGAGCAGTGACATAGGAAAAATGGATATTACTAAGGGAAGACATTCCCCAAGGCCAGAAACATCAAAGGGGCTGAGTGGTTTTAAACAGTCAGGAGAAATCTCAAGGCAGACTCAGAGTCTTAAAGGGGCAGATCATGCACCTGAGCTGTACCTAGCAGATCAAATCCCTGCACTTGTAAAAATAATGGAGGCTTTAAAGAAAACAAAGCTGACAATACAAAATCAGATTGAATATGTTTATAAACTAAAAGCTGCAGATCCAAGTAAAGAAGCTTTATATGATGGTAAACTCAATTCATTAAGTAAAGACCTTGCAATTGTTGTAAGAGAAATTGATTTTGTCTTAGAGCAGCTGGGACCTGTTGGAGAAGTATATAAAAATCAGGAGCGTTTTGATGCAAATAAAGAGGTGACAAGCTACAGACAGAAAATGGAGCCAGAGTCCAGATCTTCATGTGAATTTGAGTCTGAAGACCTCCCAGATGATGCGCAGCTGCTACAGAAAAGACCAGTGTTGCAGAAAGCCAGTTATTCCTTTAAGGAAGGAGACTTGTACAAGAAGGGACAGACGGCAGTGGCAAAACAGCAGAGAGAAAGTGCAGATCAAGTACTAACACCTCCGGTTCCGAGGGACATTGTTAAACAACCATTCAGTGGAGATGTCAGCCCACCTCAGGAAAGTGGATCCCAGCACAGAGATGCAACCAGTGGGACACAGGAAAGAGGAGAAATACCTGAGCATTGTATACAAGAGACTCCTAGTATACATAGTGATAGTGCTAAAAATATTGTGGACAATAATGGTGTTGCTACCGATGAGATAGAATATACAGATGGTAGTTTACAAGAGGTAGTAGTAAATGAGGGTGAGGAAGGAATACAATCAATATGGGATGTTGAACCCTCCACAAACATAGAACTGTCAGTGGTGCAATCAGGGGATCAGAATACTGAGATAGATGAGATGGAAGTCTCAGTAGAGAATACTACACTAGATTTCCCCCCTTTATCTAGAGTGGGACCGTCTCAGGTATCAGTAGATATACCCACAACAGTGAGTAGTCCATCTGTACTGGATCATACACAGAATAGTACACAAGGAAATAATACAAATAGTGGATCTGGGCGGGTTCCTCCTAAGAATGCATGGAGCCACGGGGTACTATCATTTAGTTCAAATACAAACTATACAGGTCAGGCTTTTAGGAGGAGGAATGTGGTCAGATTCAGGAACAAAGGTATCAGAGAGGAGTTGACAGACAGAAGATATGTCATACGAGAGTTATTGTGTCATCAGATGGGGTTTGTACCAGCAAACATATTGGCAGTAATAAACCTACCAGATAGACAGGGGTATGATGTGAGTTTTAAACTTAGGTCTGATCTGGATAGATTCTGGGCAAATTTCAGCAAATTTAGGGATGCAGAAGGTTGGAATAAGTTCAGTTTTATTCCAATCTCCAAGCCAGACACAGTCAGTGTACAATAATTTTTTGGAATGAAGCAGTGCCTCCCCAGGACATTGTGATCTGGCTCAGGAGGCATTGTGATCTAGTGTCAGACCTGACAAAGAATAAAGATACTGATGGTGTCTGGACTGGTGGTTGGAGGGTGTTGGTAAAACTGCGGCAGTATAACAATGTAACCCACCATCTGCCAAATTCTTTATTGGGCGTGAAAGAGGGGTATGTTTTTATGCGGGTCAGCCCAGGACATGTTTTAAATGTGGGAAGTCTGGTCATGTGGCCAATGTTTGCACAATCCTTAAGTGTAATCTGTGCGGTGAGGTTGGCCATGTAAGTGTGAATGTTAGATGCAATTTATGTGGAAGAATTGGCCACCCCCATAGGGATTGTCCAGATGCCTGGCATAACATTTGTAAGGATTCTCCAGATGAGGGTTTGGTGGTAGAAGAAGAGGCTTTGGAAGAGGAGGCATTAATGTCAGGGTCAATAGTAACACAGCAGGAAGTTCAGCTTGAGATGGCTGATACAAAGCAAGAGCATCACCAGCCAGAAAGTGCCCAACAGCCAACAGAAATGGTTCTTCAGGTTGAGCAACAGCCAGTTGAACCATCTTCTTCTACAACAGTGTCTGCTTGTGAAGAGAGTAAGGGTATAGGGAATAGGAGGAAGAAAAAAGATAAATCCTCTCGTAAGCCTGAAGGTGAATGGAGTCTTATTCACAAACCAGGGAAAAAGAAAAACGTTCAGGGAAGAGCAGGTGTAGAAGTAACAGTTATTTCCAATAGATATGAGCTGTTATCTGAGTCGGATAATGATACCTGGTGGTTGGATGCATTAGAATTGGAGCAGGAGATGCAAAGAGTGGCACGGGAATATGATGTAGAGTCAGATGATGACCCGCCAACTAAAAGAAGGTCTGTTACTGAGAAGGGGCAAATAGAGTCCGATACGGAAACGGGAGGTCGGCAAGGTGGCTCTGACTCTGACTTATAATGATGAGACTCATTTTTCTTTGCTGCTCTTTTTGTCTCGTGCTGTAATGGCAGATTTTTCTTATGAGTGATCTCCAGTAATGTGAATAGCATTAAGGTCAGGCGAACTAGGCATGCAGTCTATGACAATCTGAAATATTTGGATGCAGATGTGTTTTATTTTACAGGAGACACGCTTATCTATGATAGGGCAGTTAAGGGAAGCTCAGAGAGACTGGCAAATAGGACCATATTTCTGGTCATTGGCTCCCCAAACAGCTATGAACTCTTAAGTTACAGTTTTTTGTTTTTTTGTTGTGCGTTTATTTTGGTTTTTTTGTTTAAATATTGCTATTGAAATTTTTAAGGCGGTATCCAATTAGTAAATAGGTGGACATTTGTTGTAATATGAGTTGATTATGGTTGTTCCATTGTATTCAGTTGGTTTTCATCAATAAAAATCGACCTTCATTGTAAAACTATTCAATTCCATTCACTTACATTCCCATTACATTTCTCATACTTCTAAATTTTCATATAGCTACTTCTAAATTTCTACTTTGACCACTGCCCATTGTTCCTTGTGCTTTACGCAATAAACTTCACTAAATTGTACTTTTCTTGACTTCTTCCAATCAACTGCCCATAAGACCCTCACTAAAGTATTCAATAAAGCAGGAAGGGTTTGAGTGCCAAATGTTGGATATAATAAATATATTAGTTAATGCTGACTAGGTGTATCTCATAATCCTAGGGTGTGCAAATGGTTCTCCTTTCAAAATGGGGCTTAAGCTTGTGTTAAACATAGCTGTTTGCAAGGTGCAAAGTAGGGAACACATTCATTCTGCTTTATCCTCTACAACTTCGAAGTCATGTAAATATCTTGGGAACATAGTTAAAGTCTATTTTTTGTACTTTTATAAATGGGGATGGTATAGTTTCCTAAGAAAAAAATCACGTTAGCTATATTTTTAAATTGCTAATTTATTTTTATCTTAGGAAAAAAAATTTTTTTATGATACAGTCATGTAAATCTTAGATCTTCATGTTATATATGCTTTACATCAGAGTTGTCCAACCCGCGGCCCAGCATGCCTGTAAATGTGGCCCAGAAGGAGTTTTGGTTGTGGCAAGGGGGCAGCACTGTTAATGGAAAAAAAAAATCCTGCAAAAAAAAAGAAAAGAAAATACTTACCTTGAGGTCACGCGGTCACGTCAGCTGGTACTCCGGCTCCCTCCCTTGTCTCCTCCTCCGTGTTGTGCTCGCAGTGAATGTCGGGCGTGATGTTATCCTGCCCAACATCCATTGCGGAGCGCAGCACAGAGGAGTCACCCGCGCGAGAAGAACAATCAGCAGCACAGAATTGGAGAATAGAAGAGAAGAGGACAGGAGAACAAGCCGATTAAAAGGTAAGTTAAGGGGGATTTTTTTTTTATTATTTCAAGGGACGCTGACCAGTGAATAAAAGTCACCTGGTCCTGGAGCATCATGGACCTTATCTCCCTGCTACATGCTTCTACTTGTAATACTAATGGGGCATTATATATTATTCTCTTTGGCCCATTATAAGTTGTTATCCCTTAACTAACATAGTGGTGTAATTAGCAAAACAGGTCACAATTTGGGGTCACAGTGATATATATGTCAGGTACCGCAGGCCTGGTCAGGGCACCCTGATATACAATGCCTGGCTTAAATGCACTTTATTGATATTGCATCGAAACAATACAAAAAGTGATTATAGTATAACAACTAGAGAGGATTTTTTTAACAGGGCGATTGAAAGGTAAGTATAGGGGGATTTGAAAAAAAAGTGATATATATATATATATATATATCACTTTTTTTCTCATATATATATATGTTAACTATGTTTTCAATGGTTTTTTGGATGATCAGCTATCGTTATTGTTAGTGTATCTTATGTGCGGCCCAAACCAACTCGTCGTCTTCCAATGTGGCCCAGGAAAGCTAAAAGGTTGGACACCCCTGCTTTACATGTTGTTACCAACATAAATTCAAGTATCATGAAAGTAAACTCCTGGCTTAATTACTAAATTGTATGGCCTGCAATTCACTTGGTTTTTGTGCTTAATACACCCCAGTGGAGGTGAGGGTATAATTACAATTTGTATATGTAGCCCCTCTTCCCCATGTAGTATGTCAGCACTATAGAAAATTCCCATCCATAGCAAATAAGCCCATCACATTACTATATATACAAACAAAATAAATAGTTTTGTTCCTGAGTCTGTAATCTCTTTACAGACTAGCACTCTACCATAGTAAAATTACTGCCATAGGTTATTTTTTTTAAACCAAACCTAATATTTATCCATATCCTGGTAATAACAAACCCACATATGTTAGCTATAATCTATATACAAAATGATAATAATAAGAATACCATTTATGTAGTGAAAAGGGATGAATTAGAGTCATAAGGATTAACCCATTACATAAAGTAGTGAATAAAGCATAATGAGTGGAATGCAGACGTCTTCACACCAATGCCCTGTTCTCACATGGTTAATGGTATAACTCAATGTGTAAAATGTGAAGCAAGAAATACTGGCCTGTGTTTATTCTGTGACCCTGTAGACTCAATAATTATAAGATAACATTGTCACCCTTATGGGAAACTGAGCAGCTTTAAAGACTTCACTGGGTGAGCCATGTCCTTATTATGAAGTGGTTTTTGGCATCTAAAGAGATATCAGGGAACTGTCCTAGCAGGTGGGTCTTAAAGTCATGGCCAAAAGTTTTGAGAATGACACAAATATTATTTTTCACAAAGTCTGCTGCCTCAGTTTTTACGATGGCAATTTGCATATACTCCAGAATGTCATGAAGAGTGGTCAGATGAATTGCAAATAATTTCAAAGACAATGAACTTTATAAAAAAAACAACATTTACACTGCATTTCAGCCCTGCCACAAAAGGACCAGCTGACATCAGGTCAGTGATTCTCTCGTGAACAAAGGTGAGAGTGTTGACAAGGACAAGGCTGGAGATCACTCTGCCCTGCTCATTGAGTTAGAGTAACAGACTGGAAGCTTTAAAAGGAGGGTGGTGCTTGAAATCATTGTTCTTCCTCTGTTAACCATGGTTATCTACAAAGAAACACATGCAGTCATTGTTGCGTTACAAAAAAAGGGCTTTCCAGCCAAGGGTATTGCTGCTAGTAAGATTGCACCTAGATCAACCATTTATCGAATCATCAAGAACTTCAAGGAGAGAGGTTCAATAGTTGTAAAGAAGTGATCAGGGCACACAAGAACATCCAGTAAATGCCAGGACCGTTTCCTAAAGTTGATTCAGCTGGGGGATTGGGGCACCACCAGTGCAGAGCTTTCTCAGGAATGGCAGCATGCAGGTGGGAGTGCATTTGCATGCACAGTGAGGCGAAGACTTTTGGAGGATGGTCTGGTGTCAAGAAGGCCAACAAAGAAGCCACTTCTCTCCAGGAAAACATCAAGGACCGAATGATATTTTGCAAACGGTACAGAGATTGTACTGCTGAGGACTGGGGTAAAATAATTTTCTCTGATGAATCTCCTTTCAATTTGTTTGGGGCATCTGGAAAAACTCTTGTCTAGAGAAGGAAAGGTGAGCGCTACCATAGGTCCTGTGTCATGCCAAGAGTAAAGCATCCTGAGACCATTCATGTGTGGGGTTGCTTCTCAGCCAAGGGAGTGGGCTCACTCACAATTTTGCCTAAGAACACAGCCATGAATAAAGAATGGCACCAAAACATCCTCCAAAATCAACTTCTCCTTACCATCCAAGATTTGACAACGAACAATGCCTTTTCCAGCACAACTTTATGAAGTTATGACACTTATGAAATGCTTGTAATTTTCAGTATACCATAGCAACATCTGACAAAAAGGTCTAAAAACAATGAAGCAGCAAACTTTGTGAAAACTCATACTTATGTCATTCTCAAAACTTTGGCCATGAGTGTACACAAAGAGATATGGGCTCTTTGACCACATGATGGCTTGCTATATCGTATATAAGCAAATATAATTCCATTTCTAAAATACAACTTACAATTAATATAATTAGTGATCAACCACATATTCATAAATGCGATGAAAGGGCAACCGAAACATTAAATAAAGCTTCCTGTCACAAATGGATTGAGATGAAATGAGTATCAGCTCAATTAATCCACTTGACCTATCTTTATTTGGTATCTGTAAACTAGAAAATTTGTATTCAATTTATTAATGATAAAATTGGTTCTGTGTGATATATATGTTACATTTTAGCATTGTGGGTTAAACAAGGAAGATGTAAATTGTGGTTTTAAAACGTTGTCACAGTCACCTCTAGAGACAAACCCCTGTAAGAGGGGCAAGGTGAAAAATTGTCTTTAAAAGATGACACCATATACAAGATATTGCCAGACTTTTGTTATCTCAGTCAACACTGATAAGCTGTACATCTTTCAAGTCAATTTCCCTTGGCACAGATTATATAACTTGTATGTAAGTTTATGCTTCTGAACTTTTTCCTTTGTTATGTTTTGCTGTATGTATAATACTTTTTTTGTATATTAAATCTAAAATGTAATAAGGGCTGTCATTGCCTGTTCAGAAGAGGTTTATTGCTTGGCTGTGTTAACCTATTAAATATCAGTGTGGGAAGTGTTAACTCTTTAATGTATCAGAGTGCAGAGTGTGCGCAATTGGGTAATGAGTCATAGGCTTTCTAAAGGCCTTATACGTAGATGGAGGCACTTGATAGGGGTGGAAGTGGCATTTGATGGGAAAAGGGACCAGTTAGATCTGTAAACTTAGAGATAGGCCATTGCAAGATTGAATTGCTAAAATCCTGTATGTCCTCTTGCAGTAAACTTCCAAGTCACAAGGGAGGTTTGTGACTAGTAAATGTAGTCAGGAGAGGTTTCCAGACAAAATAGAGGTGATATATTGTTTGACTGTTTGATTATTTGGTAAGTTATCAGATCAGGGAGCCAGGAGAGACTGGTGTCCCTGACAATCTACATATTTGCTCGTTTATAAAATACAGTATTCAGTATTATTATTTTAGTCACATAAAGCAGAAGTGCAAGCTAGTGTAGACCTGTTTGAAACCCAAATACTGTGTACTTTTCAGCATGTTCCTAATTTGCTTAAATAGTAAATTCAGCTCTGTCTTTTAGAGTTTTAGCTCATAGGGTTTTCCTTTCTAAGATCCAAAGCTCTACAACTCAGTGCTGCAAGATTGGCTATGGGTATGTAATGTATATAAAGATTGCACGTCTACATTAAGATATCTCCTCCTCCTATTAAGGAAACTGAAAGTCCTTATCCCAATAGTCATGCTACAATATACTGAGTGAGGCACACATTATTACGTACATGCCATTTATTATTCCACCCTACTATAATGCATTTTAGCCTTTGTATTAAGCATACATAATAAAGTGAGAGCACTATATGAAGGTTTTGCCTCCATGCCTTTAGTGCATTACCAGGATGTATGGTTAAAGGGACAAACAATTGAACATTGTTGGAGAACAATTATTATTAAGTGTTAGGCATGTGTTATAATTATAGGATATATTTTGCTGAGGGGCTTGTAATCTACAGTCTTCTAGAATGGTGGCCTTCCACTAACCACCCTCTTCTGTTGAGTGAATGTTATAACCTGTATTAATGAAAGAATGAGAGCTAACCTTGTAGTATTCTCCCATTAAAGATTAGTATGGCTAGAGCTTGTATTGTTCAGAGATGGATGACCTTGCAAGGGTCCATGTTTGTGTGTTCATGCAAATAGCTGCCAAAATCTGAAAATAATTTCCAGGAACATTTTGCTGCTAAGCAGGTGCATGTAAGCATGTTATACACAGTGCAGTCTCCACAGACCTTGGTGGTCTACAATCCACAATATATTCCCTGACCTCATTTTTATTTTATATTAAATCTTTAATAAATATTAACTCACAAAGCCAATTTATAGTAAGAAAAATAGCACTGTGCATTTTGTCATTACTAATAAATAGGGCAATCGATTTAAACCTTGGGAATATATCTGCATATTAGGGACAGTTGACAATCCTGCAATCAGCAATATACCCAATGCTGTAGTTTACTGATATCATTTCAAAAGAAATTCCAGTTTAATCTGGTTTAGCCATTGATGGTAACATGACTCTTGTATAGAAAATATATAATAATTTGTATTAATATATCAGACATAGGGGTATATTTACTAAACTGTGAGTTTGAAAAAGTGGGGATGTTGCCTATAGCAGCAAATCAGATTTTAGCTTTCATTTACTTTGTGCATTCTACAAAATAACAACTAGAATCTGATTGGTTGCTATAGGTTACATCTCCACTTTTTTAAACCAACAGTTTAGTAAATTTACTCCATTGACTCCATATCGAATTACACAGTGAGCAATATTAGATTTAGTATCCCCATATTTGTATTTATATGCTCCATATCTCATTCTATGGCTTATTGCTTTATTACTTTTTTTTATTTGGTGTCAATTTCATTAGATGATGACCATTGGAAGACTTGATTTATATCCCTTTCCTTTTTATGAATGGGTTTATTACAACAATAGTAATTGCAGGCCACTCACTGTGACATTCAGTATGTCTAGGTCTTGCAGAAAGCAGGAGACATGTTGTATTTGGTGATATTGCCAGTGTTTTACCCAGTTACACTAAAGCTTTAATATAGGATCATCCTATTAAGTGAGAACTACAATGTTCCTAACTGATTGCAGGAATTCATTTTTATTTCTTCTATCTTTGCCATAAAAGTGTGAAAGTTCTTCAGAAAGCATTGGACTCTTTCTGACAGATAAATAAGACATTCTTGATTGTGTATATGACACAAGCAATATGAAAATTAACATGAAGGGGAAGAATCAATTAGAAAAATTCTGTGTTATGTGTCCCTGGAACGGCAGCGGTGCGCATTTTTTTAGTGAATATCTGCTCATTTTTGTTCTTGCCCCATATAGCTGCGAGCAAACATGAGTTGATATTTTTAATGTGTTAACAGTAATATTCGCAGCCACGAAGTTCTCAGGATTCTCCCCCCAATAATCACATAAATAAAACAAAATAATTAGTGTTCGTATCCATCGTTTTTCATTTATGTTTTAACAGCTACATACACTGCAGCAAATTGCCCAGCAGATTTTTTTGTCAGTTCAAATTTAATGTATTATTTTCACATTAAAGAACGAAGAAGAAAATGATCATCCCTTTCAGTGATTTTGATATATACTATTATGATAAGTGCATGTTAAAATGCTTGTGTACACCTATTGACACCCCACCAATCATTTATTGGCGTGAGATGGACAAAACACTTTTAAGTACCTAAATATAATGAAGGTGGGAGAAGAATGTGAGGACTATTTCTCTCAAAACATCAATTTACTAGTTAGATGCATTACTATTGCCATAGCATTAAACATACACATAAGTACGTCTGCACGGACAGCCTATACAAAATCATGGCACTGTTGTAATTAACAATTTGAAACAGACGCTTCATTTTCAAACAAATTTAACATTTCACTGCCTTTAGGGTTATTTGTGTGGGTAATTTCTTTTTTATGCTCCTTTTAGATTTTAGCTGTAATTTACTGAGCCTGAAACAATTGTGATTCTGGCAGGGAAGATTAGAAAGAATACAGAACATTTATTGCCAGCCCTTAAACGGTGCAGTTTTATTTCCGTATGCTTGCAGATCTTTATTGGACTTGTTTTGTCAGTGCAGTTAAAGCTCCTGTGTTTTTTGTCTTGTATGTAAGTGGTAAATAATTCATATTTACCATCTGCTGCTAATAAGCCTTTCTTTTCTTCCTTATTCCTCTACTTGTCTTGTTCTCCATCCTTCTACTTTAAAGCTTATCTCTGCTATCAAAAAACAAATGGTCTAATTAAGTGCTTTTAGGCACTGTCATTGAAAATGGAACATTTACAATCATTATTCAATAATCACAATATAGGATATACTTAGTAATCTTTGCATTGGTGACAATTGTCCTTTGCCCGTAGTTCCCAAACTTTTTTATAGAACTACAATTATCACAAAATATAAGAAAACATGGTTATAAAAATTCTATGTAATACACATATATATATATATATATATATATATATATATATATATATACATATATATATATATTTATATATAAATGTATGTGTATATATATATATATATATATATATATATATATATATATATATATATATATATAAAAATGTAAATATATATATATATATATATATATATATATACACACAAGTTAACCCGTGCATGATACTCATGCATTCTAGTCA
This sequence comes from Mixophyes fleayi, assembly GCF_038048845.1. Taxonomy (NCBI): domain Eukaryota; kingdom Metazoa; phylum Chordata; class Amphibia; order Anura; family Limnodynastidae; genus Mixophyes; species Mixophyes fleayi. The sequence goes on along the minus strand of NC_134408.1, from coordinate 101,927,906 downwards.
AATCAAGCTACTTAAGGTAGTAAAAAGGTTCTTGTCATGCATTTGGGCCTAGCCCAGGCCTCCTCAGGGGAAGAGCGTTACTTCCCGACGCAAGCACCCTTTTTTAACGTGCTTTTGTCCACATGTCACCACCTCATCATTTTTCTCCATCACCTCATCCTTCATCTTCATCGCCACATCCTTCATCAAGCTACTTAAGGTGTTAAAAACTCCCCACTGTCACCCCCGGCAACCACCAACCACTCCCAACTGTCACTTCTCCTTCAAGAAATATATAGGTCAGTATATAAGTCTGCCCAGCAGGTGGCGCTGCAGCTTGTTTGGTTTTTTTTCCACACACGCCACTAGGCATTTATATAGTAGATATATACAAATATGTGTGTGTGTATTATATTATAAGTAAATTATCTGATTTTTCTTTTATGTTCCCTTCCACATTGCACATTAACTAGTTTTCTTCTTTGACACATCTATTCTAGTGAGGGGCCATATACATGTATCTGAATACTTTTACTATTTCATACTATAAGGGCAGAGAACTACTAGTGAGCTTATCATAAACATTTTCACTATTGCTTGTGTTCCAGTGTAGACTGGAAAATTTCAGGCATTTGTTAAAAATCCTGATGCGGATAAATTTAGGGGTTTATGATTTATATGCTGTTTTCATTCATTTCAATGTAGGAAAGGTAATTAAGAACTAAAAACACATTAATCCACCATTGTCATAAGGGAGGAGCGAAGTTGGAATATTCAGAAAAGCGAATGATGCGGGAGAAAAGTCCATTTTGCATATGTGTGTCATTCCAGCAATACACTCTTCCTTTTTATTCACCATTCCACTGAATGGCATTTCACACTGTATCTATGAATTCCGTGGTGTCAATGATATTTCTTCATTCTGCTCTCTGATCTGTTTGGGATATAACAAGTGAGAAGTCTGTGAAAAACAACAATGATAAGGGGAATTTCACACGGAACACTTAAGACTAAATTCCGGCAGAGAAATATGCAAAATAGAGAATGAGGAGAGTATTTTATGGAAAAGTTTTTAAAATTCTTCTAATTTTTGAATATTAATATATATATTGTTTCTAGGAAACTACTCTACAAAAACTGCCGTCTAAGCATAGACATTTCCTTTAAAACAAGTACAAATGGGCAGGCGCGGGCTGGGAGATGGAAGCCCGGGGGGCAGACAGGCGGCCGCATCAGATGCGGCCGCAGGGAGGAATTATGTATTTTGCATCGGGGGGGGGCGGCCGGCCTACCCCCCGGCCCTAATAGCCGTCTGACCCAGCAGCCCGGGGGGCCGTTGCCCCCCTGCCCCCCGGGCCAACCCACCCCTGCAAATGGGAGTTAAGCCTTCCATTGCTTAGAAATATCTGTCAAAGTTTTAAATGCATGCTAATGCTGAAATTCAGCTTGTTATTAGAAATTAGAGAAGAGTTTTAAAAAATATTTTTTTACTTTAAACCTAGAAGAAAGGGTGACGTAATTTTTGTATGCTACTGTTGTCAGCAAGAAAAGCAGTGCTTTTTATTCAGTGATAAATTTTCAAGACATAAAGTAGTTTGTGGGTTGCATGAGAGTAGCTCAAAGAGGCAAAAGGATATCTATGGCAACACTAGACAGAAAACATGATAATCTTTTGAGGCATTTTTAAAACTTGTTTTCTGAAGAATTCCCTTTCATTTAAAGGCATAACTGTTTCTAATATGATCTATTGTGCCATGGTATTATTGTTTAATTTGAATCATGGCTACCATGAGTCCCAGGTTTCCCAAGGCAGTCCCCCCTTTTTTCCACCCGAAATTTCTAACTCCAAAACCTTTTCTTTTGATGTGTTCAAATTAGCAGTATAAGTGGGATTACGTTTGTTTAATTGTTAACTTATTTGAGATCTAAAAACAAGTACGGGGTAGATTTTTTTAGCATCAGCAATATTCAGGTGATATGGCTACACTGGTTTTCCAATGAGGTAGGTGTCATTAGGTCGATTTCATGGCATGAGAAAACTATAGGTCATATAGGGCAGCACGGTAGCTGAGTGGTTAGCACTTCTGCCTCACAGCACTGGGGTCATGAGTTCTATTCCCGACCATGGCCTTATCTGTGTGCAGTTTTTATGTTCTCCCCGTGTTTGCATGGGTTTTCTCCAGGTGCTCCAGTTTCCTCCCACACTACAAAAACATACTAGTAGGTTAATTGACTGCTATCAAATTGACCCTAGTCTCTTTCCATGTCTGTGTGTGTTAGGAATTTTATTCTGTAAGCTCCAATGGGGCAGAGACTGATGTGAATGAGTTCTCTGTACAGCGCTGCGGAATTAGTGGTGCTATATAAATAAATGGTGATGATACCTGTTCTATTTTTCAATTCAATTATGTGAGTTCTACTTATAGAATCAACAAAGCTGCATCTACATACTAAAAACAAAGGCAAAAAAGACCCACACAACAAAACTCGATCGCTCTATTTGAAAGCTTTATATTGTTGTTAATTGATGATTGACAGTTGCACTGGTATTAAACTCTTCCATCATGCTTCCTCATTCAACCCCTGTTTAGCATGTAGTATACTGATGTTTTCCTGAATTAAAGCATGTGTTCAGACCAATATACCTACTGACTTACGATAAAGCTGCAAAACAGAAGTGCTCACACAGATCTTGAAAACTGGACAGAAGTGATGAATTTTATTTTACTTACATTAGTTATGCATTGTAATCTTGTAATCCTTTGTGAATAGACATCTGTCTCTGAAAGTCAGCTGTACTATTTTTACAATTAAAGCAAAGAAAATAAGACAGGGAAAGGTTGAACGTAATCCAAAAGATCGCCTGGAAGATGTTGATTATACTGTGCTATAACCCTAGGAATAAAGACTTTTTATTGATTATAAATAACAGGTGCCATTTTTAGCAACATTTCTACATTACATTGGTCCCTGTGGAGACTGCATTAAAAATGTCCTTTCCATTTCATTGTAAACTGTATGGTGAAAATTTGCTGAATGGTGTTTTCTGCTGTTATGTAAGAATAGACAATCACCATAGGGTTCACCTGTATTTTATTATGACAGCTATATGCAGCTACCCTGGTCTAAATACACTGTCAGCAAACAACACTGAAGATCATTTAAACCAAAAAGTTTGAACAGATGCAAAGGGGACTATTTGTTATTAGGAGCCACGTTGCAGCAACAAAAAAAATCCTTTGTTGCTGCAATTTATAAAAAAAAATATAGCCATTGGCTGAGCGAAACTTAATTCCCTCGGCAATAATGGCCTGAAACGGTAAGAGTTCACTTACTGTTTCATCAGGCCAGTCTCTCCAGTTGTCTGCATACTTTGTTCACACACTCTTGCATGTACAATATCACTAGAATGCCCAGATTTGGTCTGTCAGTGCTGCTAGCTAAAAAAAAAAAAATATTTGAAAAACGAAAAAAGCTTTTTTTTAATATATTGCATTTAAAAATGGTTTATACTGAGAATAGAGTGTTTTTTAAATGACTTTGTTGTTGATCGTCATCCTGAAATAGCGATAACAAGACAGATTTTGCAGCAGTACATTTACTGCCACAAAACATATTAAATAGACTACCTCATGCAAAGAAAACCTCCACCCACCGGCAAAACTAAGCTCTATCGCTGATGAAAACTGCCCGAATTCTGTTTCATGTATCTTACATTGTATAATATAGTTTTAGACCTTTAGAATTGCAGAGCCTTTTTTGCTAGTGAAATATTTGATGAAAATCAGTGAAGTCTTTATTTTGGAATAACACGTAAAATTTTCAGACACAATAAATGTAAAGAAAAACACAGACAAGAGCTACAGTAAGTTCAGCTATATATGCTGTGTTTATCATGTCCTATATTGATTAAAAATTCAGCTCCATAATTCACTCCATGCTGAAACAATGTTGTCTTTATGATATGACTGCATGTGCTCCTAATGAAATAAGGTGAGTTACTATCATTTATATGAAGCATCTGTGCACACACACACCATAAAATACACAGGTCAAAGGTCACCAGCAGTCTCCAGGGTATAGCCCCTGCAGGGAGCAGTCTAATTGGCTTGTATTGATCTACAAATTGAGACCTTGTTTGATTAATGTTAGCTTGTAAGCTCAGCTAGGACCTCTATGCTGGGTCAAGGCTAGTTTAGGACTAGAGTCAGGTCCTTTTTAAGGATGCTTGTGGTGGAGGACAGCTTGTTAATGCCCTCCATGGACATTGTGTAGAACTTAAGAAGCAGTATGTGCACCGTTACGTCTAATGGTAACTTGATGGCCTGCTAATGCACAGAGAACAGAAGTTACTGGATTGACATGGGAAAGATTTCGGAGAGATTTATTACTGCTACAACTAATCCTGCATGACCAGTGCATTATCCCTTTCCACATTTACACTACTCTTTGACTTTTTCTATATTATAATTTAGTGATGTAAAGAAATAATATTTACAAAGCATTGTAGGTTTTTATATAATCTTAACTTGTTATTTCTAAATAAAATCAAACAGGAAATGTTTATTTTTCTCCTCTATAATTGAGATAACATTTAGCAAAATTAGTGATTAGACACTGGATATTATTATTCAATAAATTATCATTAGATAATGAAATACAGCTAACAAATGTGCATTTTAGATTCACTTTTAAAAGATAAAAATTACTGACACATTGAAGGATACAGACCTCTATTTTTTATGTTTTTTCTATAATGTATTAAAACACTTAGGATATTGATTATTATTAGAATATTTTTATCTACTTATTGAAGACATCAAGAGCAAGACAGAGCAGATACACAATAACATTAAACACAACATTTTATAGCTGTTTTATAGCTTGTGTGTCTCTGAAACAAAAGAGAACTGATTCTATCCTTTTTTTTGAAAAATATGAGGCTTATGCAATTCTGCAAGGGGGTATTATTTGCTTGATAGAAGGTAACAACTTTCTTAGTCAGGAACATCCCTAAGTACTTGATATTGTTGGATCACCATTTGAAGGGAAAGTTAAGTTCTAATAATATTTTTGTTTACAGGGAGGAATGAATAAATCAAAAAATGTTCTATTGTCCACGTCTACTTTAAAATTGTATGAAGTTAAAAACTGCTGAACCTCTTTAAAAATGTTAGGGAAAGAGGTCAGTGGCTTTGTTAAGGAGAGGAGAATGTCATCATCATATAGGGCCTAATTTTCATCAGGGGCTGCTTACTCTCCTGAGATACCTGGGATTGACCTGATTCTGGCAGCTAGTGTTAATGAGAAAATGAGGGGACATTCTTGTCTGTTGTCATTTTTAATGGGGGTTAAGGTAGAGGGGCACCCATTCACCTGGACATAAGCAGACGGATTATGGTATAATGCTGAGATACTTGTGAAAAACTTATAATGAAAGACATATGAGGCAAGATCCTTTATCATAGAGGGCTACCCAATGCGGTCAAAGGCCTTCTCAGCATCTAGAAAGAGAAAAAAAGATAACTCCCAGCACTCATTAACTTGGTAAATCAAATGTATGATTCGTCCACTGCCTGATGGCCGGGGACACTTGATACAGGTCAGAAATAGAATTGTAGCCACAATTGATAGATCGATATTTAATAAATAGATAGGTTTGCAGACGGAAGAATCCCACGTCAGGGGATTCATTAAGGGAGAAAAAGTTTGTGAGGGCATCAGCCAAAGCCAAGTAATTAGAGTGATAAAGAAGGAGCCAATCATCAAGTCACCAGTAAGACTGCTTATTATTTAAGGTAGAGAAATCCAGTTGGATAGAGACAACACAGAGCTCTGTCCAGGTGAATGCATACACATACTTTAATGGAGAGTCTGGAATCTAGGAAAATCATGAGATCTAGGTAATTTTGAGGCCAAGTCAACACCTTGAACTATTTGTCATGTTCCTCAAACAAATACTGAACATTTTTTGCAGTGTGACAGGGTACATTATCCTGCTGAAATAGGCCACTGCCATCAGGGAATACCTTTGACATGAAGGTATGTATGGTCTGCAACAATGTTTAGGTAGGTGGTACATATCAAAGTAACATCCACATGAATACCAGGACCCAAGGCTTCTCAGCAAAACATTGCCCATAGCATCATACTGCCTCTGCCAGGTTGCCTTCTTCCTATATTGCATACTGGTGCCATCCCTTCCCCAGCTAAAAGATGCACACACAAACGACCAACCACATGATGTAAAAGACAACTTGAGTCATCAGACCAGGCCACCTTCTTCCATTGCTGGCGCTCGCTTGCCCATTGTAGGCACTTTTGGCAATGGAGGTCAGTATGGACACTCTGTCCGGTTTGTGGCTACGCAGCCTCATACACAGCAAGCTGCAATGAACTGTGTGTTCTGACACATTTCTATCATAGAAAGCATTAACTTTTTCAACAATTTGTGCTACATTAGCTCTTCTGTAGGATTGGACCAGAAGGGATGCGCATCAATGAGCCCATGTCCCTGTCGCCAGTTCAAAAGTTGTCCTTCCTTGGAACACTTTTGATAGGTACTATAGGTACTAACCACTGCATATCTGGAATATCCCACAAGACCTGGCATTCTGGAGATGCGCTGACCCAGTCATCTAGCCTTCACAATTTGGCCCTTGTCAAAATCCCTCAGATCCTTTCATTTGAAAATGTTTCCTTCTTCCGGCACATCAACTGTAAGAGCTGACGGTTCACCTGCGGTCTTGACAGGTGCCAATGTAACAAGATAATCAATATATATATATATATATATATCTACTATATAAATGCCTAGTGGCGTGTGTGGGGAAAAAAAAACAAGCTGCAGCGCCACCTGCTGGGCAGAGTTATACACTGACCTATATATTTCTTAAAGGAGAAGTGACAGTTGGGAGTGGTTGGTGGTTGCCGAGGGTGACAGTGGGGAGTTTTTAACACCTTAAGTAGCTTGATGAAGGATGTGGCGATGAAGATGAAGGATGAGGTGATGGAGAAAAATGATGAGGTGGTGACATGTGGACAAAACCACGTTAAAAAAGGGCGCTTGCGTCGGGAAGTAACACTCTTCCCTTGAGGAGGACTGGGCTAGGCCCAAATGCATGACAAGAACCTTTTTAACACCTTAAGTAGCTTGATTTGACTAGAATGCATGAGTATCATGCACGGGTTAACTTGTATATATATATATATATATATATATATATATATGTCTCAATTGTAGAGGAATTCACTTTAAGCCAGGACCTGTATACAAAGAAATAAAGGAGGCGACAACAAACTTGAACACAAATGTCCTCCATTTTGATCTACAACAAGTGTCTATGTAGATTGTGTTTTGTAAGCATTTTTCCCACTCTGTGGAGGGGGCATTTCTTTGTGTACACTAAGGAGAGTCAGACTGAAACAGGGCAGAGTAGGAGGTGTTGCTCGGACCCAGTTTCTCAAAACTTTTCACATCTTCTTCAGGGTTTTGTCGAAAAGGAGTTTTTACTCCATGTAAACCTGAAGTTTAAATCACCATCTATAACTATACCAATGCTGTCTCAGGGATTTAGTAACTTTCTGGGTTGCGATGCAAGGTTATTAAAAATTTTCATCCCAAAATTAGTATAGACAACAGAGTGGATATTTCAAGAGGCCTGCATATTTTTTTCCTTGATGTAGCAGAAGTGCATTTGAGGCATAATGTTTCGGGAAGGCTATCCAGAGTTGGCTCTAGGCTGGAGAGCTCTGTGAGCTTTATTGATTAATAGGTCAGTTTCCAATGCTTTCAGTAAAAAGCAATTACCGTATATACTCGAGTATAAGTCGACCCGAATATAAGCCGAGGCACCTAATTTTACCACCAAAAACAGGTAAAACTTATTGACTCGAGTATAAGCCTAGGGTGGGAAATGCAGCAGCTACTGGTAATTTTTTTAGATGTATTCACTATTATGTTTTTTATTTACATCTGTATATGCATTTTTATTGTACACATTTTTATATCATGTGTGTTTTTCAGTTTAATGCTATTTTGTCATTTGATGTATGCTTTCATTGTTGTGGAAAATAAAAATATGTATACACATAAAATACAAATAAATGATTAACTGTGTAAGTTGTGAAATTTTCAAATCTATTACTTGCAGTTTGGTGGGGTGGTCAGTTGTCAGGACTTGAGTTCCAGGGTCACTCTCACACGTTTTTGTTGTTGTAACGTGCTAGAGAGATTTCAGGCTCCAGATCCTGTAACTTCATCTCCTCCCTGTCTTTCCCCATTTTGAAGTTTTCCAGCACCTTTGTGTTTATCAGGGCGCCATACTCGTTGCTGCTGAAAATGAAGATCGCTCCGTGAAAAAAAAAAAAAAAGAGAGAGAGAGTTTTTCAGCCTTTTACTTACCCCGCAGTGGAACGCATGTGCGTTCCCCCAACAGGAAGTTCGGCATTTGGAACGCAAGTTTGCGTTCCAAATGCAAAACTTCCTGTCAGTGGAACTCACATGCGTTCCACTGCGGAACTAAACAGCTTAGGGACCGGACACCAGGAAGTTCACCCGTGTATAAGCCGAGGGGGCCTTTTTCAGCACACAAAAATGTGCTGAAAAACTCGGCTTATACACGAGTATATACGGTAAGTGACTTTGTCAGAAAAATAGCATGTTTACAACTGTATGCAGACTATAAACATCTCTTGCAGCATTTGCCTCCACATCAGCTGCATATACACCTGATTTATGACAAGTCATTATCATCAGCGTATATATTTACATCTGCCCCTTACCATTAAGTGGCTATCTTACTCATGTAAAATAGGGTCATGTGGGAAGCTGTCAATCATCAAACTCCTCACACTTTAGGAAGACTTCTGAATAAAGACAGGTTGTCCAGGGGAGCTCCTCCTCATCCGCTGCTTAGTAGGGAGTACTGCGGCACATTGGAATACTTACTCCAGGATAAAGACGTCTTCTAGATTTAAAATGGGTGTACCTGCTTTTGAGATCCATTAAAGGTGTCAGCTGGCTAAAACAATCACTGATGTTCTCAAAGGCTAACCACTTTAACCTTTATAATACAGGCTTAATGAAAGAATGAAAATATCATGAATATATAATAATGTCATTATTTAAATGTAAGTGAGGGAGTAGAAGGTGTTACTATTCTGTTAAAAAAAATATTTTTTTAAATGTAATTAAATTAGAAAAACCAAATAGTTTCCATACTATTTGTACTCCTGCAAAATAATCACTGTCCATCATGATTTATTTATATAGCGCTAGCAAATTCCGTAGCGCTTTACAATTGGGAGCAAATAATAATAAAACAATACTTGGTAATACATACAGACATAGAGGTAAGAGGGCCAAACATAATATTTCTCAAAAAACAGATCTTTGTTCATCCTACCATTACATGTACTGTATTAATAGTAAATAGAGGGGGAGGACTTTGTCACCATGTATGACATAAAATGTATTAACCCACATCATTGTCTTGTGCTAAGGATTAATCTAAAGACTTTCAGCCACGTACCACTAAGAAGCCTGTGCTTTTAATAAATAAAGGCACCTTTGAGCTTTTGGGCCTTATCATTTTGGACAATGTTGGACAATGTTACAGGCCTAGATGAAAAAGGTCAGAGATAAAAAGTTGTTTGAAGTAAATCTAAATAATGCATCATGGAGTAAATCTGATATTATGTTTCAATTAGAGATTTTCACTGACCTCCGTATTTTGGTTTTGATTTTGGATGTGTATTTTTTTTAGAAAAATAGCTAAAATATGCTAAAATCCTACATTATTATTAACCTCAATAACACTAATTTCCAGTCATTTCCAGTCAATTTTGATCACCTCCCAGATCACAATATTACTTTCATCCACTTTCGGACAAAGACTGCAGCGAACTGGCTGGATGCTAAGTGAAATAGCAACGACACAAACACATGGTAGTTCATAGCACATCTAGGAAACATTGCCACACAGCTGTGGCAGAAAAGAAAAGTGGTGTAAGAAGGAATTCTCCTTGGGCCCTCCCAGCCACCTTTATGTAAGATATTGAAAAGGACATGTACATTTTAACAAAGCAAGCACTCCAGCGACAAGGAGTGCCACTTTTTGGCTGAAGTGCTTGGTTTGTTTGGACCCCAACAGAACAAGCTACTAATAGCTTAGCTGCCTTAAGCCCAACAGTGCTGTCAATGAACTTTACATTATTAAACCATGTCTGCTCGTGTTGCATCTTTAATCTCCTTCTCCTCTCTGGATACCTCCCTCTCATCCCTGAAGAACTGCCAAACTTATGTAGACACAGGAATGGATAATACAACTGGAGCGGCATTACATCTCCTTTAGACAGATTGTGACATGGAACATGTGGGCAGCATGGAATCCGTCATCTTGGAATACGCTGCATTGAACATAGATTTTAAACAATGTATAGATGCTGTTGACAATACCGTACTTAAGTTAAAATGTGACCCACTGGATGAGATCCCAGATTTAAGAGAGCTTGTACATGAGAGATACACTGCACTTCAGAAGAATAATACAGAGAAGGCTCTGAGGCAGGACGATAAATATGTCCAATTTAAAAAACAGCTAAGAGACCTGAAAAATCAAATGGGTGTGTCACATGCCCCTGCAGACAAAGATTTGGAAGATGGGTAGATCACCGTCACCCAGTCCACTCCTATAACACAGTTGGAGATGGTGAACCCAGTGAAAAATAAAGTATGTGGCCACACGTACGAGAATAGCAATTGAACGAATGATTGAAAGCAACTTCAGGTAAATCTGCCAGTTGTCCAAAAATTAGCTGAATCACTCTGACATGAGTATATCAGATCTTGTTACAGACAATGTACTAATAAGATCCATTGACATTCACAGCAAAAAGCTAGGTCATCACTGAGCTTAGAATCAGCCCCAATCTAAATTTTTTTTAAAATATAGCTAGGTACCTTTGACGTAAAGTGCAGATTACAAACACTTTGTGCAATATTGATGATAGAGCAGCAAAGTGGTAGGTTTGAGTAATATATTTACATGTCTATTTAGACATTCATGCTTCCATTACTTCTGTAAGCCACATTGCTCTTTGTTACTAAAACGTCTAAGTAACATTGGCACACAGCAGTAGTTGAAAGGAAAAGTGGTGCAAGATGGGATTGTCCTTGGGCCCTCTAACCCACCCTTATATTTGGGCACCCAAAAAACCAAGCAAACAATGGGCTTAAGGGACCTAAGGTAACAGTGCTGTTAATGAACTCTACTGTGGCAAGATGTTATTGTCATCATCCTCAGTTTCATCCTCACCCTCATCAGTGTGTACATCATTCTCACACATTATTAATTCATCCCCGCTGGAATCCACCATTACAGAACTCTCGTACTTTGATGTAATTGGAGGGAAAGGCGTTCCTCGTGGAAATGGTAGTTCATTTTACTGAACATCAACATTTCCACATTTTGAGGGCGTAGTGTCCTACACTGATCACTGACAAGGTTCCCGGCTGTGCTGAAAACTCTTTCTGAGTACACACTGGAGGGTGGGCAGCTTAGGTAGTGCAAAGCGAGTTGGAACATGGGTCTCCAAATACCCTTCTTTTCCGCACAGTATGTAAAGGGACTGTCTGATGTGTTTATTTCTATGCTGTCATTAAAATAATCCTCCACCATCCTTTGGATTGGTAGTAGGATCAGGTGGAGTTACAGCAGAGGTGTCATGTCTTGAGAAAGCTAAGTTTTTTCCTAGCAGCAGTTGACTGACAAACTGAAGGAGGAGATGCTGTCCTGGCACGTAACATTTGAGCTGTCATCTTGCTCACCAGGAGCTCCTTGCATCTCTTCAGATCTGGGTCAGTTGTAAGAAAAAAGAAGACATAGCTCTTAAACCTAGGATCAAGCACAGTCGCCTAAATGTAGTGATCGATTTCAAGATTTTGATAACTCTTGGATCCTGGCAAAGCAAATAAAGTACTTGATCTACAAGTCCGACATACTTAGCGTAATTTCTTTGTTTCACCTCTTCCTTCAGTTTCTCTAGCTACTTTCCAAAAGTCTAATTAAGGGAATAACTTGGCTCAAGCTAGCAGTTTCTGAACTCACTTCACAGCTGACTACTTTGAATGGTTTCAGCATCTTGCACAACACGGAAACTATTCTCCACTGCACTTGAGTAAAATACATCTCCCCTGCTTTCCCAATGTCATTGCTTGTGGAGTAAGCTGTCACTCACCGGACTGTGAGTGCTACTTCTAAGGTAGCTAGGAACCGTGTCCGTCCATTATTATGAGGTACTGAGCATGTGCAGTCCCTTTTAACCTTCAGTTCTGTTCCTTTAACTTAATTGGCTGATCAGGCAACACTCCCTATACTAAGCACCTGTGGTCAATACCACGTTGCCTGATCTTGGAGTCTCATTCCTCATGAGTCTCTGAAGGTGTTCCAGTGCCTGCTCGTGTGTTCAGCTTATGCTGATTCCTGTTTGCCGTTTGTGGTTTCCAGACCACTTCTATTCCTCGTGTTCCTAGTGTCTTCAGCAGCTGATTCCTATCCGCTGCCTCCGTATATCTACAGTACAGATTACTGCAAACTCTCCTGTGTTTCATCGTGACTCCAGCAGCTGATTCCTATCCGCTGCCTCCGTATATCTACAGTTACAGATTACTGCAAACTCTCCTGTGTTTCATCGTGACTCCAGCAGCTGATTCCTATCCGCTGCCTCCGTATATCTACAGTTACAGATTACTGCAAACTCTCCTGTGTTTCATCGTGACTCCAGCAGCTGATTCCTATCCGCTGCCTCCGTGTATCTACAGTTACAGATTACTGCAAACTCTCCTGTGTTTCATCGTGACTCCAGCAGCTGATTCCTGTTCGCTACTTCAGCGTGTCTACAGAGTCTGCTCGTCTCAGCGCTCCAGTCTGCTTTCTACCTGTCGTCAGCTGACCCGCTGCCTACTGCTTCTACAGTGTGTCCATTTGTGTCAACTTGCCTGTTGCATCGAGTCTACGCTCCTCGGCTTCCAGCTTTGCTACATCGATTCAACTCTCCCGTGGTCTCCTGCTGTTCTATTCAATATACTACTGCTTCCTGAGTATTTGTCATCCTTGCTGGCCTACCTACAGTGCGCTGCACCTACCTGCCGCTTCCATTCTGCAAGGACTTCTCATCTCGTCTGTTCCCGGCCGCTCAGGTATCCCTGCAGCTATCTCTAACAGCCTGCTCATCTGAACCACGGTATGCATACTTCTCATTGACTGTGCTGGTGTATTGCATATCCATCTGGACTGAGTTGTTCTCCTCCGGAGTTTCCATCCTCTGAGACTATTGCTATTATTGACTGTGTTTCCTTTTGCTGGACTATTTGAGTGACTTTGTTTATCTGTGCAGTGCTGTTCATTCATTATTATCATTGTGTGCAGTTCAACGTGGGATCAAGTTCAGTGTACCCGTGTAGACTCTGCATAGCATTTATCTCCTCGTGTCCTTCCTCACATATATATTCAGTGGTACAACTTGCTAGTGGCAGACCACTGATTCCTGTTTCCCTGTGTCACCAGTTGCATATATCCTCTCACATAAGCAGTGGTACAACTTGCTACTCGCAGACCACTGACTTCCCCGTTACCTTCACCTGGATTCCATTCCTTCACTACAGACAGCGGTACAACTTGCTATACGCAGACCGCTGACTTCCACCTCCTTATTACTCCTGGACATTCTTCTCACTATAGCAGTGGTACAACTTGCCGTGCGCAGACCACTGACTACCCTCACGTGTTCTTGTCCATCCAGATCCTCGTGTTCAGTTACCTATTGTTTACCAGTGCTGCTAGTCATAGACTTTCTGAGCATTCTCTAACCATCTGCTGTTTCCAGTTCCATTATCACCCTGCCATCAGAGTATCATATACCAACTCTACTGCTCTGATAAGACCATCAGCGGGTGATACTGGGTAAAGACTCCTAGTGCCCGTGACAGTAAGATCAGGCCATGACAGACCCAGATTCGGAACCCACAGCTAAAGAGATGCTGCAGCATCTGGTCACCCGTGTGGAACAACAGGATGTTCGTCAACAACTATTACTACAATGTTACCAGACGTTAGTCTCCCAAAGAACGTCTGGGCAGAATATTACACCTTCTGTTGATGCTCCTGTGCTTTCCTCCGTTTCCCCAGTGCCATCCCAGGTGTCTACGGCTTCCACGCTTCACCTGCCAACTCCGTCAAAGTATGATGGAGATCCCAAAACATGTAGAGGTTTCCTCAACCAATGCTCAGTACATTTTGAGCTCCAACCTCAAAACTTTTCGACTCATCGTTCCAGAGTGGCCTATCTCATCTCATTATTCTCCAGACAAGCTCTCGCATGGGCTTCCCCTCTGTGGGAAAGAAATGATCCGGTGTTACAGGATAGTGACAAATTTATTTCCATGTTTCGTAATGTATTCGATGAACCAAGTCGTGTTATTTCCGCTGCCTCCAGCATTCTACGTTTACGACAGGGTTCACGTACAGTAGGACAGTACGTCATTCAATTTAGGATCTTAGCCTCTGAGCTTCAGTGGAACACTGAAGCGTTAATTGCCGCCTTCTGGCAGGGGCTCTCGGACAAAATTAAAGATGCACTGACTACTCAAGAACTCCCTACGTCTTTAGAAGATTTGATTTCTCTTTGTCATCGTGTCGATCTCAGATTTCGTGAGAGGGACTCTGAGAGAACTACTTCAGCTAAAACATCTCTTCGTCCCACTTCTCAAATTCGTCCTGCTTCACCTCCGGTAATACCGATGGAGATTGGACGTTCCAAACTAACCTCTGCAGAGAGGAATCGAAGAATTAAGAATAGACTTTGTATCTATTGTGCTGATGCCACACATATGCTCCAGTCATGCCCCAAAAAATCGGGAAATGCCAGGCCCTAACTAGTTCTGGAGAGGTGAAGTTAGGGTCCCTGGAGTCCTCTCCATCTTCTACGAAATCAAAAATCTGTGCATTTGACGTTACCATTTCATTTGCTACTAAGTCTTTTGAGTCCCAAGCTCTAATTGATTCAGGAGCTGCGGGAAATTTCATTTCTGAATCCCTTGTAAATCAATGGTCCCTACCAGTGATTACCCTGAAGACTCCTATTACGGTGACGGCTATCGATGGATCACGTATTATCAACGGTCTCATCACCCAAAGTACGTCTTCAGTGACCCTTCAGATAGGTGTTCTACACCGAGAAGAAATTTCGTTTTTAATCCTTCCTGTTACTACAAGTCCGATTGTTTTAGGCCTTCCATGGCTTTAATGTCATTCTCCCCAGATTGACTGGCGTACTCCTCAAGTTACATCTTGGGGACCTGAATGTCACCAACATTGTCTTTCTCGTGTTGTTCCTCGTAGAATACAGCAAACCTCCATTTCACCTTCCTCACCGGGACTTCCTCCTCAGTATGCTTCAATTGCCGACGTCTTTGATAAAGCTCAGTCTGAACGTCTTCCCCCTCATCGTTCATGGGATTGTCCGATTGACCTGTTACCTGGCAAGATTCCACCTAGGGGTCGTGTTTATCCACTTTCATTACCTGAGACTCAGGCTACTGCTGAATACATCCAAGAGAATCTCCAGCGAGGATTTATTCGACCTTCTACTTCTCCCGCTGGAGCTGGGTTCTTTTTCGTGAAGAAGAAAGATGGATCATTACGCCCCTGCATAGATTTTCGTGGACTTAATGCTATCACTATCAAAAATCGGTATCCCATTCCTCTGATTTCTGAGTTGTTTGATTGGATCAAGGGAGCCTGGATTTTTACTAAGTTGGATCTTCGTGGTGCCTACAATTTGATTAGAATCAGGTCCGGTGACGAATGGAAAACAGCTTTTAACACCAGAGATGGGCATTATGAATACTTAGTAATGCCCTTCGGGTTATGTAATGCCCCTGCTGTTTTCCAGGGCTTCATTAATGAGATCTTTCGGGACTTGTTATATGTATGTGTCGTAGTATATCTGGACGACATACTCATCTTTTCCCAAGACCTGCCGTCACATCACCAACAAGTGGCCGAAGTTCTTTCCAGACTCCGGAAAAATTCATTATTCTGTAAATTAGAAAAATGTTCATTTGAGTTGCCCCAGATTCCATTTTTGGGTTATATTGTTTCCGGAGTTGGTCTACAAATGGATCCAGAAAAGGTGAATGCTGTGTTACTTTGGCCTCAGCCAACTACTCTTCGTGCCATTCAGCGTTTTTTAGGCTTCGCCAACTACTATAGACGCTTCATTCAAGACTTCTCTTCAATTGCATCTCCCATTGTGGCTCTAACTCGCAAAGGGGCCAATACTAAGCAATGGTCATCTGAGGCTCTCCTAGCCTTTCAATTTCTTAAAGAGTCCTTCTCCTCTGCTCCCATCCTTCGACAGCCTGATGTGACGCTTCCCTTCTTCCTAGAAGTAGACACCTCTAATGTTGGTTTAGGAGCCATTCTCTCCCAGTAATCGGAGCAACAAAAATTCCATCCTTGTGCTTTTTACTCTCGGGGTCTTCTGCCTGCGGAGAAGAATTACACCATCGGGGACAAGGAGTTGCTGGCTATTAAAGTAGCATTGGAGGAGTGGAGATATTTGTTAGAGGGAGCTCGTCATCCGGTGACAATTTTTACGGATCATAAAAATTTGTCATACCTACAGTCTGCTCAATGTTTAAATCCTCGTCAGGCAAGATGGTCTCTTTTCTTTTCCCGTTTTGATCTAATCATAACATTCAAACCAGCTGCAAAGAATAAAAAAGCAGACGCTCTATCTCGAGCCTTCGTGGTGTCCTCAGACGTTGAAGAGAATCCTAACCACTTTATATTAGACCCCAAATGTGTTTCTCTGGCTGCTTCTTCCACGAAAGTGCTACCATTTGGGAAGACCCTCGTGCCTCCTGCTCTTAGGAAAAAAATCCTTTCATGGTTTCACTCTTCTCGTTTCTCTGGACACGCTGGTGAACGCAAGACCTTTGAAATCCTTTCTCGAAGTTATTGGTGGCCTTCTATGAGGAGAGATGTCAAAGAGTTTATCGCAGCATGTGATTTATGCTCCAAGTTCAAGACCCCCCGCAGAACTCCAGCGGGGTTGCTTCAGCCACTAATCATTCCATCTAAGCCTTGGACCCATATTAGTATGGACTTTGTTACTGAGCTTCCTCCTAGTAAGAATTGCAACACCATTTGGGTAGTGGTGGATAGATTTTCGAAGATGGCGCATTTCGTTCCCTTGTCTGGTTTACCTTCTTCTTCTACCCTGGCTGAACATTTCATTAGAGAAATTTTCCGTATCCATGGATGTCCGTCCGAGATCGTGTCAGATAGAGGAGTACAATTCGTTTCCAGATTCTGGCGGGCCCTTTGCAAGACCTTGGGCATACGATTGGCACTCTCATCTTCCTACCATCCCCAATCGAACGGACAAACTGAAAGAGTCAACCAAGATCTTGAGACTTTCTTAAGGATGTTCTCGTCAGCCAATCAAGACAACTGGGTAGAATTGCTTCCTTGGGCTGAATTTGCTCATAACAACATGTACCATGAGTCATCATCTAAAACTCCATTCTTTGTGGTTTACGGTCACCATCCGTCTTTCCCGGAATTTCCTGCCCTCCCGCCCACCCAAGTTCCTGCTGTTGAGACTTTGTGTCAAACCTTCAAAAATATTTGGGCTCAGGTAAAAACCTGTTTAAAGAAGACATCTGTCAGATATAAGTCTTTTGCGGACAAAAAGAGACGGGCTATTCCACCATTGAAAGTCAGAGACCGGGTGTGGCTATCTACTAAGAATATTCATTTGAAGGTTCCTTCCATGAAATTTGCTCCCCGTTTTATTGGTCCATATAGGATCATTCAAGTTATTAATTCAGTTTGCTTCAAACTTTTACTTCCCAAGAGTCTTCGTATTTCCAACGCCTTCCATGTTTCCTTGCTCAAACCTCTCATCATCAACCGTTTCTCGGTCCCTCCTTCAGCACCACGGCCACTTCAAGTTCATCAGGAGGAAGACTTTGAGATTACTCAGGTTTTGGATGCTAAAATTTCGCGAGGAGTTCTTCGTTTCCTCGTGCATTGGAAAGGCTTTGGTCCTGAGGAGCGTTCATGGATCAAAGCTGAAGATCTCAACGCTCCAGCTCTCTTGAAAAAGTTCTATACCAAATTTCCGGACAAACCCGGTTCCAGGTGTTCTGTGCCCACCTTTAAAAGGGGGGGTACTGTCACTCACCGGACTGTGAGTGCTACTTCTAAGGTAGCTAGGAACCGTGTCCGTCCATTATTATGAGGTACTGCGCATGTGCAGTCCCTTTTAACCTTCAGTTCTGTTCCTTTAACTTAATTGGCTGATCAGGCAACACTCCCTATATTAAGCACCTGTGGTCAATACCACGTTGCCTGATCTTGGAGTCTCATTCCTCATGAGTCTCTGAAGGTGTTCCAGTGCCTGCTCGTGTGTTCAGCTTATGCTGATTCCTGTTTGCCGTTTGTGGTTTCCAGACCACTTCTATTCCTTGTGTTCCTAGTGTCTTCAGCAGCTGATTCCTATCCGCTGCCTCCGTATATCTACAGTACAGATTACTGCAAACTCTCCTGTGTTTCATCGTGACTCCAGCAGCTGATTCCTATCCGCTGCCTCCGTATATCTACAGTTACAGATTACTGCAAACTCTCCTATGTTTCATCGTGACTCCAGCAGCTGATTCCTATCCGCTGCCTCCGTATATCTACAGTTACAGATTACTGCAAGCTCTCCTGTGTTTCATCGTGACTCCAGCAGCTGATTCCTATCCGCTGCCTCCGTGTATCTACAGTTACAGATTACTGCAAACTCTCCTGTGTTTCATCGTGACTCCAGCAGCTGATTCCTGTTCGCTACTTCAGCGTGTCTACAGAGTCTGCTCGTCTCAGCGCTCCAGTCTGCATTCTACCTGCCGTCAGCTGACCCGCTGCCTACTGCTTCTACAGTGTGTCCATTTGTGTCAACTTGCCTGTTGCATCGAGTCTACGCTCCTCGGCTTCCAGCTTTGCTACATCGCTTCAACTCTCCCGTGGTCTCCTGCTGTTCTATTCAATATACTACTGCTTCCTGAGTATTTGTCATCCTTGCTGGCCTACCTACAGTGCGCTGCACCTACCTGCCGCTTCCATTCTGCAAGGACTTCTCATCTCGTCTGTTCCCGGCCGCTCAGGTATCCCTGCAGCTATCTCTAACAGCCTGCTCATCTGAACCACGGTATGCATACTTCTCATTGACTGTGCTGGTGTATTGCATATCCATCTGGACTGAGTTGTTCTCCTCCGGAGTTTCCATCCTCTGAGACTATTGCTATTATTGACTGTGTTTCCTTTTGCTGGACTATTTGAGTGACTTTGTTTATCTGTGCAGTGCTGTTCATTCATTATTATCATTGTGTGCAGTTCAACAAGGGATCAAGTTCAGTGTACCCGTGTAGACTCTGCATAGCATTTATCTCCTCGTGTCCTTCCTCACATATATATTCAGTGGTACAACTTGCTAGTGGCAGACCACTGATTCCTGTTTCCCTGTGTCACCAGTTGCATATATCCTCTCACATAAGCAGTGGTACAACTTGCTACTCGCAGACCACTGACTTCCCCGTTACCTTCACCTGGATTCCATTCCTTCACTACAGACAGCGGTACAACTTGCTATACGCAGACCGCTGACTTCCACCTCCTTATTACTCCTGGAGTACTTTTTAAAAAAGCATAAAAAGTGCTAAAATCCATTTTTATTTTTTTTTCACTCCTACGCTATTATTAACCTCAATAACATTCAATAACAATCATTTCCACTAATTTCCAGTCTATTCTGAACACCTCACAATATTGTTTTTAGGCCAAAAGGTTGAACCGAGGTAGCTGGATGTCTAAGCTAAGCGACACAAGTGAGAGGCACAAATACGTGGCAGGATCAGTGGACTTAAACAGCAGTACCACTGGACTTATACGGCAGGATCAGTGCCTTGCTTGCAGTCTCCTAGGTAATGGCCAGTAAAATATGGAACACATACTTTATGGATAAACAATGTCACTACTTTTCATGCCGAGAAGCTAACCAAATAGTTTTCTCCATACAAGATACTCCCAACTATTCACTGAAATACCTAGCTTTTATCATCACGTAAATGAACTCAGCAGTCAGATCCATAATAAAGTGTGTCATCACACAAGTCAGGTTCGGGATAGACTCATCACAGCTCAGGTAAATTTAACATGTCCAAACAGATCATTATGTATCTGTAGTTCTGTCTTGTTTTTAATGTGATTTTTGTGTTTATTAAGCCATGAATTGAACATGACAAGTGTATATGTGCGAATGAGCCCTAAAATCACATATAAAGAGATTACAGATCTGTGTTTAAAGCTTCCCTACAATCTTACATTACAAGAGCAGTGTTATGGTAAGGATTTGGATTTCACAAATGCTTTCCTTTTAGTAAATTTATCTCATTTAAATGTAGTGCTAAAATGACATTGCTTTTATAACCTGTTTGTGTAAAATGTTGTTTTAAGAGAATAAAAAAGGGGTTCTAACCTTCTCGTAGCTTCACATTTATATAATTTGTTTGGTCATTGAACCATCCTGGGATCTCCACCCGGCAGCAGTACGTTCCTTCATCCTCCTCAGTCACCTCAGTGATGGTCAGGGACACGTCCCCCTGTGATATGTTCCCCAATAACTGGTATCTGTCAGATTTCCTCCAGGTCACCCTGCTGCCGTCTGTCTAGATGATCACATTGTTACACTTAGAGGATCTGTAATACTGTCTCAGCAGTTGTAAGGTCTGTGGCGCTGTCTCTGTAGCTGTAGTCTTTGCATTATTGTCATAGACTAAATCTCCTTACTGCGATCTGCACTATTTTTCCTATTATTTATGCTAAGTCCTAGCAACAAAAACTTAGTTTGCAGAATTATTCCACTAACACATTCTCTCTCTCTCTTAGGCTACTCTTTTTATGAGTAGACCTTTTTCCCAGTGGATCTTCCTTTGTCACAAATCATCACACTATTTATCACTCAGTCACCTTTCCCAAATGTTTGCCCTCATTGTCCCTTCAAAACTGAGTTACCCTTTCACACTTCCTTCCTTTTCAGAGCCTCATTTTGAGTTTGTTTTTCCGCAGGAAATACCCGAACAGTGCTCGGATCCCGTCGGATCCTCACTGTTCGGGTGTGCTCGTATTAGCGCAATCCGAGCCCGCTCATCTCTAAAAATAACCAAATTTAGTGCTCCACCTGTTTCTTGGATAAGTAATATAATTGTAAAGCTAATAAATTAGCAAAAAAACAGTTTAATTCCTATAAGGTAGGCTTCATTAATTCTACACACAAACCAGATTGTCTTCCTCTCCATCTATGCATATTGGCAATGCAGCCATCGCCTTTGGGTGTATATTACACCCTACACTTATAGTTAAATATGTAAAGAAATGGACAAAGGCAATTTGGTTTCTGTCTCTGTAGGCCCCCCTCCACTTGTAGAAAATACAAAAAAATTCAGCCGTTATAGACTGTACAATATTAATTGAAATGGACAAAGGCAGTTTGGTTTCTGTCTCTCTAGGCCCCTCTCCACTTGTAGAAAATACAAAAAAATTCAGCCGTTATAGACTGTACAATATTAATTGAAATGGACAAAGGCAGTTTGGTTTCTGTCTCTCTAGGCCCCTCTCCACTTGTAGAAAATACAAAAAAATTCAGCCGTTATAGACTGTACAATATTAATTGAAATGGACAAAGACAGTTTGGGGTCAGTCTGTGTATGACACTCTACCCATAATGAGAAATTACCAAAACAGCAGCCTTTCAAGACGGTACGTGATATGGAAATGCCCCAAGTCCCTTTCCTCTTTGGGGGTAGATTGCACCCTAGACTTAAATAGAAAGTTTTAAAAAGATGTTATCATCATCATCTGGGGCTCCATCCTCACCCTCATCAGTGTGTACATCATCATCACAGACTATCAATTCATCGCCGCTTGAATCCGCCATTAGAGAACAGTCAGTGCTTGGATGTCTTGGATGGTGAAGGCCTTCCTCATGGAAGATGTAGTTCATTTTTATAAACATAATTTTCTCCACACTTTTGGGAAGTAACCTTCTACGACGATCACTGACTAAGTTCCCGGCTGTGCTGATTACTCGTTCAGAGTACACACTGGAGGGTGGGCAGCTTAGGTATTGCAAAGCAAGTTTGTACATGGGTTTCCAAATGGCCTGCTTTTCCTCCCTGTAAGGAATGGGACTGTCTGACATTTCCATATGAATTACCTCTTGAAAATAATCCTCCACCATCCTTTGCATGTTTATACTCGTATTGGATGGAGTTATGGGCAAGGTGACACATTTTGTTGAAAAATCCTTTTAAACCAGCCCAGATGTTAAATTGTTCTGGTTTGCCCCCTGCCTCTTCCCTGCTTCTTTTTGGGAAATTTAATTTTTTACGAGCAGCAGCAGCTTGAGAAAGTGAAGGAGGACACCTCGTCAAGCCGA
Source organism: Mixophyes fleayi (assembly GCF_038048845.1). Taxonomy (NCBI): domain Eukaryota; kingdom Metazoa; phylum Chordata; class Amphibia; order Anura; family Limnodynastidae; genus Mixophyes; species Mixophyes fleayi. Next base: position 101,905,382 of record NC_134408.1, on the reverse strand, counting down.
TGCCCAGTTCAGCGGCCAACTTGCTGAGCAATAGCTCCTTGCAAAAGTTCACATCTCGTTTATTTTGAAGCAAAGACTCAATGTAGGTCTTAAACCTTGGATCAAGCACAGTGGCCAAAATGTACTGATTCAAGTTCAAGATCTTAATAACTCGAGGATCATTGTGAAGCGAATGAAGTACTTGATCGACAAGGCCAACATACTTTGCTGAATTGCTTGATTTCATCTCCTCCTTCAGTTTCTCAAGCTGCTTTTCCAATAGTCTAATTAAAGGAATGACTTGGCTCAAACTAGCAGAATCTGCACTCACTTCACACGTCACAACTTTAAATGGTTTCAGCACCTTGCACAGGACTGAAAGGATTCCCCACTGTGCAAGAGTGAAATACATGCCCCCTCCTTTCCCTATGTCATGGCTTGTGCAATACGCTTGGATGGCTTTGCGCTGTTCCTCCATACTCTGCAGCATGTACAGGGTGGAATTCCACCTAGTTACCACCTCCTGCTTAAGTTGGTGGCATGGCAAGTTAAACTGCTCTTGGAGCTGCTGCAATCTCCTACATGCTGTGGCCGAATGCCTGAAATGGCCTGAAATCTTATGGGCCACCGAAAGCATCTCCTGCACCTCACGGTTATTTCGTAGGAAGCTCTGCACCACCAAGTTGATGATGTGAGCAAAACAGGGAATGTGCTGGAAATCACTCAGCTGTAATGCTTGCACTATATTGTTGGCATTATCCGAAATGACATATCCTGGGGAGAGTCCAAGAGGTATAAGCCATGTATCAATCACATCTCTTAGTTTGCGTAACAAATTGTTAGCTGTATGCCTGTTAGTGAAGCCGTTGATACAAAGAGTGGCCTGCCTGTGACAAATGTTACGTAGTGGTGTACATGCTGCTGCTGTTCCTGCTGGTGAAGGTGAATGACCAACCCAGTGGGCTGTCACAGTCATATAGTCTTTGCTTTGACCACTTCCACTTGTCCACATATCTGTGGTTAAGTGGACAGTGGGCAGAATGGCATTTTTCAGCGCAATCTCTACATTTGTACACACTTTTTGGTATAGTTGTGGAACAACTTTATGGGAAAAATGGTGTTGCGATGGAATTCTGTAACGAGGACACAAAACCTCAATTAACTGTGAAAAACCAGCTGCGTTTATTGTGGATATTGGACGCAGATCTAACACTAACATGGCAGCCATGGTGTCTGTCATTCGCTTGGCGACTGGGTGACTGCTGTCATATTTGCTTCCCCTAGCAAATGATTGTTTCACAGTTAATTGTTGAAATGTAGGACTGCTCTTTTTCTGGGCCTTCCTCTGGGCTGATGATTCACCCCCACCAGCAGCAACAGCAGCAGCAGTGGGACTAACGCTTTCTTCAGAGGAATCAATTACAGTGCAGGAGTCATCCAGCCTTAATAAGTGGAATGCAGGGCTAACTCCGAGCGCTACTGTGGATATTGATGAAGATGGTGTGGTGGGTGTATTTTGTAGCCGTCGGGATGTCGGTGACCGGAGGGTCCTAGCTGATGATGGAGTGCTTGTAATTTTTTTGGAAGAACTTTCAGCTCTTCCCGACACTTTGCCATGAACTTTCTTTAAACGGCGCAACATAGACGAGGTTCCAAGATGGTTAAGGTCCCTCCCTCAACTTACTGTGGCTTGACATACACTACAAATGGCTATACAATTGTTGTCTGGATTGGGATAGAAATAATTCCACACATAAGAAGTGGATTTTTTTGTTTTATGGCCTGGCATGACAATGGCCTTTTTCTTGTCACGTGCCAGAACTGCTGCCACTGGTGCAGGACTTACACAAACAACCTCATCCTCATCAACATCCTCATTAGTACTCTCGTCGAATACACAAACCTCACCCTCATCCTCTTCTAATTCCAAAGTGGCATCCTCAATTGGTGTATCGCTGGCTACACTCGGGCTGTTCAGGTACACATCAGCAGAACTGCTGAAAGGGCCCTTCTTTATGAGTACACTATCAGAATGCTCTCGATTAGACATACCACTGCTGGATGAACTCTCCACAGGGATTGGTGTCATTTTTGATTCTGAGCATATATTTTCCTCTACTGCCTTACTGTTTTCTTGCAGCTTGGCTTTCACGCGTAACAGTAGTTGTGCACCACTTTTGGACTGCAAATTACTTGGTCTTGCTTGGTCACGAGTGACCATACAAGAAGAAGGCTCAGTAACATTTCTTGATCTGGCACTAATAGAGAAAGGTGAAGGTTTCATTCTTTCTTTGCCACTGCGTGTGTAGAATGGCATGTTGACAATTTTTTTTTTATCGGCAGTTAACTTTTCCTCAGTTGCACTTCTTTTTCGCTTCAACACAGTAAAAAAAATTTTGGGGTGTGTTTTTTTGCCTGGTTTAAAAAGACTATGTACTTTTACATAGGCTTTGCCAGATGACGTACTGTGAACACTACCATCAGCACTTGTAGCTGATGATTGAGTGCTTGTAATTTTTTTGGAAAAACTTTCAGCATTTCCCAACACTTTGCCATGAACTCTCGTCAAATGGCGTAATATAGACGAGGTTCCAAGATGGTTAAGGTCCTTCCCTTGACTGACTGTGGCTTGACAAACACTACAAATGGCTATACAGTTGTTGTCTGGATTGGGGTAGAAATAATTCCACACATAAGAAGTGGATTTTTTCGTTTTAAGGCCTGGCATGACAATGGCCTTTTTCTTGTCACGTGCCAGAACTGCTGCCACTGGTGCAGGACTTACACAAACAACCTCATCCTCATCAACATCCTCATTAGCGACCTCGTCGCCTACACAAATCTCCCCCCTCATCCTCTTTTATTTATTTCCATAGTGGCATCCTCAATTTGTGTATCACCGGCTACAATCGGGCTGTTCAGGCACACATCAGCAGAACTGCTGAAAGGGTCACTCTTTATGGGTACACTAACAGAATGCTCACAATTGGACATCCCACTGTTGGATGGACTCTCCACAGGGTTTGGTGTCATTTGTGATTCAGAGCAAACATTATCCTCTAATGCCTTACTGTTATCTTGCAGCTTGGCTTTGATGCGTAACAGTAATTGTGCACCACTTGTAGGCTCGGTAACATTTTTATATCTGCCACTATTAGACAAAGGTGAAGGCCTCATTCTCTCTGTGCCACTGCGTGTGTAGAATGGCATGTTGGCAATTTTTTTTTTATCAACAGTTAACTTTTCCTCAGTTAGACTTTGTTTTCACTTCAACACCGTAAAAAATTTTTTGCTGTTCGTTTTTTTGGATGATTGCAAAAGACGTTGTAGTTTCACATCGCCTTTCCCAGATGACGTACTGGGAACACTACCATCAGGACTGGTGGCAGAACCTGGTTGCTCATTTTGCTCATATGTGGACTGCTATGAATCCATTCTGAGCCCAAAGAACTTGTAGTGCTACAAATTGTTTTTGACACTGCTGCAATATAGTTCTTTTTTCACAGCCAGATAAATTTCTCTAAAATAATGGGATACACCCCAAAAGCAAATGGAACTGCTAAATATATAAATATATTTCTTATTAAAGTGCTGCAATATAGTTCTTTTTTCACAGCCAGATAAATTTCGGCAAAAGAATGGGGGACACCTCAAAAGCAAATGGAACTGCTAAATATATAAATATATTTCTTACTAAAGTGCTGCAATATAGTTCTTAGTAACAAAATTCAGCATCTATAATATATAATATAGGGATGCTTATTTATCCCTTTAATTAACTTTCAGTAATGAAATTAGGATATTAAGTTCTTCAGCACTCCCTTCCAGGTATATAAGCTTTATAGTTAGACCAGGGATGTATTCCTCTGTGTGTTCCCTTTCCCCATTTTGTGGAAAAGAACAAACCAAGTTGAATTACCTTCACAAGAGAAAGCTTCATACTACTACCTCTAGATGCCCTGCAGATGAAACTATCCAATTCCTAATCAACTGGAGACTTCACCTGGAAGTACATTGTACACAACACATTCTTGGATGTAGCATCTCCTGCCTACTGCCATAGTGAGAGGACTCTTTGCAACGACACTACCATGGAATTCGCTGCTTTCCATGTCATGTCCATTATTTCCTCTAATGTAAATACAGCAGTCAACTTCCACTGATCCTCCTATAATCTTGTCTATCCTAGTTCCAAACATGAGAACTTGCTCCATTGTCAATCCATATGCTCAACAACTTCAACACTGAGGTTAAAGACACGAGGCTTACAGAGATCACCTAGCAACAGAAGCAATTTATTCAGGGCCATCTTCTTTCTGATGGATACTTCAGAACTCTAAAGGCTACTGCATCTTCAATAGGTAAGTGTCACTCACCGGACTGTAAGTGCCTCTAGGTTGGGACATGGGTCTCTCTCGCTCTTGCTGGTGCCTCTCCTGAGCCGCGGCCGTCCGCCATCTTGACTAAGATTGCGCATGTGCAGAAACCCTGAACTGTTAATACCTCGCCTCTAGGCTCATTGGTTAATTAATCACCTCTCAGTACTTAAGGCACCTGTTGCCCTATTACCTTTGCCTGTTCTTGTTTCTCATTCCTTGAGACTCTGAGGTGTTTCCTGTTTCTGCTCGTGTTATCCGTTTGCTCTGGACAAGTCTCCTCTCCACATCGGTAGTAGAACTTACCCGCTGCAGACTACTCTCGCTACCTCCGTTACCTGCCTGCTTCTGGACAAGTCTCCTCTCCACATCGGTAGTAGAACTTACCCGCTGCAGACTACTCTCGCTACCTCCGTTACCTGCCTGCTTCTGGACAAGTCTCCTCTCCACATCGGTAGTAGAACTTACCCGCTGCAGACTACTCTCGCTACCTCCGTTACCTGCCTGCTTCTGGACAAGTCTCCTCTCCACATCGGTAGTAGAACTTACCCGCTGCAGACTACTCTCGCTACCTCCGTTACCTGCCTGCACCTGGACAACTCTTCCCTTCACATCAGTGGTACAACTTGCCTATTGCAGACCACTCACGTTACTCCGTTCCACGCCTGCACCTGGACAAGTCTTCCCTTCACATCAGTGGTACAACTTGCCTATTGCAGACCACTCACCTTACTCCGTTCCACGCCTCCACCTGGACAAGTCTTCCCTTCACATCAGTGGTACATCTTGCCTATTGCAGACCACTCACGTTACTCCGTTCCACGCCTGCATCTGGACAAGTCTTCTCTACACATCAGTGGTAAAACTTGCCTATTGCAGATCACTCACGTTACTCCGTTCCATGCCTGCACCTGGACAAGTCTTCCCTTCACATCAGTGGTACAACTTGCCAATTGCAGACCACTCACGCTATTCTGTTACACACCTGCGCTGGACAAGTCTTCTCTACATATCCGTGGTGAAACTTACCAGCTGTAGACCATTCATGTTTCCTTGTGATATAGCTACTACTCTGTATGGTACCTATTAGCTGGACTAAAGTCTACAAGTGCCTCTGTATTGTAGCTGCAAGTCGCTGACTCTTCTACTATATTGTTGATTGGTCTTTGCCTAACGTTATCCAGTTATCAAGTACTGGCCTGCTATATGCTACCTGCGTGCTAAGGCACTTGGACTCTTTTCTCATTTTATCCTGTTTACTAAACTGCTGTACCATCACAGTTCCACGGTGCCAAGACTCAGCATTTAGACTATTGACATTCCTTTCCTCTATTCTACTGTATGGTTCCACTGATTCACCACACTACCCAGAGGTCCGCACTTCTGGTAAGTGTAGCTACACCTGGTGAATTCTGGGTAAAACTCCTAGTGCCCGTGACAGTAAGAACAGGCCATGACAGACCCAGGATCGGAACCAACAGCTAAGGATATGCTGCAGTACCTGTTACTCGGGTTGAACAACAAGATGCTCGTCTGCAACATATATTTCAATGTTTGCAGTCTCTAGTCTCTCGGGGAGATCCTGTGCAAAATGAATCTTCTACTAATAATCACCCGGAGTATTCTTCTCTCCCAGTGCCATCCCAGGTGTCTGTTGCTTCAGCTCTACACCTGCCTACTCCCTCAAAATTTGATGGAGATCCAAAAGCTTGTAGGGGCTTTCTCAATCAGTGCTCTATTCATTTTGAGCTCCAACCTCAAAATTTCCCTACTCATCGCTCTAAAGTGGCCTATTTAATCTCTCTGTTTTCTGGACAGGCTCTGGCATGGGCCTCTCCTTTGTGGGAAAGAAATGACCCCCTGCTGGAGGATAGTGCCATGTTCATTTCAACTTTCCGAAGAATTTTTGATGAACCTGGTCGTATTATTTCTGCTGCCTCTAGTATTCTTCGATTACACCAAGGATCCCGTTCAGTAGGACAGTACGTAATTCAATTTCGCACACTTGCCTCTGAACTCCAATGGAATAGTGAGGCATTGATAGCTGCCTTCTGTCAAGGTTTTGTTGACAAGATTAAAGACTTGCTGGCTTCCCAAGAATTACCATCTTCTTTGGATGCTTTGATATCTTTGTGCAACAGAGTGGAAATGAGATTCCGAGAAAGAAATTCCGAAAAGGAGTCTTCACCTAAAGTATCTGGTCACCTGCCTTCTCGATTTCGTCATCCCTCACCTTCAGGGGAACCCATGGAGGTGGGACGTTCTAGATTGACTTCAGAAGAGAGGGAACGACGGTTGAAAAATAAGCTCTGTATTTATTGTGCTGATCCTAATCACTTGCTGAACTCATGCCCTAGAAAGTCGGGAAACGCGAGGCCCTAACCTGTTCTGGAGAGGTAAGGTTGGGGTCCCTGGAATCCTCTCCACACCTTTTGAATTCTAAAGTTTGCTCATTTGCTGTTACTGTTTCCACTTCTACTAAGTCTTTTACATCGCAAGCACTTCTGGACTCTGGAGCTGCTGGGAGTTTTATTTCAAGTTCCTTAGTGTGTCAGTGGTCTTTACCTGTGACTCCTTTAAAAACAGCTATTGCTGTTGCGGCCATAGATGGTTAACGAATTATCAATGGAACTATAACTCAACGTACCATTCCTGTAAACCTTCAAATCGGGGCTTTACATCAAGAGCAAATTTCGTTTTTAGTTCTTCCGTTACTACTAGTCCTATTGTACTTGGCTTTCCGTGGCTTCAACTCCATTCTCCACAGATTGACTGGAATGTTATTTCCTGGGGTTCGGATTGTCATCACTGATGTTTGACTCAAGTGGTTCCAGTGAAAATAAATAAATCATCTATAACACCTTGTCCACCTGGTCTTCCTCCACAGTACAACTCCTTTGCTGATGTATTTGATAAAGCCCAGTCAGAACGTCTTCCGCCTCATCAGGCTTGGGATTGTCCAATAGATTTACAACCTGGCAAAAATCCTCCTAGGGGTCGTGTTTACCCCCTTGTGTTACCAGAGACCCAGGCGATGTCTGACTATGTCAAGGAAAATCTCCATCGTGGGTTTATTCGACCGTCCATTTCTCCCGCTGGAGCGGGTTTCTTTTTTGTTAAGAAGAAGGACGGGTCTATTGAGACCGTGTATAGATTATCGAGATCTTAATGCCATAACCATCAAAAATCGTTACCCCATTCCATTAATTACTAAACTTTTTGATCGCATTAAGGGAGCTCGGATATTCACTAAACTGGATCTTCGTGGTGCTTATAATTTAATTCGGATCAAGGCCGGAGACGAATGGAAGACAGCTTTTAACACCAGGGATGGACATTATGAATATCTTGTCATGACCTTTGGGTTGTGTTACGCCCCAGCTGTCTTCCAGGGGTTTGGGATCAGGTGGTAGGTGCTCTTTTTGGTGAGCTTACCTTGGACGTCTGCACTTGACGGGAGTGTCTTTGGGATTGGTGCTGCCATTACGGATTCTTCGGGTGTTCCGGTTACCGAACTTGTTAAATGTCTTCTTGTTTGTTTCCAGGGGTTTGTGAATGAGATTTTCCGGGACTTGTTGTATGTTTGTGTCGTTGTCTATCTAGACGACATATTGATATTTTCTCAAGATCTTTCATCCCATCGATTACATGTGGCAGAGGTCCTTTCTAGACTGCGGGAAAATTCGTTATTCTGTAAACTGGAGAAATGTTCCTTTGAATTATCTCAGATTCCCTTCCTGGGATATATTGTGTCTGGAGTAGGTCTGGAGATGGATCCGGAGAAAGTGAATGCAGTGTTACATTGGCCCCAGCCAACTACTCTCAGAGCTATTCAATGCTCTTTAGGATTTGCTAACTATTATCGACGTTTTATTCAAGGTTTCTCCTCCATTGTCTCTTATATTGTGGCGCTTACCTGTAAGGGTGCTAATACCAAGCAATGGTCTCCTGAGGCTCTTCAAGCATTTCAGTTCCTCAAGAGGGCGTTTTCAACTGCTCCTATTCTTCGACAACCTGATGTTACCCTTCCTTTTTTCCTTGAGGTAGATGCTTCTAATGTTGGACTAGGAGCCATTCTATCTCAGAAATCTGAACAAAAGAAATTCCATCCTTGTGCTTTCTACTCACGAAGTTTATTACCTGCTGAGAAGAATTATACTTTCGGAGATAAGGAGCTATTAGCCATATAGGTGGCTTTGGAGGAGTGGAGGTACCTACTAGAGGGTGCTCGTCACCCCGTGACTATTTTTACTGACCATAAAAATCTTCTCTATCTACAGTCAGCTCAATGTATGAATCCCCAACAAGCAAGACGGTCACTTTTTTTCTCTCGCTTTGACTTAATTATAACCTTCAAACCGGCTTCTAAGAATAAAAAAGCGGATGCATTGTCTCGGGCGGTGGCCTCTTCCTCTGATATTGAGGATTGTTTTGATCGTCCCATACTGGATCCTAAATGTGTCAGTTTAGCTGCTTCTTCCACCAATGTTCTACTGTTTGGGAAAACCTTTGTTCCACCACTTCTTCGTAAGAAGATTTTGTCATGGTATCATTCCTCTCGTTTTGCTGGGCATTCTGGAGAACGAAAAACATTAGAGATTCTCTCTCAAAGTTACTGGTGGCCCTCTATTAGGAAAGATATCAAGGAGTTTGTGGCTGCTTGTGATGTTTGTTCCCAATTTAAAGTTTCCCGTAGAACACCGGCGGGTCTACTTCAACCACTACCCATTCCTTCTAAACCATGGACCCATATAAGTATGGATTTTGTTACTGATCTTCCTCTCAGCAAGAAATGCAATACCATTTGGGTAGTGGTAGATAGTGTCACTATCATCGTCATACCATCCTCAATCAAATGGACAGACCGAGAGAGTCAATCAAGATCTAGAGACTTTCATAAGAATTTTTTCTTCAGCCAACCAGGACAATTGGGTAGATTTGCTTTCATGGGCCGAATTCGCCCATAATAATATGTATCATGAGTCATCTTCTAAAACACCATTTTTTGTTGTATACGGTCACCATCCGTCTCTCCCAGAATTTCCTGCCCTCCCTCCCACCCAAGTTCCTGCTGTGGAGGGTTTATGTCAAAAGTTTAAATCCATTTGGGCTCAGGTTAAATTCTCTTTGAAAAAGGCATCTTTAAGATATAAATTTTTTGCTGATAAAAAGAGGCGAGTAATTCCAGCACTTAAAATTGGAGATCGTGTATGGCTTTCTACCAAGAATATTCGCCTGAAGGTTCCTTCCATGAAGTTTGCTCCACGTTTTATTGGTCCTTATAAAATCGTTCAAGTGATAAATCCTGTTTGTTTTAAGCTGTCTTTACCGAAGAACCTTCGTATCTCCAATTCCTTCCACGTTTCATTACTCAAACCTCTCATCATCAACCGATTTTCTGTTCCTTCTTCAGTATCTCGCCCAGTTCAAGCTCAACAAGAGGAGTTTGAGATTACTCATATACTTGATGCTAAAATCTCTAGGGGAGTCCTTCGCTTCCTAGTGCATTGGAAAGGTTTTGGTCCAGAGGAGCGCTCTTGGATCCGTGCAGATGATCTTAATGCTCCAGCTCTTCTGAAAAAGTTTTATTCCAAATATCCGGGCAAACCTGATTCTAAGTAGGGGTGTGCACCGGGCACTTTTAGTGTTTTGGGTTTTGGGTTTTGGGTTCTGATTAGCTTGAGGTTTTGGGTTCTGATTTGTTTTGTAAAAAAAACCTGACGAAAGGTTTTGGTTCTGATTTAGGGTTTTGGGTTCTGATTTATTTTTTAAAAAGCATAAAAAGCACTAAAATCCTGTTTTTTGGTGTTTTTTGCTATTATTAACCTCAATAACATTCAATAACAATAATTTCCACTAATTTCCGGTCTATTCTGAACACCTCACAATTTTCTTTTTAGTCCAAAACGTTGCACCGAGTTAGCTTTCTGGACTGCGTAGTGGAGTGGGCCCGGTACCCAATTTGGTACCGGGGCCACAATACCTCCGCCTTCAAAAGGTCTTAATTCCACTGCACAGCTGCCTGCTCCTACATCCTTTGCAGCATATACAGGGTGTAGTTAGAGCGCGTCAATGCCTCTTGTTTTTGACGATGACAGGTCTTTTTCATTAATTTTGGATTTGGACCCAACACTGAATGTAGTTGATACACCTCTATCTGGACTGCATAGTGGAGTGGCCCCGGTACCCAATTTGGTACCGGGGCCACAATATATCACCATCAACTGGTCTGAATTCCACTGCACAGCTGCCTGCTCCTACATCCTCTGCAGCATATACAGGGTGTAGTTCGAGTGCGTCAATACCTCTTGTTTTTGACGATGACAGGTCATTTTCATTAAATTTGGATTTGGCCCCAACACTGAATGTAGTTTAATATCTGATACGCATCTATCTGGACTGCGTAGTGGAGTGGCCCTGGTACCCAATTTGGTACCGGGGCTATAATATATCACCCTCAACTGTTCTGAATTCCACTGCACAGCTGCCTGCTCCTACATCCTCTGCAGCGTATACAGGGTGTAGTTCGAGCGCGTCAATGCCTCTTGTTTTTGACGATGACAGGTCCTTTTCATTAATTTTGGATTTGGACCCAACACTGAATGTAGTTGATACACATCTATCTGGACTGCATAGTGGAGTGGCCCCGGTACCCAATTTGGTACCGGGGCCACAATATATCACCATCAACTGGTCTGAATTCCACTGCACAGCTGCCTGCTCCTACATCCTCTGCAGCATATACAGGGTGTAGTTCGAGCGCGTCAATACCTCTTGTTTTTGACGATGACAGGTCATTTTCATTAATTTTGGATTTGGCCCCAACACTGAATGTAGTTTAATATCTGATACGCATCTATCTGGACTGCGTAGTGGAGTGGCCCTGGTACCCAATTTGGTACCGGGGCTACAATATATCACCCTCAACTGTTCTGAATTCCACTGCACAGCTGCCTGCTCCTACATCCTCTGCAGCGTATACAGGGTGTAGTTCGAGCGCGTCAATGCCTCTTGTTTTTGACGATGACAGGTCCTTTACATTAATTTTGGATTTGGACCCAACACTGAATGTAGTTGACACGCATCTATCTGGACTGCGTAGTGGAGTGGCCCCAGTACCCAATTTGGTACCGGGGCCACAATATATCACCCTCAAATGGTCTGAATTCCACTGCACAGATAAAAACAAAGCGCATAGTATTAAAAAATGGCAGTTCCCCTTTTTTGGAACTACAGAAACAAAGAACGTAGTAATAGAAATGGCAGTTCTTCTTTTTTGGAACTATAAAAACAAAGAACATAGTAATAGAAATGGCAGTTCCTCTTTTTTGGAACTACAGAAACAAAGAACGTAGTAATAGAAATGGCAGTTCCTCTTTTTTGGAACTATAAAAACAAAGAACATAGTAATTGAAATAGCAGTTCCCCTTTTTTGGAACTACAGAAACAAAGAACGTAGTAATAGAAGAGGCAGTTCATCTTTTATGGAGCTATCAAAACAAAGAACATAGTAATAGAAATGGCAGTTCCCCTTTTTTGGAACTACAGAAACAAAGAACGTAGTAATAGAAATGGCAGTTCCTATTTTTTGGAACGACACAAACAATGACCGTAGTAATAGAACTGGCAGTTCCTATTTTTTTGGAACTACACAAACAATGACTGTAGTAATGGAACTGACAGTTCCTATTTTTTGGAACTACACAAACAATGACCGTAGTAATAGAACTGGCAGTTCCTATTTTTTGGAACTACACAAACAATGACCATAGTAATAGAACTGGCAGTTCCTATTTTTTGGAACTACACAAACAATGACCGTAGTAATAGAACTGGCAGTTCCTATTTTTTTGAACTACACAAACAATGACCGTAGTAATAGAACTGGCAGTTCCTATTTTTTGGAACTACACAAACAATGACTGTAGTAATAGAAATGGCAGTTCCTATTTTTTGGAACTACACAAAGAATGAACGTAGTAATAGAACTGGCAGTTCCTATTTTTTGGAACTACACAAACAATGACCGTAGTAATAGAACTGGCAGTTCCTATTTTTTGGAACTACACAAACAATGACCGTAGTAATAGAACTGGCAGTTCCTATTTTTTGGAACTACACAAACAATGACCATAGTAATAGAACTGGCAGTTCCTATTTTTTGGAACTACACAAACAATGACTGTAGTAATAGAACTGGCAGTTCCTATTTTTTTGGAACTACACAAACAATGACCGTAGTAATAGAAATGGCAGTTCCTATTTTTTGGAACTACACAAAGAATGAACGTAGTAATAGAACTGGCAGTTCCTATTTTTTGGAACTACACAAACAATGACCGTAGTAATAGAACTGGCAGTTCCTATTTTTTTGGAACTACACAAACAATGACCGTAGTAATAGAAATGGCAGTTCCTATTTTTTGGAACTACACAAAGAATGAACGTAGTAATAGAACTGGCAGTTCCTATTTTTTGGAACTACACAAACAATGACCGTAGTAATAGAACTGGCAGTTCCTATTTTTTGGAACTACACAAACAATGACCGTAGTAATAGAACTGGCAGTTCCTATTTTTTGGAACTACACAAACAATGACCGTAGTAATAGAACTGGCAGTTCCTATTTTTTGGAACTACAGAAAGAATGAACGTAGTTATAGAACTGGCAGTTCCTATTTTTTGGAACTACACAAACAATGACCGTAGTAATAGAACTGGCAGTTCCTATTTTTTTGGAACTACACAAACAATGACTGTAGTAATAGAAATGGCAGTTCCTATTTTTTGGAACTACACAAAGAATGAACGTAGTAATAGAACTGGCAGTTCCTATTTTTTGGAACTACACAAACAATGACCGTAGTAATAGAACTGGCAGTTCCTATTTTTTGGAACTACACAAAGAATGAACGTAGTAATAGAACTGGCAGTTCCTATTTTTTGGAACTACACAAACAATGACCGTAGTAATAGAACTGGCAGTTCCTATTTTTTGGAACTACACAAACAATGACCATAGTAATAGAACTGGCAGTTCCTATATTTTGGAACTACACAAACAATGACCGTAGTAATAGAACTGGCAGTTCCTATTTTTTTGGAACTACACAAACAATGACCGTAGTAATAGAAATGGCAGTTCCTATTTTTTGGAACTACACAAAGAATGAACGTAGTAACAGAACTGGCAGTTCCTATTTCTTGGAACTACACAAACAATGACCGTAGTAATAGAACTGGCAGTTCCTATTTTTTTGAACTACACAAACAATGACCGTAGTAATAGAACTGGCAGTTCTTATTTTTTGGAACTACACAAACAATGACCGTAGTAATAGAACTGGCAGTTCCTATTTTTTGGAACTACAGAAAGAATGAACGTAGTAATAGAACTGGCAGTTCCTATTTTTTGGAACTACACAAACAATGACCGTAGTAATAGAACTGGCAGTTCCTATTTTTTTGGAACTACACAAACAATGACCGTAGTAATAGAACTGGCAGTTTCTATTTTTTGGAACTACACAAACAATGACCATAGTAATAGAACTGGCAGTTCCTATTTTTTGGAACTACACAAACAATGACCGTAGTAATAGAACTGGCAATTCCTATTTTTTGGAACTACACAAACAATGACCATAGTAATAGAACTGGCAGTTCCTATTTTTTGGAACTACACAAACAATGACCGTAGTAATAGAACTGGCAGTTCCTATTTTTTGGAACTACACAAACAATGACCGTAGAAATAGAAATGGCATGACCTCTTTTTTTGGACTGCAAGAATATATTGCTCTATAATATTTTTTATACTTTTTCAATTATTTTTTTATATTTTTTTAATATTTTTTTTATATATTTTTTATATATTTTTTTTTTAAAAGATTTTTGGCTGCTTAACAAATTGCTATGGACTTATCAGAAACAATTACAGGACAAAAGCACCACTGGACTCAGCAGCACAGACACTGGCCAAAGCACCACTGGAATCAGCAGGACAGAGCACTGGAAAAAGTACTACTGCACTCAGCAGGACAAAGCACCACTTTAGTAAAGTTATCAGCAGGACAGAGCACATCAACCTCCCTCTTCACTAACCACAGGGAGAATGAAGATGGCGGCCGCGAGCGGGGCATTTATGAGATCCGAGTCTCGCGAGATCCAACGCGAGACTTGGATGTCATAGCTTCGGTTTGGCTTCATTTGGCGCCCGGAAGTTCCCGAACAGTGCTCGGATCCCGTCGGATCCGCACTGTTTGGGTGGGCTCGGATTAGCGAAATCCGAGCCCGCTCATCTCTAGTTCTAAGTGTTCTGTGCCCACCTTTAAAAAGGGGGGTACTGTCACTCACCGGACTGTTAGCGCCTCTAGGTTGGGACATGGGTCTCTCTCGCTCCTGCCGGCGCCTCTCCTGAGCCGCGGCCGTCCGCCATCTTGACTAAGATTGCGCATGTTCAGAAACCCTGAACTGTCAATACCTCGCCTCTAGTCTCATTGGTTAATTAATCACCTCTCAGTACTTAAGGCACCTGTTGCCCTATTACCTTTGCCTGTTCTTGGTTCTCATTCCTTGAGACTCTGAGGTGTTTCCTGTTTCTGCTCATGTTATCCGTTTGCTCTGGAAAAGTCTCCTCTCCACATCGGTAGTAGAACTTACCCGCTGCAGACTACTCTCGCTACCTCCGTTACCTGCCTGCTTCTGGACAAGTCTCCTCTCCACATCGGTAGTAGAACTTACCCGCTGCAGACTACTCTCGCTACCTCCGTTACCTGCCTGCTCCTGGACAAGTCTCCTCTATACATCAGTGGTACAACTTGCCTATTGCAGACCACTCACGTTGCTCCGTTACATGCCTGCACCTTGACAAGTCTTCCCTTCATCTCAGTCGTACATCTTGCCTATTGCAGACCACTCACGTTACTCCGTTCCACGCCTGCACCTGGACAAGTCTTCTCTTCACATCAGTGGTACAACTTGCCTATTGCAGACCACTCACCTTACTCCGTTCCACGCCTGCACCTGGACAAGTCTTCCCTTCACATCAGTGGTACATCTTGCCTATTGCAGACCACTCACGTTACTCCGTTCCACGCCTGCATCTGGACAAGTCTTCTCTACACATCAGTGGTAAAACTTGCCTATTGCAGACCACTCACATTACTCCGTTCCATGCCTGCGCCTGGACAAGTCTTCCCTTCACATCAGTGGTACAACTTGCCAATTGCAGACCACTCACGCTATTCTGTTACACACCTGCACTGGACAAGTCTTCTCTACATATCCGTGGTGAAACTTACCAGCTGTAGACCATTCATGTTTCCTTGTGATATAGCTACTACTCTGTATGGTACCTATTAGCTGGACTAAAGTCTACAAGTGCCTCTGTATTGTAGCTGCAAGTCGCTGACTCTTCTACTATATTGTTGATTGGTCTTTGCCTAACGTTATCCAGTTATCAAGTACTGGCCTGCTATATGCTACCTGCGTGCTAAGACACTTGGACTCTTTCCTCATTTTATCCTGTTTACTAAACTGCTGTACCATCACAGTTCCACGGTGCCAAGACTCAGCATTTAGACTATTGACATTCCTTTCCTCTATTCTACTGTATGGTTCCACTGATTCACCACACTACCCAGAGGTCCGCACTTCTGGTAAGTGTAGCTGCACCTGGTGAATTCTGGTAAAACTCCTAGTGCCCGTGACAGTAAGGCTATCATACTGTTTAAGAGAATTACTGCAGCAATCATGGTTAGAGCCACATCCAGATGTTTATATCCCCGTTTTTAAAAGTCTGGAAAACTGCAATTAAACTGCAGACAAAGATACATTCTTAACAGCCTTTTACCTTTCTGAACTAATTGATTCTTTTTTTTCCTTATGCAAAGTAAAAAAACATTTTCTTTTGCATAAGGAAGAAAAAAAATCCTTCTTGGACCTCATTTCAGCACTCAAATCTACCACATTAAGAGCTTCCCTAACCTCTTGAATTAGGGGAGATATGAGCTTGGAATCAAAAGCGACATTTCCTGCATCTATATCCTGCTCATCTTTTAAGACATCAGCCAAGTCACCTTGTTCTTCCTCTCAATCTATGGAAGTCTCAAGAACATATCTTGTTTTTATTGATTGTAGCTTGTCTCCTCAAAATTACCTCCTTGATCCAAAGCACAACATCTGAAGAACCCACTGACTCACTTCTTGCTGCTTCTCCAAAGCCTTGTCAGTGACATTTGTGTTTATCATATGTATGGCATAACTACCTATGTTGTCTTTTAAGTCTATATTTCCGGTCTCATATTTCAACAGACACACGCAATCTAAAATAAGAACACAGGAATAGCTATTACTAAGCTGTAAAAAAAAGCATACTCACAAAACTAAAGGAAGAGAAAAACACAATTACCTACTTTACCTAATTTTTGAGTAAGGCACAAACTTCCATAGTGAACATCAATTGACACTGCACAAAATGACAACTAATCAACAACAGCAAAACCTGTGTACCAGATAGCATAAGAGCGAAATCACCTAAAAGCCACAATACGGCATCATGACATTAAAGCATGGTGGCAGTACAGCAGTATAAGAGGGAAGCAATAAACTATAGCAGTAAAACTACAGCAGTATAATAGTACATCAGTATAATAATGCTGCAGTATAATAATGGAACAGAATAACTGTACCACAGAATAAAAGTTTGACAGTCTAACACAGTGTGATAAAAATATCATAATAGATATATAAATGTTGTGTGTTCTTCCAAGAGAAAAAAATCGGTAACAAACTCAAGCTGAATACATTGCTTATACCTGTGATCAAGCAGTTCCAGTGCCTGCGTTTGATTTTGAAGAAGACTTATGGAGAATTAAACTGGTCCATCGTTAACATTACATTACAACAACTCCTAGAAAAGTAAACGTGGGTCAACATCTTGTCCAACACTGAGTGGATTACTTATTTCTAACGATGATGATAATTTTACTGGTTCCAGGGTGAATATGTACAAAACTATGATCCAAATAAAATCTTGACAATTCTAGTGTGATTGAACAAGCATTGATGTATCAGCATACTAAAGAAGATGCCACTAGTGGAACTTGCTGTCTAGAGGAGGAAACATGGGTCAGACCTCTGGGAAAAATGTCCCTAAACGTATAAAAATTGGTCTGCACACCTGCACTACTCTATTGTATTCATCTTAGGATACAAGCAACTAATATCTAGCATATAAATAAGGCTGAATGTAAAGATACAACTGAAGCAAAGATGCGCCAGGGATGGATGTTCTTATTTTAATTTAATTTGAATTTTTTTACATTGTAAAGATTTGTGCTGGTGCTGTCATCATCATCAATCTATATTTACACAAACCTAAGGGACTTGTAACAGAAACGTTTCCTAAACTAGTGTAATTAAAGATACTTCCAACCCTAAATATGATCCATCTTTAGGGGGTGTGCTTAAATTGTATGCTCTTAATGTGCTGATCTAACGCATGAATGCCCCTGAGTGCAAGTAACTCTAACGTTAAGTGTAGTTTTTGTGGAATGCATCAAAGCACATTTTTAAGTGTCAAAAATTTACTTATGTTCAACTGTCAATCAGACGTCCACGTTTAAATTATTTGATGCAGATAACAATAAAGACCTTAAGGATTCAGTTTGGATAAATGAGTAAGACAAGGACCAAGTAAATAATTTTTTGAGGAAAACAGTTTGCTTGTGTTAGTTATTTTGGCAGTCTAGGACATTGCACCAAATATTCTATCTATTGAGTGATAAATATTATATTTCAAAAATCTTGGAATTCAAAGTAGTTCTGAAGACACAATGTTCCTCTTTAGCAGCTATGAAGAAATATGGATTTGAAGTTTGTATGCATTTCTTACTAAAAAAAAATCATGGCAGTTTTTAATTTTCACATTCAACTGTCAGGTAAGATAAGTAGTCAGTGGATAATTAGAGAAAATTTGATTTTTGTCATTATGCTAAAAGTCTACTATGGAACTTATATCAGCAAGCAGAATTAAGGATTATGTTGTAATCAGTGCTTAAGTGGATACAATAGTTAGAAACTTGGTGGTGCACCAATCATTGTAGCAAAAACAGTTTCTTCTAGAATAAAGGAATTTCTGCTTTCCTTATGTCATAATCACTACTTTTGGTTTAAGCTGATTTAATAAGGTTTTTATTAGAATGATCATTTTTTAATTACTTTTCCTATCATATGTCACATATGCCAAACAACTAATTTTCACCATAAGGGGCAAGAAAACATTTTAATAAACACAATACAAAAAAATGGTTCTGTAGACCGATGGCATATTGTATACATGTGTTCATCATCCTATTGAAATTGTTGCTTAGATCAAGTTTTTTTTCCTGCACAAATATGGCAATATTAACTTTATAAATTCTGTAAGTGAAACAGTAGGAAGGAAAATGAGTGAGTGCATGTATTAATGTTTTGGTAGAGCCTTAGAAAGTCAAAACAAATGTAGGATATGTAATTGAAGTGGAGTCAACATGATTTTTAGTGTCGAGAATACATTGAATGTGACCCCTTAATAGAGGCTTGTGGAGAAGGAGTAATATTAGCACTTTTGAAAGAAATGAAGATGCCAGGCGTGGGAATATGAGTGGAAGATGAAAACAACAGGATTTCAGTCTTATTTATTATTATTAACAGTTATTTATACTGTATATATACACATTACACAGCGCATTAAAGAGAATATTGTCTTTGACCCAGAAAAGCTCACAATCTCCCACACTAGTTTAGAAGGAATACAGAGAACCGAGAGGAAACCCATGGAAACATGGGGGAACATACAAACTCTGCACAGAGAGGGCTCAGGTTGGAATCAAACCCATGACATCAACACTGTGAAGCAGTGATGCTAACCACTGTGCCACCCTGTTGTCCACATTAGGTTTAAGGTAGAAGAAGGTCATCAATGAAGAGAAAGCTGATATTCAGTTATATAGACAGTGAGAATTCATGGGAGGAAGCAGATAAGAAGCTGAGCATTCAAAGAAGATAATAAAAGAACAGTAAGACAAGGGAAAAAAAGGGAAATTGGTGAAAAAAGCAACCTATGATTATAATGGAACAAGACATAAAATGAGTTATGTTTCATACACATACTAACTTATCTTACAAACTAAAATGTAGACAGAACCATGCACATGTGACCTTCTAAAGTAAAATAGCAGACAGAAGGTAAAGTTAAAGAAGGAATAGGAGGTCGATCACAAGGAAACATTTAAACATTTGAGAGACTGGTAGGATGAGAGAGGGAATTCCATACATGAGGTAAAATTTATACCAGAAAATATGATTTAACTGTATTGAGAGTGAGAGATGTTGATAATTGAGTACAAGCATTTCAGAGAGTTCTGAGAGGGAATCTAGTGAATGTTGTGAAGAGCAAAAGAGCTCAATATAAGTGGCTGGTTGCAAAGTATAGTAATCCTGATCTGTTAGGGACTCTAGTAGCTTGGAAACCTGATTAGGGGCTTCAGTGGCAGGAGCATTTGAAAGTCTATCACTGAGATACCCTACCAGAGGGTGAGACCTGATCTGATGCTGAGTGAAAGCAAATACAAAATATAGAGGCTGGCAATGTAGAGGTAACAGACCAAGAGACAGAGTGACAGAACCAGAGAGAGAGTGTCAGCTCTTATGACCATCTGTCCTTCAACCAAGAACTGTTCTCGTGAGAGAAAAGGATGATTTAATAAAGTTGTGCATGTGTGTCATCAGGAGAGTGGGTCATGTACTCATTCATTTCAATAACTGTCTTTGTACTAAATATGCTCACAAACTAACTTTCTAAACCTGTACCGGTTTCTGATGAGGAAAAATGAGCTAACCTAAAAGTGACTGATCCAGAGGTAGTTGCCATGGGGACACTTCTACACAGCGCTGCAATTAAACAAGAGATTTTCTCATTTAACTCATTTAACACATTTTACTAATTTATAATATAATAATTTTATGATAACATTGCATAGTTTTATTATTATTCTTTCATTTATTGTCTTTAACTTTTATTATTACTTTCTTATATGTTTTTATTATTGTATTATTATAATCTCCCCAATTCTTTTAGCCATAGCATCTCATTATTTATTTTCCATTCACGGTAATTCATTTTCATATATTGTTTATAGAATCATTTATAGTTTTAATATTTTTATTATTTTTAAAATGGGACATAATACTAACAGGCAATGAACAGATGCAACACGAAAGCCCAATGCAAAGAAGAAAAAGAAAGTCATAGGGTGTAGAGAGGAAAATAGAGAAAAGTGGGGCTGATACTAGCACTCCTAAAAGGACATGTATTAGCTTGGGCAACCCCATAACAGGAATAATGAGATTTAATTCTTATTTCACTAAATAATTTTCTTTAGGCTTGTGCAGCAGCTTTTGAGGATCCTCACTGTTGTGCTACAACTAAAGCCACCTTAACCAAGTTTTAGATCTGTGTTGGAAAATACCACAGGATTTTTGGAGATGGGTGGATGACAACATATGAGCAGACATCTTCAATTACATTTAGGGCTAGATTTACTAAGCTGCGGGTTTGAAAAAGTGGGGATGTTGCCTATAGCAACCAATCAGATTCTAGCTTTTATTTATTTAGTACATTCTACATAATGACAGCTAGAATGTGATTAGTTGCTATAGGCAACATCCCCACTTTTTCAAACCCGCAGCTTAGTAAATCTAGCCCTTTGGCTTCAATGACAAGGTACAGGATGAGCTGGCATGAATGGACCTTCCCATGGAACATGAGCAAAATATTGCTCTGTGTGTCACTATTGACGCCCATGTTATGGAACGAAGGTAGGAAAAAGAAAGAGTTCATTTACTCCCCATCGCCACCTCCTCTTCTTATCATCCAAGTCCTAATGCCATTCCTGGGTCTGCTATAACCCAGGAGGTGTGACTGTTGGCATTACTTGGCCCTTTAACAGAGCAAGAACCTAGCATCAAACTAAACACTTCTGCATGTACTGCACCAATTTGGAACATTTTCTTTATGAGTGCCCCTTACGTGGCAAAGATGTCGGTTACAAAAAGCCCTAACCCAGACACAATACAAGCTTACTGACTGGGTCGTACCATATCCCTACCTTTTGTTTATTTTAGTTTTCAATCTTCAGCTACCATCAAAGATGCTTCATCTCCTTGTCATTTTATGGTAAGATTCAGAACAGCACAGTAACCATACAAACCATCATTGACTCAGGGTCTATATGAAACTGTCAGGATAAAATGTTTTCTAAATAGCAAAAAATTAACATTGTCCAGAAAACCTCTCTTGTTTCATTGCAGACAATTGATGAATCTCTCCTCATTTGTGGACCAGTTACCATGGAGACCCAGCCATTACATGTCAATTATCAGGAGTTTGTGGTTCCCAACTTGGGCTGGCTCTGCATAATCCCAGTACTAACTGGGGGACTGGAACAATTAATATTTTTTCACAGAATGATATGTGGAGTTATTTGTTAATTGTTTCTGTTTTTACTGCAATTACCCCTGGTCCACTGTAGCCTACAGTGGCATATCATGACTTTGTAGATGTTTTCAATTAATGTTAGGACACCACAAAATTGCCAACTTTTCTTGGATTGTGGCTGCCATTGCTAAATTGATCCACAAGACTACTAGACTACAGAGGCTCAACATACCTTCACCATTCTAACAATAGTGCCACAGACCTGACACTGCAATTTGTTGTAGAGCTAGATGCCTCAGATAAAGCCATGAAAACCACCTTCAAAAAGTGGCAACACCCATTGGAAGGATCTTATCATGATCCTTGCTGCTGTCAGGAGAGAATGACTTGGCTGGGATAGCTATCAGAGACACACCACAACTGGTCAAGCCACTTAAATCACAACAGACAAATCTGAAGTTCAAACAAGTAAGGCAGAGGAATAAAATTAAACATTGCGTGAGCAATGATTAGTAGGAGTGAGGGCCTTACAAAGGCTGCATAAATGGGAGGTCTCTTAGTCCAAATTTACTTGACCTTTAATAAAGTGCTGATTGCAGTCAGTGAAAATGAATGTGCAGTTGTCAGTGTTCACACCACACTGCCACCTGTCATCTGTAGCTGATATTGCAATGGATCCATTACAGTCTTTACGGGTCACAGCAACCTAGAATACCTTAAGGCTGCAAATTACTTAATTCTTGTCAGCAGAGTGGGGTTTTTCTTTGCATGATTTCGGTTTCACATAACATATATCCCAGCTCTCACAATGCAAAAGTGGATGCTCTGTCACATCAATTTGTGAATCCTTACCCTATCCTCCAGAACATATACCTTATAAATGAGGTATTCATGCCCCCATTTATGTTATGGACCTTTTTCCACATTTTTCGCAGCTGCCACCAGGAAGAATTGTTTATTTCCTTAGGATCAAAGGCTATATCCAAGAATTATGATACAAGCAGATGGGTGTCAGGAGCATTCTTACAGCCATTATCTCTCCCTTCAGGAACATGGAGATTCAGTTTTATATAAGAATTGCCTCCATTTTCTGGTTATAATTCTTGTCCACCTCCAAATGGACAAGATTAGGTCTGCTCCATTCACATTTGCTGCCTTACCAGTGGTGTTAGGTGAAACAATGATCAGCTACTCTTAAGCTGCAGTATAGTATATATATTTATAGTGAGATGAGTCAAGTGGAGACAGACAGTTTCAGCGAGAGTGATTATCGTCTCTGGGAACAAGTGAACTTGTGACCTACTAAGTCTGATAATGAGTATTATATTAAAAGTCACAATAGGAGTCTGCTTGGGCCGGAAGCAGACGGGAATGTAGGAAGTCCATAAAGAAAAAGGTGTGGTGAAGCATCTACGTTAAGTGGCTATGTCGTTAATTGTCTGATTGAGGAGAGGAGCTAGTGCTATATCTTTGAAAACTCTGGTATATGTAGTTCAATGTCAGTTCAGTACACCAAGTGACCAGGTGAAATACTAGCAAAACACCTAGTGAAGTGGGTGAAAGCATAGCTTGATGATGCAACTTGCAGCAAATTTTGTCATCATTGCTCCACCCCCTGCTTTACAATGTAACAAATTGTGGCATTGACCAGCAGGGGTCAGGGCCACGATTACAAGAATCACATTGCCAAGCCTGTACATTTGGTGCTTGAGAGATGATAAAAGTTGGCAGTTATGATAAAAACTAAAAAAAAGCTAAAAAAGGGTCATTGATAAAGTTGGGCTTGATTGCTGCGCACCTTACAGGTATGCCACAGCTAGCAAATAAATCAAGAGTTGTCTGTTGTATTTGATTTTTATTGTGTTTAGTTCCACTTTAAATCCTTACTGCCTCAGTGCATTCATCATGGTACTTTAACTACAACAACAAGCTGATAGATTTACTGACCTGAAAAAATTAGAACATGCAAACAGAAGAAAGCAGTTTTTAATTAGCAACTTTGTTTTCCTTAGGGAAAGACAAAATGATTATTAATCAGTATTTAGAGAGAAGCTGGTTTTATCTCCAGATAGCTATTTCTTAATCCTCCAAGCAAAATGTCATTAGCTTGCAACTGTACACAGCACTGTTTACAAAGTGGAAAGCATCCAGCTCTAGCATGTTTGCATCTAACTGCACACAAGAGTTGCTTGCACATGGCATGCAGTAAATTGTCCTTTATGGAGAGGTTTAGTCACTGATTTTGTTCCTTGGGGAACCTGACTCACTTCCAGCTTGTGATTGCATCATATTTTCTGGTTGTCCGGGGAATTACACTATACCTTGTATTACGCAATCCTAACAACATGCAGTTATCGGATTTATTTAGAACAGATTCACAAAAGATAACAATGTGCTAATGACATCATTTTTTTTAAAACTCTTCTTAGTTTATATGTAAATGTAGTGACAATGCACAAGTCAGCAATGTAAAAGATAGGTGAAGGAACTGAACATTTATACAGAGATATTAGTTTTCCTTTACTTTTCTATAAATGTTCATGTTAAAGTATGGTAATATGTAGCAATAAACAAAATTGTCTAAACTGTTCTGCAAAATATTCACCTTATTCTGCATGTTGCCATAAAATGTAGCATATTTTGTGGATTTTGAAGTTAAGTGTTCCCAGTCCTACCCCAACCTCACCACACAGCAAATTTAAATGTTAGTCGACCCAATTACATTCATAGACTATAAATTCAGCAAAATACAAATTTTAAAAATACAGTGTTGCATGGTGTAGCAAAAATATAACTTGAAGTTTATAAAGCTGCAAAATGGCCTATTCTGGCGCAAACTTCCATTTGCATGATATGTCACCCCAATTTTGCTCATATCTAGTAATAAGCATACAAGGAAACTTTCAGAGTGTGGTGACCCTAAGATTATTTTTTTGCACATATTTTTAGGATGTTTGGGTGGATTAAGCTGCAGGAAGCTACTCAGTTATCCAAAGTTTAATAGATGACCATTTGGTTGGCAAATTCTTCTGTAGTATAAATAAAACCTTTCTAGAATAAATTTACAAAAACAGCTAATACTTTTATACTAGCCCCCAGAATTCTTAAGGAACTGAATTTCTCCTGTGCTGAATCAAATTGTCTTCTGATATGTATCTATTCACAGAATATGCAGCTAACACTAAGCAGACATATGATACTATACCCCCAATATTACCTTACTAGTGGAAAGTTTCAGAAGTTTGTCACATTTTGAAAACATTTAAAAACACAGAATTGAATATACAGTCTCATTGTCCATACATACAACCTGCTACAATTTAAGGGAATTTAAAGTTTGTCCCACCCCTTGGAATCCCCATGATTTATTTTATTATAAAGCTCTATGATGAACTGTTGGACTGGACAGGTTAATTAATGTGAGCCTCATATATAGCTTTCAAACTAGTCACCTTAAAAACCTGTCTGTTTGTAAACATTATATGATAAAAATAATATATTCTTAATATATACTTTTTAAAAGTTTGATGAACGTTTCCAAATACTTTATGAATTGTATTCATGACTACACATCTAGCCTACAAAATAAGAGGAGAACACATAATTTGGTATTGAATAAGAAACTATGCCTATAAGAGGTACACTTGGAAAGTATACAATACCAAGTGCATAGACATATACCACAGTAAATCGTATATATTATTCCAGGTTTTCTTTTTTGTTTTTACAGATATTGGCAGAAGGCTAGATATATATAGTATTTTCAATGTCACACATGGATTGATTTTCACAAATGGATTTCAGCATAAATGTAATAAATATATATTTTGCTCCCACAATGTTTATTCACTCTTATATTTATTGTGTCAATTGAGAATTTCTGTTCCTACATCTTAATGATGAATACAATGGCCATACCCATTCCTCTTTTTTTGTTGAGTAGATCTGCAAGCTCTAATTTCAGCAGTTATTGTTGGAGAACTTGTTACCAAATCACCTTTCAGTAATCTCCATCAGCATATCGGAGTCCCCAAAGCTGTCTCCCTCACGTTGTGGTTTCTTCCCTTTCAATCAGCAAAAGAAAGCTGCAATGGCCTTGCCAGGGGACGGCTGACAAATTTTAACCCGAGGGGCAAGACTCGACTCAGCAGCCTATTAGGAACATTTCAAAAGGAAAAAATGCAGATGGCCCAGTGACCCAGCGAAAGGTAGCCCACTATGGGTCCAGCCCGTGGGGCAGATGCCCCCCTGCCCCCGAGCCCAGCCTGCCCCTGGACCTAGTGGCACAGAGGGAGAAGGCATGCTATCTGGTCACTGGGTGAAATTCAGCAAGTTACTAGGTCTGGCCATAGGTGATTCTTAATTTTTTAGCATATTTATTTCTACAGTAAGTATACCTGTCACCAGGACAGCTATACATCTCTCCTCTTTCAAGAAAACAAAAAGACTGAGTGGAATAAGAGCTAATTTAGAGCCCCCGCAGGGCTCGTGCTATCACTAGGAGGTCATCTAGGGCCTCTAAAACACTGACTGAGTAATTTAATTGTCAGGATTTCCCAGGTATGACCACGGAGAGGGGATAAGTGGTTATAATGAGTTTATTAACAAACACAGATGACAAGGTAACTCACGAGACAGTTCAAAGTGCAGTTGAGAAACTATAGGTAACTGCAATAGTAGATTTCAACAGGCAGCGTAGAACTACAAGTACCAGGTATAATGATTGAAGATGCAGGAGTCCAGGACACAGGTAACAGCAGTAGAAAATACAATGAAGTAATTTGCAGGAGTCCAGATAGCAGATAACAGCAGTAGAGTATTCAATGAAGTAATTTGCAGGAGTCCAGATAGCAGACAACAGCAGTAGTGAATTCAATGAAAAAACATGCAGGAGTCCAGATAGCAGACAGAAGCTGAGCACAAAGAATGCTCCTAGGAATGACCTGATGATCTGGCCCAGACCGTATGAAGCAGGCAGGTGTATATAAGCCTCATACAGGTGACACAACTCTCAGTAATCAAGGAAAATGATCCAAGTAACACAGTGGCCCCTTTGATGGGCAGTGGTACTACAAGTAGAATACCTAATGAGTCCAATAAAGTCACTGCAGACAGCAGCTGCAGAGTGCAAGTCGTGACAGTACCCCCTCCTTGAAGGGCGGATTCCAGACTCCCAAATACTAGGAATGGTCGGAAAGGTCAGAGTCATAATCCAGAATTGGGCATGTAGTTGAAAAGGCTTCATGCAAGGACGGGAAGGGTATAGAAACCACACCACAGGGGGGTTGAGATCCAGGATAATCTTTCTTCTTCTTCTTCTTCTTTACTTTCTTTTTGTGGTTTTTAGAAGGTTGCTGAAAATGGAGCGAAGAAAACGATAATCTCAAGTTTGGAGTAGCCGGAGATAGAACATGTGGCATAGATGAAGCACTGGGAGTGGGATTGGCAAGTGCTGGTGTAAATTCTTTGATCACGGTCTCAGTAAAAAGTTGTAAATCAGACAGGATGGGATCTTGGGTTTCAATTAAAGGCTCTACCCATTCCAGAGCTTCCCCTGTAAAGTTGGCCAACATGTAAAACACCTGCTTTCGTTGAGTATCAAGGAGGTCAAATACAAAGGGAAAATAGGATATACAAAACTTAATGAGAGCATGAAATTGCTGAATATCCCCATTGAAGGTAGGTGGTAGCTCAGACTTGGCAGCAGGCCCGGACTGGGCGGCAGGCTTGGCAGGGACAGCACTGAGAGAAGCCTCGGGGCAGACAACACTGTGAGAAACCTTGGAGGGGGCAGCGCTGTGAGAAGCCTCAGGGCAGACAGCGCTGTGAGAAGCCTCAGGGCAGACAGCGCTGTGAGAAGCCTCAGGGCAGACAGCGCTGTGAGAAGCCTCAGGGCAGACAGCGCTGTGAGAAGCCTCAGGGCAGACAGCACGAAGTGGTAACTCGGGCTGAACCGCATAGAGTGGCAATTCGGGCTGAACCGCATAGAGTGGCAATTCGGGCTGAACCGCATAGAGTGACAACTCGGGCTGAACCGCATAGAGTGACAACTCGGGCTGAACCGCATAGAGTGGCAACTCGGGCTGAACCGCATGGACAGGAAACTCGGGCTAATCCGCATGGACAGGCAACTCGGGCTGATCCGCATGGACAGGCAACTCGGGCTGAACCGCATGGACAGGCAACTCGGGCTGAACCGCATGGACAGGCAACTCGGGCTGAACCGCATGGAGAGGCAACTCGGGCTGAACCGCATGGAGAGGCAACTCGGGCTGAACCGCATGGACAGGCAACTCTGGAGCGGGCTGGAGGGACAGGACCCCCTCTGGAGCGGACTGTAAGGGCAGCGCCCCCTCTGGAGCGGACTGTAAGGGCAGCGCCCCCTCTGGAGCAGACTGTAAGGGCAGCACCCCCTCTGGAGCGGACTGTAAGGGCAGCGCCCCCTCTGGAGAAGTCTTTAAGGGCAGCGCCCCCTCTGGAGCAGACTGTAAGGGCAGCACCCCCTCTGGAGCAGACTGTAAGGGCAGCGCCCCCTCTGGAGAAGTCTTTAAGGGCAGCGCCCCCTCTGGAGCAAACTGTAAGGGCAGCGCCCCCTCTGGAGAAGTCTTTAAGGGCAGAGCCCCCTCTGAAGCAGACTGTAAGGGCAGCGCCCCCTCTGAAGCAGACTGTAAGCACAGCGCCCCCTCTGAAGCAGACTGTAAGGGCAGCGCCCCCTCTGAAGCAGACTGTAAGGGCAGCGCCCCCTCTGGAGAGGACTGTAAGGGCAGTGCCCCCTCTGGAGAGGACTGTAAGGGCAGCGCCCCCTCTGGAGAGGACTGTAAGGGCAGCGCCCCCTCTGAAGCAGACTTTAAGGGCAGCGTCCCCTCTGGAGCAAACTGTAAGGGCAGCGCCCCCTCTGGAGAAGTCTTTAAGGGCAGCGCCCCCTCTGAGGCAGACTGTAAGGGCAGCGCCCCCTCTGAAGCAGACTGTAAGGGCAGCGCCCCCTCTGGAGAGGACTGAAAGGGCAGCGCCCCCTCTGGAGAGGACTGAAAGGGCAGCGCCCCCTCTGGAGCAGACTGTAAGGGCAGCGCCCCCTCTGGAGAGGACTGAAAGGGCAGCGCCCCCTCTGGAGAGGACTGTAAGGGCAGCGCCCCCTCTGGGTTGAACTGGGGAACCCGGGTTCTCATGGGAGCAGATAACGTGTCTGGAATGGAGACAGAAGCTTGTAACTCAGAGCTGGAGATAGAGGTTGAAGATGGTCGGAGTCTACGGAGCGGGCAATCTTGTAAAAAATGTAAATCACTGGCACAGTAAAGACACAGTTTGTAGGTCCTCCTGTGCCATCGCTCCTCTTCGGTCAGGTGGGGGCATGGGGCACCTGAAAACCTGGAATTTGTAACAGGACTATTGGAAGGTGCTGCTTGCAGAGAGTCAAAGGCAGACAAATTTGATAATGAAATGTTAGCAGCACAGTTAGACTCTTTACTGCAGCATGTATCAGGGGTGGAAACTGGAAGTTGCTTGAGCACTTGATTCAACAAAGAAGATACTTGCACTATTTGAGTGCGAAGTTGCAGAATGTCCACTTGGAGCAATTGAAGCAGGGAATTTTCGGAGGAAATAGTAGCCATGGTCTTAA
Source organism: Mixophyes fleayi (assembly GCF_038048845.1). NCBI lineage: Eukaryota > Metazoa > Chordata > Amphibia > Anura > Limnodynastidae > Mixophyes > Mixophyes fleayi. The sequence continues at coordinate 101,875,926 of NC_134408.1, read as the reverse complement.
TGAATACAGAGTAGGTCACTCCCCTGGAAATCCTTTTCAAAAAGGGATGAAAGCCGTGCAGCAGCAGGCTCGGTATTATGGCCAGATCATACTGTCAGGATTTCCCAGGTATGACCACGGAGAGGGGATAAGTGGTTATAATGAGTTTATTAACAAACACAGATGACAAGGTAACTCACAAGACAGTTCAAAGTGCAGTTGAGAAACTATAGGTAACTGCAATAGTAGATTTCAACAGGCAGCGTAGAACTACAAGTACCAGGTATAATGGTTGAAGATGCAGGAGTCCAGGACACGGGTAACAGCAATAGTAGATTTCAACAGGCAGCGTAGAACTACAAGTACCAGGTATAATGGTTGAAGATGCAGGAGTCCAGTAGCAGGTAACAGCAGTAGAAAATACAATGAAGTAATTTGCAGGAGTCCAGATAGCAGATAACAGCAGTAGTGAATTCAATGAAGAAATATGCAGGAGTCCAGATAGCAGATAACAGCAGTAGAGTATTCAATGAAGAAATATGCAGGAGTCCAGATAGCAGATAACAGCAGTAGAGTATTCAATGAAGTAATTTGCAGGAGTCCAGATAGCAGACAACAGCAGTAGTGAATTAAATGGAAAAACATGCAAGAGTCCAGATAGCAGACAGAAGCTGAGCACAGGGAATGTTCCTAGGAATGACCTGATGATCTGGCCCAGACCGTATGAAGCAGGCAGGTGTATATAGGCCTCATGCAGGTGACATAACTCTCAGTAATCAAGGAAAATGATCCAAGTAGCACAGTGGCCCCTTTGATGGGCAGTGGTACTACAAGTAGAATACCTAATGAGTCCAATAAAGTCACTGCAGACAGCAGCTGCAGAGTGCAAGTCGTGACATTAATATTCTTAAATTACATGGGGTCATCTAAGAATAAGCCTCCACTACTGTGTACAAAAGACTTAGGGAAAACTGAGTACCACTGGGCATTTCCAGCTCTAAGGGAAAAGCGGTTGGTAAAGGTGAATGCCACAACTAGTCAAATTCTAGAGGTTTATTCTGGGAATTTGGCATCTGGCATCTTAGAAGCAAACAGAAGCAGCAAAACAAAACTTAAATACAGGTAGAAAAAAACATGATTGGTTCACATAGAGTCCACTCGGGAGCAGACTCAGAGGTAATCCCAAGCTGGACAGGGTAAATAAAGCAATGATAGTGTCTATAATTTAAAAGTATAGCTGGTGAGCAATTAATCAGTGTAGACAATGCAAAACATTCGGGAAATGATGCACAAGTAATCCCGAGGCCAATTATATAAATAAGATTGTAAAAACATAACATTCAAATAAAAGTAATTAATATTTTGGAAGGGAAACTGGCAAGGAGAAAACAAAGGAGGAAGAGGCACCTTGGCAGGGATATGGATGAACTTTGGGAAGCACATATTGGAATGAATATACATAAATAAATAGGATCTAAATAGAGCTATACACAAATCAATCTATTTATATTGCATTGGTGTATGTGTTTATAAACAAGTAAAATGGTCTTAAATGATATTCATAGCAATAGCATACTATTGATATGTCCATACATTGTATAAAGAAAAAAGTAAACAAATTGTGCAAAAGCATAAAGCATATATGTAGATGTGTGCGTGTTTTGTTTGTGTGTTAATTGACTCGGGGAGCTTGTTCTGAACCTTCCACTGTATAGATTTGGACAAACACTTCACAGACTGGTAACATTGGCTTCCAGAAGACATACTAATGGAATGAATGCCTAATGGAGTAGTTGGGATTTGGATGACATCTTAGCTGCCAATTATTTTTAAAATATTAACAGTAAATATATATATATATATATATATATATATATATATATATATTTATATATATATATATATACATATATATTTATACACTCACACTGATAAGCCACAACATTAAAACCACTGAGAAATAAGGTGAACAACACTGATTAACTCATTACAAGAGCACCTGTCAAGGGGTGGGGTATATTAGAGAACAAACAGTTTTTGAAGTTGATGTGTTGGAAGAAGGAAAACTGGCAAGCTTAAGGATCTGAGCAACTTTGATACGGGTCAATTTGTGAGCATCTCTAAAATGGCAGTTCTTGTGGGGTGTTCCTGGTATGCAGTGTTTAGTAACTACCAAACATGGTCAAAGGAAGGACAATCGGTGAACCGAAAACAGGGTCATGGGTGCCCAAGGCTAATTGATGTGCATGGGGAGCGAAGGGTATCAGATCTGGTCCAGTCCAACAGAAGATCTACTGTAGCACAAATTGCTGAAAAAAGGTAATGCTGGCTATGATAGAAAGGTTTCAAAACACACAGTGCATCGCAGCTTGCTGCATATGGGGCTGCGTAGCTGCTGAGCAGTCAGAGTGCTCATGTTGACTCCTGTCCATCGCCAAAAGCGCTTTCAATGAGTATGTGAGCACCGAAACTGAACCATGGAAAAAGGTGGCCAGGTCTGATAAATCATGTTTTACTTTATATCATGTGGGCAGTCAGGTATGTGTGCATCATTTACCATATGAAGAGACAGCACCAGGATACACTATGGTAACAAGGCAAACTGGCTGAGGCAGTGTGATGTGATGTACTAGGCAATGTTTCGCTGGGAAAACTTGGGTCCTGACATTCACATGGATGTTATTTTGACACGTACCACTTACCTGAACATTGTTGCAGGCAAAGTACATGGCATACCAATGGTATTTCCTGATGGAATAGGCCATCTTTTTCAGTGACCACACTGCAAAGATTGTTCAGGAATGGTTTGAGGAACATAACAAAAAGTTCAATGTGTTGACTTGACCTCCAAATTCCCCAGATATCAATCCTAGCATCTGTGCAGTGCTGGGAAAACAAGTCACATCCATGAAAACCCCAACTCGCAAATAATAGAACTTATAGGATCGGCTGCTAACATCTTGGTGCCAGATATTACAGGGTACTTTCAGGCTTGTGGAGATCATACCATTCACAATGCAAACATTGACTGGATTAATTCCACAAATATATAAATGTGTCACGAGCCGCGGCGGTACTCGCAGCCGCCGCGGCTCGCTTCCCATGCGCCCCAGCGTCCCGGCCGTCAGCTTGACGACCGGGACGTCATTTCCTCCTCCTGTCCGGCCGTCACCAGGGCAACGGCCGGACGCTACTTCATTAGTGCTGCGTCCCGGCGGTGCTGGTAGCCGGGCGCATGCGCATTAAGTGTCAGTCGTTAGGGCTGATTATCAGGCGTTAGCCTGCAACTGTGTGTGTTCAGGGACAAGCCCTGATTGGTACTGCTCTGTACCTGTAATTACTCTGCAGGTGTGTGTACAAGTCCTGATTGGTCTATGTCTGTATTTAAGGCAATGAGGTCTGCTGCCTCATTGCCGGTTATAGCATCTGTGCTCCAGTCTGCTGACCTGCTTGTTCCAGTTCCTGTATCCTGTATCTACGTTTTGACTTCCCGTGTATGACCCTTGGCTTCGTATTGGACTTCGCTTGTGTTTCCTGTGACCCTGATCCTTGGCTCGTTTACCAGTTCTGCTACTTTGCCTGTGACCTCTGACCTCAGCTTGTTCATTGTTACTGTTACCTGCTGCCGGCCTTTGACCTCTGCGTGGACCTGATTCTTCTTGCCTGGGTTCTCCCCAGCCGGTACACACTTCACGACCCTCTGTTAGTCTGCAGCCCAGTCTGTCCCCACCATCAGGGGCTCCAGTGAACAACTGACTGGCAGAGTAGACTCCGGGTTGTGTTGTGCCGGCTGGAGGGGTTCCTAACATTATAACCGGCCCACTCACGGAGACAAGATTAGAATGGATGCAAGTGGATCCACACCGTCTCCGGCACAAACCCTAGCAGGCCATGTTGAGTCTTTGTATCAGATGATGCAGGGTTTGGCTGAGCGTATGTCTGTTCAAGAAGAAGCCACAAAAGCTTCACAACCTCCTTCAGATCCCATCTGGGAGCCCAAAATGAATTTACCGGATCGGTTCTCCGGTAATAGAACCCTGTTTCGGAACTTCAGGTAGAGCTGCAAGCTCTATTTTCGGATGAGACCCCGCTCCTCCGGTTCAGAGCAGCAACGAGTTGGGATTATTATTTCCCTTTTACAGGGTGACCCCCAGTCCTGGGTGTTTTCTTTGCCACAGACCAGTCCTGCCATGCAGTCCGTAGACTCCTTCTTTGAGGCATTGGGTTTACTGTATGATGACCCGGATCGAGTGGCTTCCGCGGAAGCTCATCTACGGTCCTTGAAACAAGGCCAACGGTCGGCAGAAGAATACTGCGCTGAATTCCGTAGATGGTCACCTGACAGTGGATGGAACGACCCTGCCTTACGTAGTCAGTTCCGTGTCGGCCTATCCGAACAGATTAAAGATTCGCTGGTGCAATACCCGTCTCCTAGCTCTCTGGAGGATCTGATGCACCTCTCCATTAAAATTGACAGGAGATATAAGGATGGAAAAACTGAAAAAGAAACGTCATCACCTCCATCCGCCTTCGTTCCTATCTCCCAGGATGGTGAGGAACCAATGCAATTGGGAGCATATCGTCTTTCCTCTGAGGAAAGAGAGAGGAGACGGTCACAAGGCTTATGTCTATATTGTGGCACAAGGGGCCACTTCTACCGTACTTGCCCAAACAAGTCGGAAAACGAGCATGCCTAGGGAACGAGGGGAAAGTTCACTTAGGCCTGCAAATTGTTTTCCCGAATAATGCGGTATTGGTTCCTGAACAGCTGACGTTTAGTGCTTGTTCTGTGGGTCTGGCGGCCTTCATTGATAGTGGAGCTGCAGGTAACTTCTTGGACTTCGAGTTTGCCCGCTCTGCTGGAATTCCGCGGGTTAAACTCAAATCCGCCATCACGGTATGTGGCTTAGATGGTGCTCCATTGCCAGGCGGTAAGGTTACCTGGGAGACCCCGCTACTCCAATTGCGGATTGGGGCTCTCCACTTCAAATCTATAGTCTTTCGTCTCATCGAATGCCCGTCAGTGCCTTTGATTCTAGGTCACCCTTGGCTATCCCGTCATAACCCTTTCATAGATTGGGCAAAAGGAGAGATTGTCCAGTGGAGCTCTCATTGTTCACAGTCCTGTTTGACATTACCTCTACGTGTGGTTCGGTCCATTCCGGAGCAGCTTCCCTCCCAGCATCATGACTTCTGGGATGTCTTCTCTAAAAAGGCTGCTGATACTCTACCACCGCACCGGGAGTTCGACTGTGCCATCGAGTTAATTCCAGGTACTAAACTACCCAAGGGACGTTTGTACTCTCTCTCCGGTCCAGAGACCAAATCCATGCAGGAGTACATTGATGAAAATCTGGAGAAAGGCTTCATCAGGCCATCCAAGTCTCCAGTAGGGGCTGGGTGCTTCTTTGTGTCCAAGAAGGACGGTGGACTCAGACCCTGTATCGATTATCGGGGACTGAATATGATTACGGTTAAAAACACCTATCCTCTTCCTCTCATCTCTGTACTCTTTGATCAGTTAAGAGGAGCAACTGTCTTCACAAAAATTGACCTTCGTGGTGCTTATAACCTCATACGCATTAGAGCAGGTAATGAGTGGAAGACGGCGTTCAACACGCTCTCGGGCCACTACGAATACTTGGTCATGCCGTTTGGCCTTAGTAACGCTCCTGCTGTGTTCCAGGATTTGATTAATGAGGTGTTAAGTGAGTTCCTGGGATACTTTGTTGTTGTCTACTTAGATGACATTCTCATATATTCCAATTTATTGCCGGAACATCGGAGTCATGTCAGACAAGTCCTACAGAAACTACGGGAACATCATCTTTACGCTAAACTCGAAAAATGTGAGTTTGAGGTTAAGAAGGTATCCTTTCTTGGCTATATAATCTCTTCAGAGGGTTTCTCCATGGACCCAACCAAGGTCCAGGCAATCCTGGATTGGGTACAACCCAATAACCTCAAGGCGGTCCAGAGATTCCTAGGATTCGCCAATTATTACAGGAGATTTATTAGCGGTTTTGCTGACATCGTGGCTCCTATCGTCTCCTTGACTCGCAAAGGAGGTGATCCGGCTGTTTGGTCACAGCAAGCAATAAATGCATTCAAAACCCTAAAGAAAGCTTTTGTGTCCGCTCAGGTCCTCCAACACCCGGACCCGAAGGTACCGTTTATTCTCGAGGTAGATGCTTCTGACGTCGGTGCTGGAGCTATCTTGTCACAAAAAGATCCTCAGACTCACCGCTTTCATCCATGTGCCTTTTTTTCCCGCCAATTCTCCTCAGCGGAGACCAACTATGACGTGGGAAATCGAGAATTGCTAGCAATTAAATGGGCCTTTGAGGAATGGCGACACTGGTTGGAAGGCGCTGCACACCAGATCTCCGTTATCACGGATCATAAGAATCTGCAGTATATTCAGTCAGCTAAACGTCTAAACCCCCGTCAGGCTCGGTGGTCACTGTTCTTCACCCGATTTAACTTTATTATTACTTATCGTCCTGGCTCTAAAAATATTCAAGCGGACGCCCTGTCCAGAAGTTTTCTGGCACATCATGCTCCAGTCACTAACCCAGAGCCTATTGTTCCTGTGTCAATGGTTCATGCCAGATTAACTCAAGATCTGAGCTGTACCTTACAAAGGTTCCAGAGGTTGGCCCCTGATAACACTCCGGTAGGATGTTTGTTTGTCCCAGTTCATCTAAGGAAGACAGTTCTTGCTGAAGCACACAACAGTCGGACTGCTGGACATCCTGGCATCTACAAAACACTAGAGATACTTTCCCGTACCGTATGGTGGCCGTCTCTATCTGCTGACGTTAAAAGTCACGTCCTGTCTTGTGAAGTTTGTGCCAGGAACAAAGTTCCCAGGACTCGCCCGGTAGGGCAGTTAGTTCCGTTAGCGGCCCCTGCTAAACCTTGGACACATCTTTCCATGGACTTTATAATTGATCTACCACCCTCTGCGGGACACAATACCATTTGGGTCATGGTAGATCGGTTCAGCAAGATGGCGCATTTCATTCCACTAGTCAGGCTTCCTACTGCTCGAGATTTGGCCGTCCTATTCATCCAACACATTTTCCGCCTCCATGGACTCCCTACGGACATCGTCTCTGATCGGGGTTCTCAGTTCATAGCGCAGTTCTGGAGATCATTCTGTACCCTCCTGGGAATCAAGATTAGTTTGTCATCAGCGTACCACCCTCAGTCAAATGGGCAGACTGAAAGGGTTAACCAGTCCTTGGAGAAGTTCTTGCAATGCTACACGTCGGAGTTCCATGACAACTGGTCCTCCTTATTGCCCTGGGCGGAATTTGACTGTAACAACTCCTGTCACTCATCCACAAAAACCTCTCCGTTTTTTTGCAATTATGGTTTTCACCCCAGATCGAACTCTTTGTATTCTCTCCAGTCCGTTGGTATCCAGGAAATCCGTTCCACTGCCAGGGATCTCAGAGTTATCTGGAAGAAAGTGCACTCATCTTTAAGACAAGCCTCACTTGTTGCAAAAAAAAATTCGGACCGGCACCGTATCACCTGCTCTCTTAAGGTTGGCCAGAAAGTCTGGCTGTCTACGAAAAATATCAGGCTGAAGCAACCTTGCAAGAAGTTGGGCCCTAAGTTCATCGGGCCGTTTTTCATCATTAATTAGGTCAATTCGGTTGCATTCAGGCTAAAAATTCCACGCTCCTTGAGAATCCCCAACACGTATCATTGTTCTCTATTAAAACCAGTACTTTATCCAAATCAAGTCCAGTCTTTGAGTTTGTCTGGGAGAAATGCAAGCAAGCCACGAAGATACGTGGTTCAGAAAATCCTGGATTCTAAAAAGGTGCAAGGGCAAGTGCACTTCTTAGTGCAGTGGAGGAATCGCGGGTTAGAAGAACGCTCTTGGATCCCTCGGAGACAACTTCATGCCCCTAAACAGCTGAAGGAGTTCTTCAAGAAATTTCCAAGAAAACCTGGGTGTCGGGGTTCCTTGACCCCTCCTCAAGGGGGGGGTACTGTCACGAGCCGCGGCGGTACTCGCAGCCGCCGCGGCTCGCTTCCCATGCGCCCCAGCGTCCCGGCCGTCACCTTGACGACCGGGACGTCATTTCCTCCTCCTTTCCGGCCGTCACCAGGGCAACGGCCGGATGCTACTTCATTAGCGCTGCGTCCCGGCGGTGCTGGTAGCCGGGCGCATGCGCATTAAGTGTCAGTCGTTAGGGCTGATTATCAGGCGTTAGCCTGCAACTGTGTGTGTTCAGGGACAAGCCCTGATTGGTACTGCTCTGTACCTATAATTACTCTGCAGGTGTGTGTACAAGCCCTGATTGGTCTATGTCTGTATTTAAGGCAATGAGGTCCGCTGCCTCATTGCCGGTTATAGCTTCTGTGCTCCAGTCTGCTGACCTGCTTGTTTCAGTTCCTGTATCTTGTATCTACATTTTGACTTCCCGTGTATGACCCTTGGCTTTGTATTGGACTTCGCTTGTGTTTCCTGTGACCCTGATCCTTGGCTCGTTTACCCGTTCTGCTACTTTGCCTGTGACCTCTGACCTCAGCTTGTTCATTGTTACTGTTACCTGCTGCCTGCCTTTGACCTCTGCGTGGACCTGACTCTTCTTGCCTGGGTTCTCCCCAGCCGGTACACACTTCACGACCCTCTGTTAGTCTGCAGCCCAGTCTGTCCCCACCATCAGGGGCTCCAGTGAACACCTGACTGGCAGAGTATACTCTGGGTTGTGTTGTGTGCCGGCTGGAGGGGTTCCTAACAAAATGAAAAGATTACTTAAGGAAAACTAGGTCTAGTGTTATTATTACCTGGTGGGAATCTTCCTTGCATTTTAAAAATCCAGCATACTTACCTTTTTAATAATTTGAGATCTTTCACCTGACTGTTATTTTGTGTCATTTGTTTTTATTAAAGGTATAGATGGGTGCATACAGCAGATGAAACAAAATACAAAAGTACATTCAATTGAAAACATCTCAGTCCATAAACCAATAATAAATGACGTAAGCTGTAAGGACAAACAATACATGAAAAAGAGAAAGATAGAAGAGGGAGTACAGAGGTTTCGCACATCGTACCAGCTAACCTCTCATTCTGGCTGCTATGAACTGAGCATACACAAAGTTTGGCTTTACAAGCCAATGGCCACTTTAAATTTCCCCTGCAAAGTTGACAATTTCCAGTGACTTGCAGAAAATGGACCTTAATACATTTACCACCTGGTCTTTTCAGACTTCCCTACATTCACTTGATTGCTGAGTGCCTGTCAGCCTGTCTATTTAAAGCACCTGCCACCTTACTATGGTTGCCAGATCTTCAGGTCTCCTTACCTGTTAGGATGTCCTCTCCTCTGGCTGCTGTTTATTGGACTCCTGTATATAACTGCATCACTTCTGCAGTTAAGACGCTTCCGCTACTCTGCAGATCATTGCGTATCTCCTCTGATCCTGTTCCAGAGCTTCCAGCTCATCAGGACCTCAGCACTTCATTACCCTGCACTCAATTGCTCTCCTGTGTATACCTGTATCATCTAAGCAGTCTAGTTGCTGCCACTACTCTGGCAGATCTTTGTACATCACCTCTGATCCTGCTTCAGGGCTTCCAGCTCATCAGGACCTCAGCGTTTCATTACTCTTCACTGTCTTTTGGACAGAGAGGGCGATGTCGTCCATGAGCCTGTAAAAAAAGGATTTTTTATATTGGGAAAGTGAGATGTCTGGGAGGCCAAACAGCCAGAAACCAGCGCCTTCAGGGAGAGGACACCCTAGAATTTCCTTTGCAACCCTTCTCACCCGATGCCAGTACAGCACTATTACAGGGCACAACCACCAAATGTGGAGTGGGGAACCTGTCCCCTAACCACATCTCCAGCATGACCCTGAGACACTTGGGTGCACCTTTCTTAATTGGGAGGGACACCTGTATCAGAGCAAAAGAACCCTGTACCGTGTCTCCACCACAGAAAGGCTAGTAGAGCCTGACAGAATGCCACCCAAGTCCACTGCATGAATCTATTCAGAAGTATAGCTTGGTAGTATTTGGCAAAAAGAGAGAGCTGAAGGCCCACCTGTGTCTTCCAGCTATACAAAATGCCATGGCGAAACCTAGGAGGTCTACCCACCCACACAAACTCGCGAGCCATCTTTTGAAGGTCTAGGAAGTACCTGGGAGGGATGTGGATCGGGAGTGTTTGGAGAAGATATAGAAGCTTCGGTAGTATATTCATTTTAATTATATTCATCCTCCCAAGCCAGGAGAAGTCACCAGAACACCAGCACCCAAAGTGTAAAGGTTCTTTGATAGTAATATTACTAGGTCCTTAATTTGGGAGGGCTGCCAAGTGAAGGGAATAGTGGAGACCCTCTAAAACACGTGATGAGATGGCAAGGTTTAGGGCCATGGATTTAGTATAGTTAACTTTAAAGTTAGATAGTGCCCCAAACTTCTCAAACTCCAGTATTAAATTAGGCAATGAAACCATAGAGCTGGTTACCGTTGCCAACAGGTCAGCTTCAAAGAGGGCTAATTTGTACTCCTTCACCCTACCTGCACCCAAGATACATTGGAGTTATTCCCAAAAATAACTGCGCTAGGGCCTCCACGCAGAGAACAAATATGAGGGGGAAAGCAGGCATCCCTGACGCATGCCATTATAGCGGAAGAGAGTGTGAAAAATAGAGCCATTAATTTTCATGTGGGTCGTGGGGTTCTTATAAAGAGAGAGTATTCTCTGGAGACAGACCAGACCCAAACCTATGTCCTCTAGGACCCCGTCAAGAAATCGCCAATCCACCCTGTCAAAAGCTTTTTCTGCACCTGTTTTTACAACAACAAGGCAGGGGTATGCCTGCCTTCTAGCAAATAATATAATCTTGGTGGTGTTATCTCAAGCCTTTAGCCTGGACCAAAGCCCACTTGATCGCTGCCAATTGTTATTGGCAGGCGGGTCTTCAGGTGTTTCACCATCATTTTCGCAAGGAGTTTAAGGTCAATAGTTAACAGAGAGATTGAGAGACAGCTGGAGCACAGAGAGGGGTCCTTACCGTCCTTAAGAAGAATCCTGATGTGTGCCTCGAGAGACTGCCGGGAGAAGACGGACACGTCAGAGATCTCATTTAAGGCCACTAGGAGTATGGGATTCATCACTTGGCCAAACTTCTAGTAATATCCAATTGTGAACAAATCAGGCCCTGGACTTTCACCAGTTGGTGTGGAGGCAATTCCTTCATGGAAAAGGGTTGATCCAGCATCTCCCTTGCAGACTCCAAAAGCTTGGGAAAATTGCATCTCTGGAGATACTCACTATCATCCTCATCATCATCATTATTTATTTATTTATTTATATAGCGCACTAATTCTGCAGCGCTTTACAGAGAACTCACAGCTTCTCCGGTTTTCTCACCTATTGGAAGTACTTGTGTTTTCAACGATCAAAGGCCAATTTCATTCTATCGCCAATCTATTTATTAAGGCCAACTCTGGCTTCTGTCAGCTCATGCAGCATATCCCTAGCCAGGGAGGATTTATGTGGTCTAATGAATGACCCTAGTTGAATTAGCTTGCCTTATAGGACACATTTGTGGGCCTCCCAAATGGTCACCTTTGACATGTCAGCTGAGTCATTGTGCGCAGCGTACTCATATATGCAGTGCCAATTTGGTCCTTGCAGTAGGCGTCATAAAGGAGGGACTTATTAACTCCATGTCCAATGCTTAGGAATGTTAAGAGGGACGTGCACATTAAGAAATATATGGGGCGTGATCAGACCATTTTATTTGGCCAATGTCCATCTGTCTAACCACATGTAGATGTCTATGGCTCACCATTAAATAGTCTAGTCTGGAATATGCAGTGTGAGAGTTTGAATGAAATGTATAGTCACGGTCCAAAGAATGCGTAAGGTGTCAGGATTTGACCAGCTGGAAGTCATGAAAAATGTGCCTTACCTTACGTTAGACCAATATACATTGCCTGGATTGGGTATCTCAGAGTCCCACCCGAGGTGTCCAAGGCTGGATCCAGGGTCCAGTTCAGATCACCCCCAAACACCACCACTCCCTCTGGGCGAGGCTCTAGGGCAGGGGTAGTCAACCTTAAAAACTCAAAGAGCCATTTGGACCCGTTTTCCAGTGAAAAAAAAACTCGGGAGCCACAAAACCCTTTGGACATCTAAAATGACAATAACATTGCTCAAAGTTCAAATACAGCTGTAACCGGCGGTATAAAATCAAATTTGAACAAACAAATCAGTTTGTAGATTGTAAAAGAAGGCACTTGCCTTTTATCTGTAACAGCCTCTCTTGAAGATGTATTACTGGCAGTGTGTTATATACATATATATATATATATATATATATATATATATATATATATCTTTAGTAATACACCTGTCTAACATACCAGCTCCTCCTTGGCGCGCTCTCTGGCAACTGAATGACGCTGACGTGACCTTAGGGTCACGTCAGCGTCATTCAGCCAGCAGGGAACTGCGGCGGGGGAGGAGCGCTCTCTCTTTCGCTGGCTCTCATTACTTTTTTAAATTTCTACATCGCAAAGGGGGTGACAGAGCACTGTCACCCCTTTGCCACTGACACACGGACAAGATGCAACAGATGGCTGCCGGAGCCGCAGGTTGCTGACCCCTGCTCTAGGAAGTCTAGGGTTTTTGCAAGTAAGGTCGCCTGGTTTTAGTTGGGGACATAAATATTGACAAACGTAAATTGGTGATGGAAAATCTTACACTTCAACAGCAGCCCCCAGCTCACTGAAGGAGTAGTAGGGTACATTAGAAAGTTGCAAGGATTTGGAGAGGAGCACCACAACCCCTTTTGTTTTCTCTGAGAGACAATTATTGTAAAAAGCATGAGGGTAATGCTTGTTATGGAGGAGGGGTGTTGATTCTGGTTTGAAAAATGGTCTCCTGGATAAAAAACCACATCTGACTGGTTAGAGTGAAAAAAATGGGGTGCCTTTTCAGGGACATTAAGGCCATTAGCATTAATGGAGCAAATTTGAAGGGAGTGGTCTGAGTCAGTGGGGGTATCTACAGTGTTACTGAAGGGAAGTACCATTTAAGGGGGATCAAAGGAGGAGAAGAGTGTGAGTCAGGAGGAGTTGGGGTGAGAACACGGTAGAGATGGGAGGTGGAGAGACAGGGTTGGAAACATCAGGTGGGAGCCCAGAATGTCAAAAAGGTGAAAGAAGCAAGTATGAGAGAAATAAGACATGGAAATAAACACAAACAATGTACTGCAATGTACCGCACCTGGAGACAATGAAGGGATCAACCGTATACATGTTGGCAGGTATGAAAAATCTATTGGTCTAATGAACGAGGGCAAGGTGGCTACCGCCTCCGCCCACATGCAAAGATAATGAACATACTATATAATCATCACCATTTATTTATATAGCGCCACTGATTCCGCAGCGCTGTACAGAGAGCTCACTCACATCATTCCCTGCCCCATTGGGGCTTACAGTCTAAATTCCCTAACACACACACACAGACTAGGGTCAATTTGTTAGCAACCAATTACCAACATACCAGTATGTTTTTGGATTGTGAGAGGAAACCGGAGCACCCGGTGGAAACCCATGCAAACACGGGGAGAACATACAAACTCCTCACAGATAAGGCCATAGTCGGGAATTGAACTCCTGACCCAAGTGCTGTAAGGCAGAAGTGCTAACCGTGCTATATGAATTGAAACTGAACAAACTATAAGCTACCAAGGATACGACTGGAGTGAAACAACCTAAACAGTATTCATAAAGCACTATTAAACATTAAGTATCAGCGGACACTACCCTAAGCAGCAGTGACAAAGTTATGGAGAGAAAACATCAAAAAAACAATAAACAAATATATTAACAGCATCAGTGCTAGCGTGAGTCTTCATTGTAAACAATACAAGGATATATGCGGCTGAGTAGATTGCATACGCCATGTAAGTTCTTATGAAACTGGAACATGTACAATCTGCTAAAGTGACCAAAAGAGAGCAGACTGGCGACACTGGTGCCACATTCAAGGGGTGTCTTTTTGGTTGCAAGTCGGAGTGTCCCTGGGGCTCAGCCAGTGGATTTGTTGCCAATGCTCCCGCTGTGGAAAACGCAGCAGCCGGAGTCTGGTGGAGCCTTCTTGCCATTCTTGCAAAGACTCCTGGGATAGTTCCAGCGTTGAGCAGAAGGTATCAAGAGCCGAGGGATCTCTTAGTGATGCATGCCTTCTTTATGTGTAGCGTGCAGGATAAAAGGGAATCCCCAGCAAAAATTTACATTGCATTTGTAAAGTTTTTTGGTCAAAGGTCTAAGTGAGTGCCTCTGCTGTAACGTATGCCAGGAGAGATCCTGGAACACCTGGGGGTCAATGTATCAAGCTGATATTTTTCCTGCAGGTTTGAGAAACCAATCAGATTCTAGCTATCATTTATTTAGTACATTTTACAAAATAATAGCTAGAATCTGATTGGTTGCTATAGGCAACATCACCACTTTTCAAACCCACCAGAAAACTCTCAGCTTGGTACATTTACCCCCTGGACTTTGTGGCCTTTGAAAGTCAAACCTTCTATAGCCCTGATTTTTTTCAGTATCTCTTTCTGCTGGGAATGGTTGTGCAGCCTGCATATAATGTCTCTGGGTCTCTCTCTGTGACAAGGGCTTTAGGGCGCAGAGCCCTGTGGGCTCGATCAAAAATAAATTGGGTAAATGGATCATGCCCCAAAACCTTATTGAAGATCTTCGTAAGGACATCTTCAATACCCTGAGGGGTGATATCCTCTGGGATGCCCTGGATCCATAGGCTGTTGTAGCATCCATGGTTATCAAGATCAAACACTCTCACCTTAAAGTCCCTGAGTTCAGAAGCCTGGTAAGAGACTGCTCCTGCAATTTAGCAACATAGTCATTAGAAGATTCTCTGTCCTCTTCCAAGGATTTGAGCCTGCCGGACAGGTGCAAGATGTCAGCATGGATACTTCAGACTGCAGTGAAAACTGTCTCTTGCATTTTATGTTCCAAGTCCAAGATATCCTGTTTGGTTGATAAGGACTTGATATGTTGAAGAAAAGTACAGTGGTACAGAAAGAAGATTGGGCTCCCACATATTAAAATATTTGAAGCAAGGCATAAGTACATGTTCAAACTGAAAGGCATACCAAGTGGCATGCAAATACAAAGAAACAAATTCCAGAAGTCTACAGCAAAAACATACAGAATGCTGTACATAAACTCAACAAGATAATTAGTAGAAGCATGGTGATTGAAGACTGTGGGCCTCATTCAGAGTTGGATGCAAAATGAGCATAAGCTCTGTTTAAAAAAACAACTTATACAACTGTGACTTTTTTCTGACTGTATTCAAAACCAAACATATCTTAGCATGCGTTCGCCTCAGCATACATACAGAGATACTACAGGGTTACTACAGAGCATACTTGGGAGCAAATACACCACTGTTACGTATTTACACTTAAGTCAGTGCATAATCCACATAAAAATAAAAATGCTTGCTATGGAAAATTCTTCCATGGCTTTTAGAATTGTCCCGAACAAATGGTCAATTTTCTAAGAGTTGAAAAAATCTAGGGGGAAAAAGAATATTTTTAAAATATGTATTGTGTTAAAAAAATATATATATTTGCAAAGTACATGGCTGCAGAGTAGGAATACACAATGTCATAAGCCTAACACAACATAATGTCCTTGCAATTAGCAAATATTAAACAATTGGGGATATTTGCTTTGCTAGCAAGCTACACGCATGTGTGATTCTGTGTACACAACATATATTTAGGTAATACTGTTTTGGTCATAATTATCATTCGGGATTTACACCTGCCCTGTAGTAGTTGCAAAAGATATGGGTGAAAATATGCTTACTTATGCAAACATCTGGGTCTGAACACGCACTTACTGTATGCAAGTATTAAAGTAATTGTATCGTTTTCAAATAAGCATTGCCCAAGCGATTGTATTGTGTTTCTAACGCACAAAGTGATTTATTTTAGCAGATGTAAAAAGTTAACAATTCAATACACGATTGTAATATAATACAGTACAGTACAGCCAATACCAAAAGATAAATACATACCGCTGCAATCGCTGCGCTTCCACGGGTCCAGGTGAACAGTAATTCACCCTTGAATACTGTGATCAGAGTAGACTGAACACTACATGAGAGCTACTGCTTATATGCAAACAGAGATACAGTGAAACAATGCAGGTGGTATAGCTTGCTTCTATTGGTCCAGGCATCAGGAGGGTCCAGGGGGTTACACATCATAGGCTGATTCAATCTAAGGAATCCAAAGGTGGGGGTCTCTCCAGGGGATGAGCTCTGTTCTTCCCGGCAAACTGCTCTGTTCTTCCCGCCAAACTCCAATTACAATCAGTCCATTAGCATTTGACAGTTAATATCATATTAAAGGTTTATTCCCTAACATCAATAACTAGAGTATGCAATGTGCGATCTCTTCGCCTAATGCACCGAACAGCTGCTGATGTAAGGGGATTAATATGATATTAGACATGACACCTTTTCTATAAGCTGAACCTTAAATATCACTGAAGTGTACATATAATCATTTTATATAAACTAATAATAAACCAAATACTATCTGCTCATAAATTACAGTGTAACGGACTAGCATGAATATGAATTATATAAATACCTAAATGTTGTAGTGCGAGTGTGTACGTGCGTATTTTACCGTGTGATCGCACCATGTGCTGTGTTACGTGGCGTACGAATCGCAATCGCACGGCAAAACAATATTAACCAATATACTTTCGTTCATCCAATTATACAACTTCGACACAGGTTACGTTAGTCTGCCGTTTCCCTCCATATTGCATGTTTTAGGCATACTTGCCAACTCTCCCGGAATGTCCTGGAGACTCCCGCATTTTGAGAGTGTGGCAATCTCCTGCATCTTCCTAGTGAAGTGGGCAGAATTAGGTCCAAAACGCCGCAATTCACCGGAAATCGCAGCGTTTAGCCCCGCCTCCTGCTGTAAAATGCTGTAAAATGACGTGCTTGCGTCATTACGTCACGGGACGGGTCCAAAATGATGGAAATATTGGAGCCCCGCCCCCCATAACGCCCACCTCCCCCGGCAGGTTCCCGGAAGCCAACTTTAGAACGTTGGCAAGTATGGTTTTAGGTTGTAGGGGGTTGTAAGTGTCACATACTTTGTCATATGAATTCTGTGCAATTACATATGTTTTGTGAGCATGCGCAAGACAATTTCATGTGAGATACACTTACTAGAGTATGTAAAACTCTAAATCAAGCCCTGTGTAGCTATTAAACAAGGAGTGCAGCGATACATGTACTGCAGTAATCCTTTATCTGCTATTGCCAGGATCTAAGGATAGCAATAATAGAAAAAATCATGAAAAATGATGATCAATGTTTTTAAATTATTTTGTATTTATTTATACATATTTTATTTAATATTTTTTTTAGTTTGTGCTTTCAGTTCCACTACGTATGTCTGAGCTGGCTAGACGGGTCACACATGCGTATGTCCCCACAGACTTTAGTTTAGTATGTACAGGCCAGAATTCTAGCTATGCCTTATGAATTAGTTGGTATAGGGTGTAACAATGGCAAGATAGTGTAGAATTTTTTTAAATATTGCAAGCAAAGAATAGAAAAATGGAAATAAGGGACGATAATAGGTGCAAAGGTTTTTCACAGATATAAATGCATGACTGGGAAGGTATATAGAGACTAGGCAGATGTAGGAAAGTTTGGCATCATGAAGAGCTTTCTAGGTAAGCGCAGGACTTTAAATTGTATCCTGAAGTTAAAAGACAGCCAGTGTAATGACTGGCAGAGAATTGCTGCATTAGTAAAATGATTTGTAAGGAAAATCAATCTAGCAGCTGTATATATTGAAGTGGTGACAGTTTGGTTAATGGAATGCCGCCTAGTAGACAGTTACAATAGTTGAGAAGGAAAATGATAAATGCATTTGTTAGAGTTTTAGTAGATTTTATCATTAAATTTTAACAAAATGGGAGGAGATGTATAACGTGTAAAAAATGTGCAATTTATCTCATATGAAATCCTTATTAGCAAATATGGTAATTTCATGTAGACAAATAGAAAAACAGCTTGATATTAATACAAACATCTTAATGTAAATGCTATTTTTATAATCAAAAAAGTTATGGAAAAATCTATTATTTAACCTTATTTAACTATTTGTCTTTATATTAAGCATTAATTTATAGTAATATTTTCAAGCTTTACATTATCCCTTGATAATATTCGTATCAAGAGACAATAAGTCTTGCTGTGCACATAATGTCAGCTTACTTAGTGTATATTTTGGGTTTCATTTTTTGGTGTTTCTGACCCCTGGTTTGCACAATACACAGTGCTAATTGATGGTAAAAACCTAACTTCAAGCTCAGTCGGTTCATAATGTTTTGTAAGAGGCACTTTACTGTTCTTTATCATATTCCTGTGATACACATTTAATTCTCATTTGTGGTCCACTGAAGACAATTTGGCCTTTTCTTTTTTTACTAGTTAATAATTCTTCTTAATTAAATTTACTACAATTTCTTATCAATTTAACCCCTTGCAGACAAAATACATTGGTTAGTTAAATTGAACACTAGAATCTAGATCATAAATCAAATATATTTCTAGTGACTTATTCAATTTCAATTGCTTGTTAAATTATTTTAACAACTTTACAATCTGACTTGACCAAAATCATGGCCACATTGGCCAATATGTTGTATAAACTGACGTTAAATTGAAAAAATTAAATATTGCAAATCCTGATCTACCATTATTATTACATATTCATTATTACAATATTTCTATTTAATTTCCTATATAAAGGTTTGTTTGTTTAAATCAGACTACCATTTTCTTCCTCTCCTACACATGTCTATCAGCAATTTTGAAGCAGGCAGGTATAGAACAACTAACTTTGAAATGAGTACTAGTGGGGTAGATGTTTGAGCTAACTCTAAAGATAGAGAAAGATAGATCTCAGTAGCTAAATTTTTCTGGGAATGATAAGTACCCTTAGAGGAGGACAATCTTAAGGGTCGCAATACCTGTTAAACTTCAGTTTTCTAGTCAGCAGATATATAAAGGGGCCGTCCACACTCCCGCTCTGTAAATGTCAATAACTGCTTTTGTCAGGGATCGGCAACAGAACATTAAAAGGGGGGCCTGGGGCAATCATTTTTGGAAAAGGTTGTATATGCTTGGTTGTGAAAGCCTTTGTAGGATATTGTATGAATGGGCACTTTTGATAGGCAACAAGGATCGAAAAACAAAAATATAGTGCCACAATTGCACTGGTGAAAAACCACAGAAGAAAAATAATACATACAAATGTACATGCTAACAAACAATGAAAATAATATAAAAGTGTCTCTAAAGTGAAATTGTCTCTTTAAATGAAGAGTGTCTTTTCTTCATATAAGGTATGCTTTTCTTTTATGTCTCCCGTGTTGACATGTAAAAAAGGAAAACAGAAAAAATCAAAGTGTAACCTATATGCACACTACATATACAATAACATCCAACTAGGAGATGGTTAATTATTTCATAAATGGGATTCTTCCGATCTATTTCAAGAAAGCAGATCTTATAATAATGGCAGATAATTAAAAAACAACAATTATCTTATATATCTGATATTTATCAGAGAAATAGCTCAACCACAGAACCATATTCTTTACTGCTGAATTTTAACTGGCTTGAAACATATTAGGACAATAAACTATTATGCCCAATATATAACATAAATTAATAACAATATATATTATAAGAATCATAAAGGATTCAACTTGATAATAAAAACATAATCTTTGTTACCAGACTTAAGCTGGCTTCTAACATATCACAAATCATAAAAGACAGCAGCTTCCAACAAGATACAGGCTACTGTAGGTGTCATCTATTGTATAGGGCTCCCCAACAGTGCAGGTTTTCCGGATCACATGTGACATAATTAGGACCACCTGTGGATCTGTCACAATGTGTCAGTCAGTAAACAATACACGTTATCTCTGCAGCCCCCTGTTTTAATAGGATAGGCACTCCCTCCTCCAGGATGCATCATCGTACCTTAGGCCAATGGGTGCGGTCCTTACTGGGTATAAAGAAATAGGGGCTCCTCCTGGAGGAGTACCACCACACACATAGGATACACAATACTGTGAATATATCTGTTATTGCTAAGCCCACTACCAAGCTACAAGACTAGTTTGTACATTCTTCAAGGATATATTTTCTAGGTCTCGTGATTCTTAGGAGAAAAATTAGAAGAACAGTTTCAAGACAACAGGAGGAAACCTCTGGGGAACCATGGCTGCGAAGACTGCCCTTCCCTCTGGGCACTAAGAGGCTATGCAGAGTTAAATGACCAAACTAGCTTTTAGGGTATCCAGCTCCGTCTACAGACATCCATGGAAGACGCCCATGTCTGTGACTAGATACTAACCTCAGGTGGGCATCTCTTCCTTTTTTACTACTCATCTCGATCCTCCTGTTGTCCTAAAACTGTTCTTCTGGACTTAATGGGGGAGATTCAATGAGATCCTGTGGCAGTTGGAACCCTGCACCATGGGTCTGATACAGGGCTGAACGCTACTTGTGTGTAATTTATGGCCCAAATAATGTGCACGAAAAAATAGCATATTTCATTCCATATGTCATATGTGTCTCAGGTTTGCAGCAGGTGTACTTACACCCACATACACAGAACCATTTGTAAACATTTGTATTCATATGATAAAAATGCATTTGCTTTTAGGCTTCATATAATAGAGTAAGTTCCCTTCTTATGTACACATGAAAATAAAAATGTTTTTTTTTTTCACAAACACACACACAATCAATTAATATACACATGATCAATGAAGAAATAACCTAGCAGCTTCAGAGGTGAAATGGCACACAACTAGCAAGTATTTGCACCAGTTAAGAATAGTAATGTTAATCAGAATTTCCTGGTGTTTATAGGTTTTTTTATTCTATATGTAGTATGATAGTCTATATATAGTATGATAGTCTATATATAGTATGATAGTCAAGTTCAAAGTCTCCATCAGTTCCCCTATCTCTTCCAGGCAATAGTTAGCTATGACTGTGCAAAACTGTCATGGAAGAGAGTGTTTATGGCTGGAAGGAATATATGACTGGTAATTCATTATAAAATAAATGGTTTATATTGGCACGGTGCCATGCAATGCTCTTTGTCATTATGTAATTATATGTGGCAGTGTAAATAAGAAGTGGGTCAGAAGGCTCTACTGTTGACATAAGAAATCTAATAGCAAGTGGCCTAAATAAACAGACATAGTTGTTTTTCCTCTATTAAAGTTGCTGTCTTTATATTCAAACCAATCACAGGACATAAAACATAAAGAAGCCAAACAGCAAGTATCATCAAATGTCAATTGTCTTTAGATTTATAAAGGGGGCTTACAAAAATATGATGCTCTCTGTGACTAGTATAAGCCCAAAACACTGTACACTGGTGTGTGCAGTTCATTGGTCATGTAGATATTAATTTAGCATTGCATGTCTGATTCAAATTTTCTATTTTTCTTACACATTTTACTCCCTCACTACAACACAATGACTAGCTCAAAAGACAATTGTCTTCTCTTCCTTTCATTACATCTAGGAATAGAAATACACAGCCAGTTCACTGTGATATCAAATGGTGTATTTGTTTAACTTTTTTTTGGTACTTAATACATATATGTTTACTAATACCATATTTGAAGACAATATAGAGTATTAATTAAAAGTGCCAGGGACTATCCCTTAAACATTTATGTATTTACTTAGTTATACAGTAATCATACTTTTCAAAAAGATACTGATGTCTCTAGAAAGGCAATACTTCAAACACCATCTAGAAATAACAATATTAATGCCATCTCATATTCATTTCATACGCTAATAATATACATGTTAAAAATGTGTATATTAATAAAAGTTTTAAAAAACACCTGTTACGTCCATAACTATTGTCAGTAATAAAGATTCTCCGATGCAATCGCTGTGGTTCCAAAGTACAATGAATTTATTAGCAAATAATATCAAGGCAAAGTTTGGTATACATACTCGTATGCTCGTTGGTGCCAACTCAAGCTTCAATCAGGATGCTCTGGTTTCCAAAGCCAGTGGGGTACAATTTATACACTATACAGTTTTAAAAACCAGTGACATCACAAAGTACACAGTTACAGTATAAAGGTCCTCATTCACAGATTGAAGAGTTTTGACCTCACAAGAACTCAGTACAGCATTGGTGGATTCTTCTGGTCATTGTTCCTTTGAATTGCCAGGAGTCCTTCTGAAGATTCTCACCTTTAGAACTTTTTAAACTGTTTTTTATGATCCCTGTGAGCTGGAAATTTAGAGCCTGATTCATTAAGGAAAGGAAAGCAAAACAAAAGAGTAACTTTGTACCTTGGTAAAACCATGTTGCATTGGATGGGGAGGTACATTAAAAATTTATAGTTGGGATAGGGCTCGTTCTAGATAAACTTTACATTTCAGTGTACAAATAAAGCAATCAAATTTTTGTGTGCTACATAAAAAGCAGCCAGTATTTATCTTACGTGTAAAATAATAAACTAATTTGCACTGTAACCTTGCATTGTAACATGGTTTTGTCCGGGAGAAAACTCATTTTTTGCCTTATTTATTATTATTATTATTAATTTTTATTTATAGGGCGCCACAAGGTGTCCGTAGCGCCGTACAGGGACAAACGTGTTACAGTACAAGGTGAGACAGCACAGTACAGTAAACAGTAAGCACAGTAACTCAGTAAGCTCAATGCACAGCTAGAAAGGGCGGGGGAAGGAGGAGGGAGGATCCGCAAACAACGGAGCCCAAGAAGGGGGGCGTGGAAGACAGGGAGACCCCCAGAGGGGACAGGGGGTGGAGGGTCCTCGAGGAGGAGGGCTAAGTAGCTGGAGAGCAGAGTAAGGAGTGGTGGAAACAGGAGGAGAGATGGCCCTGCTCAGAGGAGCGTACAATCTAAGGGGAGGGGTCGACAGACAGAGAGACACAGGGGAGAGAGGGAGAGTAGGGGGACGGAGGCAGAAGATAAGGTGGGAAGTTAAGTGAGAGACTGAAAGGCTTTAAGAAAAAGGTGAGTTTTTAAAGCCCGTTTGAAACTGGACAGATTGGGGGAAGTTCTGATGGAGGGAGGGAGCTTGTTCCAGTGGAGGGGGGTAGCGCGGGCGAAGTCTTGGATACGCGCGTGGGAGGAGGTAATAAGGGAGGAAGAGAGGCGATGGTCAGAGGCAGAACGGAGAGGGCGGGATGGAGTGTGAATAGAGAGGAGGGTAGAGATGTAGGGCGCAGTGGAGTTGGCGAGGGCCTTGTATGTGAGTGTGAGGAGTTTAAAGAGGATTCTGAAGGGGAATGGGAGCCAGTGAAGGGCTAGGTAGAGGGGGGAGACAGAAGAGGAGCCGCGAGAAAGGAAAATAAGTCTAGCAGCAGCGTTAAGAACAGATCGAAGGGGAGCGAGATGAGAGTGGGGGAGGCCAGTGAGGAGGAGGTTGCAGTAGTCAACTTTCCTTACTTTCCTTAATGAAACAGACCCAATTTTCTCTTCTTTGCTGATTTGCGAGATGTTACATACTGATCCATTAAGTACAAAATTGACAGACACAATAGAGTATTTGTTTGTAGAATGTCCTTAAGCAAAGACTGGTGATTTCCTGTCTCTAGAATGTAGCTGAACACTTTCGGATACTGCACGTGTCATCATTAAGGTCAGTGTTAGGAACCCCTCCAGCCGACACAACACAACCCGGAATCTACTCTGCCAATCAGGTGTTCACTGGAGCCCCTGATGGTGGGGACAGACTGGGCCGCAGACTGACAGAGGGTCGTGAAGTGTGTACCGGCTGGGGAGAACCCAGGCAAGAAGAGTTAGGTCCACGCAGAGGTCAAGGGCCGGCAGCAGACAACAGTATCGGTAAACAAGCTGAGGTCAGGGGTCGCAGGCGAATAGCAGAACCGGTAAACAGGCCAGAGATTAGGGTCACATGAAACACGAGCGAAGTCCAATTCAAAGCCAAGGGTCATACATGGGGAGTCAGTAGTGGTATTAGAATACAGGAACAGGAACTAGCAGGTCAGCAGACTGGAACACAGAAGCTATAACCGGCAATGAGGTAGCAGACCTCATTGCCTTAAATAGTGAGGACAGCCAATCAGAGCCTGGCTCTGATAATGCCTAGCCCCCTGCAGCTAAATTCATTAGCCCGCAGGCTAGTAATATTGATGGGCGCATGCGCCCGGCTTCTCATTGCCGGGACGCAGCGCTGAAGCGTCCCTCCATTGCCCCGGCAACGGCCGGGTCATAGGCAGAAGTGATGTCCCGGTCGCCATAGCGACGGCCGGGACGCAGGTAGGAGAGTCGTGGCGGCTGGGCACCGCCGCGGCTCGTAACAGTCAGTCTATATTTATTTATTGTCGGCCATGCTCGAATCGGAGATTCCATGTCATTAAACTAACTGTCGGTGTTATCAGTACTGGGTAAACGTACCCAATCTGGTGATAGTACATATCTTCAAACCTACAAAGCAATTTCCAGGCATACTGAGAGTTATTTACCGTATACATAGGCTACTGCACTCACCTAGCAAGACATGGCATGGTGTAAAGTGTGTTTTAAAAGTTCCTTCAATTCTTTATGCAAAATAAGTACATAATTTTTTTTTACTATGCAAAACAGAAGAGGTTTTACAGTGCATTTACTCCATATATAGGTTTAGTAAGGCAATAGTTATATATGGAAGTTAATAGTGGACACTGTAAAAGCTATGATCTCAGAAAACCAGTTCCCAAGATCTCTTAACACACTGAAACTCATCTGTCTGCTGAGCTCTACATTGTAATTCTTACTGAATTACACTAGTGCTGTAATCATCATCAAAGGCATCTTGGAAGATATCATCATCATCATCATCATTTATTTACATAGTGCCACTAATTCCGCAGCGCTGTACAGAGAACTCATTCACATCAGTCCCTGCCCCATTGGAGCTTACAGTCTAAACTCCCTAATATAGATACACACTCACACACAGACACAGACAGACATTGAGAGACTATGGTCAATTTTGAAAGCAGCCAATTAACCTACCAGTATGTTTTTGGAGTGTGGGAGGAAACCGGAGCACCCGGAGGAAACCCACGCAAACACAGGGAGAACATACAAACAGACGACAGACATGTAAACATGATAATATCATCATCATCATCATCAGCATTTATTTATATAGTGATAGCAAATTCCTTAGTGCTTTACAATTGGTATATTGGTACCTCTGCTTAGAAGTTGGGTGTTATCAACAAATAAATCATTCTATTCTTAAATAGAATAAAATGGACTTCCGTTAGACAGAGCTTCAAGGCAGGTTGTATTGTATGTGCTATCTGAAGCTCTGATATAAATATTAATATATTTTGTCATCTCGCCAACCTAATATCTCCCCTAATAACTGCCTAAATATAACAGAAATACTGCAGACAAGGCTTATAATTTACTCCGGAGCCCTACCATGAGGTTTAGGACATAATGACCTCCTGCCATTTTGCATACTCGCATTACACATGGTCGGACCTCCATAGTTCCCCTTAGCCCAAGACGGCCTCTATAACAGGAGCCTTTAGCTTTCACTCTCCAGGCTAGTCTTTTATCATCAGTGCAGATCAACAGAGATGGAGTTGGGAACTCACCAGTGGATCCCATAATCCTGACCGGAAGCTCGCCTGCCAACACATGAGTGTCTGCAACTATCAGACACTGTGGTGTGGGCAGAGCGACAGTCAGTGATGTGGGCGGAATAGCATTCCCCTGCCATGCTGGTCACTTTGAACACAGAAAGGAAGAAAATGTTGATGCCCCTGGGATCATTGGTGGGCAGTGGTACCCCTGATCAGTCTGGGCACCCTAGATGACAATGGGCACTTTACACAAGTACCCCACATACCCTCCTGATGGTGACTCTGACTATATATGTACACATTTTTTGTATTTGTAGATACCAGTGACAATGCCTTCCAAAAATTAATGACATTGGACAACCAATTTTTTAAGAAAGTGCTTGCAAATTTGCGTCAAGCATTAATGGAGATAAGAAAGTGTTGCAACTATATGGAGCTCCCACTTAAAGCGTAAAACATATGTCTGACCTGTAAACATCATCTGAGAAACATAGACCTCAGCAACTTGAAAAATTATACTATGATGGCAAAAGTACATTATTATTTGGTGAGTGAAACCAAAAATTCAATACTATATAATGCCTTGACTGCTTATTCTCTATAGCCTTAAAAAGAGCATGAAAGAAATACATAGCAAGCTGAAAATCATTTTTGGTGTTGATGTAACTTGCCAAACACAGCCATTTCCATTCCACAAAGGCCTTGAATTTTACATGAACGTCCTGGCTAATGGAGGTCGTCTCACCCTATACTTTGATATAAATCCGGCCCCATGCACAGTGCACTGTTTAAAAAAAATATTGATTAAAAATGGACAGTGTTCCCACTTCCAAAAATCCTCAAAAAGTCCCAGTACCAGATAGCCTGGACTATTTTACACTATAAAAGGGAGATTAAAAGCATAGAGTACCATAGGCATAGTGAAATCCAAACTCAATGTAGGGATTTTGCATGCCACCCTCTCCCACAAGTTACCAGCTCTATGGTAAAAAAATGTGTATTTTCCCAAAACTCATGGGCTGTCAGGACCAGTATAACTGACAAACATGGGATCCCTGGAGTGGCAGTATAATAGACATTTCCCTAAGATCATCTCAAAATGAGTAAATGCTTGTGGATTGCTAAGAAACGCTTGCACAAACTCAAGCCATTCATACTGTAAGGAAAGATAATCTGTCAGAGAAAAGAAAGAGAATTTGGGCATAGGTGTCTACAGGCTTCAGTGTCTGGGCCTCCTACACAACAGCAATTACAAGTTTTTAGACCTTCACAAAGCCTCTTCTTGGAACAGTAAAATATTGCCATGCTAGAGACCACCACGGGAAAGATTCTGAACTACCAACATCTGTAGCAGCTGTAGAAGGCATTAAAGCATTCATATCCATGCTCTCCTGAAATTCTTCAACACTGGATAAAACCTGGCCAGTAGGGAAAGTGTTTACACAGCTGCTGGAGAGATAAATGACTGCACATTCATCTGCCACTAGCATCCATTGACGCGTAGCAGTGAAAATATCACAAGGGAGGGGTTCCTCTAATGAAGTGGCAAAATCTGCAGGAGCTCTCCAAATTGAGCTAATGCTACTAGAGCAGTCTCTGTCCAGGGTATGGGATGAATCTGTGTCCACTGCATTTCAACTTCTGTCACAGTTTTTTTTTTGTCACTAGCAAAAGGTGGGAACGTTTCCACTCTATCCCAGACTTGCAAATAAGGTCATTACGCTCCCTCTTATCAACCTGATAGCTGGGGCCACCCACTAGGTATGAAAAGCCAGCATAATCTGTTTTCTGTTTTCTGCCTGTTTACTGATGTAAAAATAAATGCTAAATGTGGTTAGAGGTTGCACAACAGCAGGTGCTGCAATAATGCTGCTGCTGCTGCTGGCAACGTCAGCAGAAGGTGTGGTGCTCCAGTTGCTTGACCTCAATCTCTGGAGGTCAAGGCCACTAACAGGGCCTTGGGGAGCATCAGGCTGAAGGTGAACATGGATCCTATTCAGTCTACTCCTATTTCTTATTAAAAAGATACACATACCTAAAACAATTATCAAAAACATGTAAATAAAGTTTACAATACTATCTAAAGAAAAGCTACCAAAAGGAAAGGAAACTTATAAATGAATGATATACTAAAGTTATTAAAACAACACAAACAAACTTAACTATTATTATTATTATTATTATTATTATTATTATTATTATTATTTAGTTATAGAGCACCAGCATATTGCATAACACTTTACAAATTGGAACAAACATAGTAATGAAATGAGATTGGGTATTAACAGACAGATAAAGAGTTATGGTAAGAGGGTCCTGTTGTAACAAGTGAAGAAATGTATACTGGTGCAGAGTTGTTTACGGCCTTCTATCTTAGTAAAAGTTTTTTTAGATTGGATTTGGCAAAATACAGGCATCAATGTAGGAAATGAGTGGAGGAGAGTGTAGGCAAGCCTCTGAAGAAACTTGGAAAGCCAAAGTAGCTGAGACATGGGATGGCAAACTGAGGGAGAGCTTGGGTCGGAATTCATTTTTCTTAACAATAGTAATAACGCCATCCCTGCTTCACAGAGCTAGGGTCATGGGTTCAATTCCAACCAGGACCCTATCTATATGGAGATGGCATGTTCTCCCCTTATTTGCGTGAGTTTTCTCTGGGTGCTCCACACTCCGAAGACATACTGGTAGGATATTTGGCTTCTGACAAAAAATAATCCTAGTGTGTGGTAGGGAATGTAGATTATGTAGAAATAGAGGAAATAACTCAGCGCACAGGAAAAGTTGTTGGTCTTTAGTAAACCTTTATATACATTTATAAGAAGTAATCTTTGATTCATGCACATGGGTGCTTTCAAAGTAGTGAATGGAAATATGCAATGAAAGAAGACAATATAACTACTATATATATGAGGCACTCCTTGGGTATTTATGAGGGTGTGTTACATAGGGATTTAGTAGAGAATTCACTTTTCACTCTCAAAATAATGTTAGTACACTAACATATAACTTTTAGTGACTCTCCTTAAAATTGTTTCAAATTGAAGCAAAATATAAATGATTTAAATAATTATAATGAAATGAAAGGGGAACTTTGTCAATCCAGTGGTAGATGATGCTATCACTGTGCCTATATAATGGGAATATTATATATAGGACTCAGATAAACAAGTTGACCAATATATATTAATGAGGTACAACGTTGCAATATGATGCGCCTACTGGCAGTTGTCCTTTTAATGAGCCACTGTATTTCCCACATACATTATCCCAATTGTTTTGTCCCTTGTATATGACAGCAGATAATCCTTTTGTATAAGTGTCTGATATTTATTAAGTAGCAGAAATCATTAATGGGCTGTATATATTAGTATATATTAGTTTATACATTACAATGAGTAGATATATGCCAATGCTAGTAAGATCTATCTTTCTGTAGTTTGGGTAGCGATTTAATACAGTTTAATACAGTTCTTTTATATGTTGTCAAGTAATGCCTATGAAAAATGATTGCAAAAATGATGTGTCAGGTAGATTATCAGGTGAGTATCAGGTGAAATTTATTTAGCAAGGATATGGTGGGTTAAAATTTCTCGATTCAAATTTTTATTTGAACAGTCGCCATGCAGTCTAAATATGAAAACTCACTCCCATTGCTGAGCTCTTAGAATGTTGATTTATTAATGATTATGATTTTAAGGACTCAGATGGAAATGTCAGCTTTCATGGTCTGATTTTTAAGAGGATGGTTCAGTTAAGCTTTAATGCGGTTAGATTGAAGAACAAAAATCACTGTTGTTTTTTCTTCTAGACTG
Organism: Mixophyes fleayi; assembly: GCF_038048845.1. NCBI lineage: Eukaryota > Metazoa > Chordata > Amphibia > Anura > Limnodynastidae > Mixophyes > Mixophyes fleayi. The sequence continues at coordinate 101,846,381 of NC_134408.1, read as the reverse complement.
CTTCTTTATATACTGGACAATTAGCTTAGGGTTACTATATTCTATGTTTACTTCTGTATAGCTTAAATTTGTTACATCATCCCGTTGTTCTTTATTATATATACTGTGCTACATTCTATATTTTTAATTATAGGCAAGATAATACAGATATTTTTATTTTTTACAGTTTATTTTGATAGTCAGTAAAATATGTGCAGTACTTATATAGTTCAGTTGATTGAAATGCTTTATTTTCAAAGTTTAATATTCAATTTTAGTGTATACGATATACAATAAAAGCAATAAATACATTGCAATAATGTAATGCATACATTATTTGGATGATGCTTGATTATAAGTAACACAGCAAAACTATAACTCACCCGCAGGATAGCCTGGTATTTTGTTCATGGTGGGAGCAGTCTGAAGCCTTTATGAACAAAATAAGAGGACATCTGGGCAGATGAGTTATATATTTCCTATACTGTAGTTTCACAGTAGGATTGATAATCAGTACAGAATAAAATGGAGTTTAAATGATATATGAAAGGCATGTCCAATTCTATAACTGATTGCTTTTCTACACAATAGATCTAAAATCCTAAAGGCAATGTCATTCTCAAAGATCCTTTATTATAATGAGTAATTCAAGAACACTATACAATAAAAAAAAACACAACTAAAAGAGGGAGAAAAATAAGGTAGACTACACAAATCTCTCCATGAAGCTTCTACTATCACCTTGGAGACAAATTATTACTATTATTACTATTATTATTATTATTATTATTATTATTATTATTATTATTATTTGATATGCAATATGCCACAGTACTGTTCAGCAAGGAAAACAGGACATATATGAAACAGGGACATACAAGGTGGACAAAATAAATGCAGATATTAAAAAAAAAAAGGTATGGAGGACCCTGCTCATGAGATAGCTTACATTTTAAGTGGAAGAGCCTGCAGGTGAATCAAGAGGAGCAAGTGAGGTTCAGAGTGGAGATTGGGACTGTTTTGATGGTGATTTAGTGTGAGTAGTATCATCGCGGATAAGGTAAGCGCTAAAAAAGAGATGGGTTTTCAGAAAGTGTCTAAAGATTTGAATGCTGTGGGAAAGTCGATTGGGCAACGTATGGAAATCCATAAGTGGTGAGCAGCACAGGAGAAGTCTTGTAAGAGGAGGTTACCAGAGATGAGGCAAGGTGCAGGTTAGAGGTAGATCTAAGATGGTGAGAGGGAGAGTTATCAGAATTAAATATAGGATTTGTGATATATATGAAGGGGTGGAATTGTTGAGGGCATTGTATGTAAGAGTGAGTCGTTTGATTTGGATTCTGGAGGACACAGGGAGCATTGAGAGAGGAAGATTAATCTTGCAGCACAATTACATACATGGGCGCGGGGATTGCCAGATAGCAGGAGGTCTCAATAGTCAAGACAGGAGATAATGAGAGAAATAGATAAGAGTTTTGGTAGCATGGTTGGTAAGAAAAGGAATCATTCTGGCAATGTTTCTAAGGTGAAGTCAACAGGACTAGGAGAGAATCTGGATGTGAAAAATAAAGTAGATGGCGGAGTCAAGGAAAACACAAAGTTCAGCGGGCTTGGGAGACTGTGAAAAATGTGGTGTTATTTGCGGTGATAGAGATTTGAGTGGAGGTGGTGACTCTGGGAGGAGCGCAGATGACATGTTTTGGACATGTTGAGCATTATTTAGTATTGGGATAACCTTGTGGAGATTTGAGAAAGAAAGTTGGCTACACAAGATATTATAGAAAGGAAAGAGATAGAGATTTAGGTGTCTTCAGCATAGAGGTGGCACTGGAGGCCAAATAAGTGAATTGGTTCCCTCAAAAAAAGAGGTGTACAGTGATAAAATTAAAGGGCCAAGAACAGAGCCTTATGGGACCCCAATACATAGTGGGAGTTGAAGGAGGGAAGTGCCAGAGATAGACACACTAAAGGAGCAGTTTGATAGATAGATAGAAGGTGAACCAGGAAAGAACTGTGTCAAGAAGGCCAATGGAATGAAGGGTGTGCAGGAGAAGAGAGTGCCCAACAGTATCAAAAGCAGCAGAGAGGTTCAGAAGGATAAGTATGGAGAAAGGACTCTTGCTCTTTGTTGTAAGGAGAACATGGATTACTTTTGTGAGAACCGGTTAGTGAAATGTTGGGCCCGAAAGATTGATGGCAGAGAATCAAGAATGGATTAAGAGGAGAGAAAGTGAGACAGGCAGTTGTACACCAGTCGCTCAAGTTGTTTGGAGGCAAATGGGAGGAGAAAAATAGGGTGATAGTTGGAGAGAGAGGCTAGATCGAGAGATGCTTTGAATAGAATTAGTGAGATGAACACATATTTAAGAGGATAGAAATGTGTCAATAGAGAGACATGTTGAAGAGGTGAGCTAGAGGTGGGCATGTAGTGGGGGAGAGAAAGCGGAGAAGTTGGGAGGGAATACAAAATGAGGAGACAAGTGGTAGGGTGATTCAGCTATGGCCAGGGCCGTCATGAGGGTGGGGCGGGTGGTGCCGTCGCCCAGGGTGCAAGGCCAAGGGGGCACAGCAGCCGCCTGCTACCTGCCTCCATACCTTCAGCCCTTAAGTTCCGCTTAAGGGCTGAAGAGAGAGAGAGAGAAAAAATTAACTTACAAGAGTTTAGTGCTTGTGGCCGTAAGATCCGCAGTGGAATGCATGTGCGTTCCACTGACAGGAAGTTCGGCATTTGGAATTATTTTTAATAAATATGTGTGGTTTGTACTAGGGTGTTGTTGTTTATTTAACTTTTTTCTTTGTGGAACTTCAGGTCCCAGCAAGCCAGGGATGTCAGGGCATGTTGGCACTTGTGGTTCTCCAAGTGCCAACATGCCCTGGCTTCCGTGGGTATGCTGGTACTTGTAGTTATACAAGCACCAGCATGGCCACACTGTTTTTGGCAACCTGACTGGCTGGGACTTGTAGTTCCACAAAAAAAATGGCGTCCGTTTCTTTTTTTCATACTTTTTCACCGTATTACCCTACTACCCACAGCCCAGGGGTAGTAGGAAGAACCCTAGTGCTATCAGCACTGGGCTGGTTCTTTCTAGGGGGGGGGCTCGCTCGTTTTTTTGGCGGACCCCACTCCCTAGGGAATCCAGCCCAGCGCTGAACAGTCTAGGGTTGGTTAGTCATTATGGCAGGGGGACCCCTGCCGTGTGTCCCCCTGCTATAGTGCCGCCAACCCTGGCTGGTTTGCCTAGTGTTGGAAAAGTGAAAATTGGGGGGACCCCATGCAAAAATTTTCCCTGATTTTCACTGCACCAGCACTAGTCAGGCAGCACTATGGTTAAGCATAAATAGTGGGGGGACCTCACGCTTTTTTTAAAAAAAAACTTTTATCTATTCTTTTACATTTTGACAGCTGCTGGAGCTCCGGCAGCTGTATGACAGGGCAGTGTAACAGTGATGTGTTGACAACTCACTGTTACAACACAGGAGAGTTTGCCAAACACAGGAGAGTTAGCTAAACTCGGGAGTGTTTACATCGCCCAAAATCGCCAGAGATGACCAGCCATTTTGAACATGAGTGTCAAAATCGCAGCTTGAACATTTCCAGGTTTTTTTTCAAAACTCGCTTGTAAACACCCGCGATTTGCCGCGATTTAAACACGCTGGCAAACTCGCACTTTGATACATTTAACCCCATATGTTGTAGAAGTTTGTATTACCATTCCTGACTGAAAAGTTTATCTTCTTTATTTGCATGCTGTTGTCTACCTTATAACACACTCTGATCTTCCAGTTTCTAGGGTTTCACGATTTAGCATCTTACAATGCGAGAAAAAACAATACGTTTTAACTTTAGATGAGGAGAGGGATCTGTGTAGGAGTTTGATCTTAATTTTCAAATACTTCTTACATAAATGTAATATTTTGGATCAGTACATCTAATTGTGTTGGCATGTCCACATAATGGACCTGATTTACAGTTTGTGTCACAAACTGTTGCCGCCATATCATTTGTCTCAACATCAACTTGCATACCATAAGACTTGCTGCTATAGAACACTGGCATCCAGATATGGGTCACATACTTTTGAGAGACTGGCATTGAAAAAGTAGTGGTAGTCACAGTTTATGGCCGACAGTAATGGCTATTGATATTGGACGTCAAGCTACATAGCAAACAGGTGGCAGAGCAGAGAAAAAGGTATTTTATGGACTTATTATTATTTTAATATTGACGCCTGGCACACCTCAGATGTTTTGTTTACCCTGCAAGCCAATCAGCAGGTTGTTAGATTATAAATGCTTAGCACCAGTGTCTCCCTCCCACTATGCACTTACCTGTTTACCAGACATTGACAATGCTCTCATTATGAACTGTATTCCCCATGTGTTCACCTGTATAGACACCTGGGGATTAACTCTTGCTTTGCCTAAGCACCTATTTAAATTATGCCTATGTACCAGACCTTTGACATTCTCTCTGTATATGGTTTTTGATGTTATCCTGACTTCCCAGTGTAACAGACCCTTGGTTGTGACATTGACTATGAATTGCACTGATCCCTGGGCTATCATCTTCACTTTACATACTAATCAGTCTACTGATATATAAAGAATGGAACTGTAACCTTGATCTTATATAGCAAATCATGACAAGAACTTTGGGAGCAACTTCCTGCTGTTTCCGTTTCCCAGATTGTTGCATACCTTCCGCTAAGACTGTCTGTAAGTGTCCATTCCAAGTTCTTGCTATCAAACATCAGTTTCCATCAAATAGTGGCCATTTGGGATACAACCTCCAGGATAAAAACTGCTCAACCCAGTCTGTATCATTGCAGTTGGATGTGAGTCCAACTTCCAGGCACAAAATTCTATACTGTGTGTGTGTGTGTGTGTGTGTGTGTGTGTGTGTGTGTGTATAGGAGGGGTGGGGGATACTGTTCTATCTGATAGACAAACATTGAACTGAATGGAGGGACAAAGAGCATCATACATCTAGTACTAAGTATTGCATTTGGCAAAATGTAGCCTTATGCCAGAATCTACAGTACAATAAACCTTTAGTACATACACTGAACTATTCTTAAATATAAAAATCCTTTACTCTGTTTGTCTTTCTGGTAATGCATTCGAATACTCCATACACCGATTGGGATGAAACCAACATGGACGGATCTACCATTGTTGTACATTGGGCAGAACTTTGACCCAGGGAGCCTGTTCTGAGCCTTCTACTGGATGGATTTGGATGAAAACTTCACAGATGGTTAGCAATTAGTCTGGGATGCCTAATGGAGTGGTTGGGGTCCCAGTCAGACCTCTCGTTGGTGTACGCTGGACAGAGCTTTGACCCAGGGAGCCTGTTCTGCCCTTCCACGGGATGGATTTGGATGAAAACTTCATAGAGGGGTGGCAATTGGGCTGGGATGCCTAATGGAGTGGTTGGGATCCCGATTGGACCTCCCGTTGGTGTACTCTGGGCAGAACTTTGACACAGGGAGTCTGTTCTGAACCTTCTACTAGATGGATATGTATGACATCTTCACTGCTTATTATTTTTAAAATGTTGACAATTACATCCAACTCATTGATAACTTAATAACTTGAAGATTTAGACCCAAGCTACACCGAGTACTTCAGCTAGTGGTGAATTAACACACAAAGGATTTAAGAACACTAATTTAAATAAAACCTTCCTCAAGACCTTAACAATTTAATTAAACACATAGATCTGAAGGGGGTCTACTTCCTGAAGTAGTCCACACAAGGGTTGAGCACAACTGCTCCTTACTGATCTCCACTACTAAGGGCCTGATTCACTAATACATTCAAAAAGAATGTATATTGTGTTTTTTTAAAAACACTCATAAATCAGGCATATGAACGTCCATATTCAGCTAGAAGCAGACCTGAAGATACTGTCGAAGTCAGCTAATTGGATAAAGTAATTTCAATTAATATCTAAAAACTTGATTGTCTTTGTCCGAAATTATGCGTATAGCACGCTACGGCGTGGAGGAGGATAGTCAGCCGCAACACATGGCAACAACAGTTTTACACACATTCACACGAACATGCACATTTGTAAGTAGCTCATATTAAATGTAGTTGCAACACATAGTTATTTATGTCGAAATGTAGAAATGTTTATGGTTGATATTATAAGTTATATACATGTTAGTGAAATCAAAGGTTCAGGTTACAGGAAACATATCATGTCTGGTATCATTCTAATCCCCAATTTATTTGCAGTTGCCAAACAGAACACAAATTGCGTATAGTAGTTACAGATTGTAGGGAATAAAGGATTAGAATGAGTGTGTGTAATGTAAATAGACTAGTTTAAACTGGATTCTTGGCGGAAAATTAGGAATGCATCTCCAGGAGAGCTGACCCCCACCCTTGGCAAATGACCTACATTACACTGGACCCTACTGAAGCCTGGACCTATGGAAGCAAGCCACATCATCTGTATTATTTTACTGTATTCACTGATTGTATATAAGCAGGAGCTCTGGACCCAGTAGCTAGTCTACTTGACCACAGCCTTCAGACCTGACTGACTGTACAATGGATCCAGAGCGCCTGCGATAAGTAACGGCTGTACTTATTTTATTCTCACTTGTTACTCTGCTATTTTTTTTGCTAATAAATCGAATTGTGCTTTGGAACCACATCACTGGAAGTGGACAATCATTATTGGACAGCTCATAACAATACATCTATTGTGGAATTCAAGTCTAGGTATGCTCTGCTTTAACACACAAAACACTGCAGAATACTTCTAATACATACGTGGAATATCAAGTCCCAAAAGAACATACAGAACACAAAAAAAATGCAATAATTGTCACTTGTCAATAATATAGTCATTAATGACAAAATTATTTAAAAAATAATTTTTTTCACTCCAATACATTTGTTAAGATGCTATTAATATCTACTGTACATACAATTTATTTTTACAATTGCTACTGATTGCAAACAATTGTTCTACAGTAGCATGCATACACAGCCATCATCACTAGTAATTGGCACTTACACCTGACATGCAGCTAGTGCAAGTGATACGACAGAAAAGCATGTACCTTTGAGATGGCCAAAGCTTAAAATGTTGAAATGCTGCGCACTCTTCATTTGAAACTTTATACAGGCATTATGGAATGTGAAGGAGGCAGTAACAATTGTCATTAGATGGACAGAGACATTAGAAGATATTTACACAAATTGATACCCAATTGTAAAGAGCTACCTAATTTGCTTCCGCTATTGAAATAAATGAAGATGCTGACATATAAATGTGGCCTGCATGCCTAATTCAACAATTGAATGATTAGCCACACAATATATTGCCATAGCATTCATCAGTTGCCAAGAGCATAGCTTTCAATACCTTGCCGCTATATAAAAAAAAAAGAGAATGCTGATTAACAAAGATGTCCTGCACCCATAGTAGAACAATTTAAAGATTAACCATGCAATAGATTGCCAGAGTATTCATTGGTTGCCAAGAGTATGGCTTTCATTACCTTATTTTACTTCTATACTCTGTGCCATAATGCTGCTTCGTACAACCCCGGGGTAAAGGGGACTGCCTAAGAATTTCAGCAGAGGCGGTCCCCAAGAAGGGAAACCTTGACACCTCATACTGCCGCTGTGTCTCGGCTAGTGACAGGCAGCCGGGATGCGCAGCTGTAATTAAATTAACAGGCAGTGGCCATTGGATGGACACTGGTATGAATGGATAGAGTTAGATGTTTTGGAAAGTAAAAGGTGTCCTGCACCCATACTACAAAAATTATAAGATTAAGCACACAATACATTGCCAGAGTATTCATCGGTAGGCAAGAGCAGGGCTTTCCTACCTTGTTTCCTTATAACATCATCGTCAGCTATTTATATAGCACCACTAATTTCACAGCACTATACAGAGAACTCAATCACATTAGTCCATGCCCCATTGGAGCTTACGGTCTAAATTCCCTAACATGGACACACACACAAAGAAAGACTAAGGTCAGTTTCAAAGCAGCCTTATATGCCCTGTGCCGTAATGCTGCCCTTCTGAATTAAACCAGTGGATTCACAAATATTTATGTAGGAAGGAGGGAGGAAAAATCATTGCCCCGGGGTAAGCTTTGTCCAACCTAGAAGAAATGGGGGCTGCCTGAGACATGCAGCAGAGGCGGTCCCCATGAAGATTGCCCTGGAATAATCTTCGTCCAAACACAGGGTAAAGGGGACTGTCTGAGACTTGTAGCAGAGGCGGTCCCCAAGAAGTAGTGTACTCACTCTGACACCAGGGCTGCTTCCCAGCTGGTAACAGGCTGTTGGGGCACACAGCTTTTTAATTAAATAATTTCTGCATTCTGAATGGATGTGGGGACATGCTCTTGTCCCAATTTCTCCTATCTCCATGCTACCGGTTCCTGCTGATTGTGCTAAGAAATTGTCCTTCATCTCCCCAACATCCTCTGATCACCATAGAAAATTAGATTGTATTGGCAAAATAAGGATAAGAAAAACACTAGAAAAGAAAAAGCAGAAAAACTCTTGCTCCATGATGCAGAATCCTTGGCTTAGCTGTTATTGACTGCAATTTTAAGTCTCACAGAACAGATTCACAAGTGACAGCGATGTAGTATCAGTCTCGGCTTTTTCTTTTACCTTCTCCGGAATGTTGACTTTCTGCAGTGGCTGGAATGGATCCAAGAGTCTCTTTCTGCTACTTTCAGGGATGTGGTGCTTGTCATCAACCAATCAAAAATTCAAAGATTAGGCAATGCATTGCCAGAGTATTCATTGGTTGCCAAGAGCATGGCTTTCTTTACCATGTCGCTATATAAATAAATGAGGATGCTGAGAGATGAATGTGGCCTGCCCACCTGCTAGAAAAATTCAATGATTAGGCACACAATACATTGCAAGAGCAATCATTGGTAGATAAGAGCAGGGCTTTCCTACCTTGTTTATTTTGGTGGAAGTCTAGGTGCATCAGCACACATCAAACAGCGCAACATCATCAAAGAGGATTTTACATTGTATGACAGCCATTTTGTGATTTGTGAATGAGGCCCTGTGTGTATGTTTGTGTTCCTGTACACAACCTAAGCCCAGATCCTGTTTGACTGAATCCTTGAAAGTACCTAGCCTGAACCATATTCTGCCTTGTCTTGAGACATCTGAACCTGAATTGTCTGCTTTGTTTCTCCAAGTTTACAAGTGTTTGACCGACCCTTATCTAATGCCTGGCTTGTGTGACTGAATTTTGCATCATTATAGCCTGCATTGCCCTATATAGCCTTATTATATAGAGTATTATCTGGACTGCTCTGCTTTTTCTATATTCCTAGTCTTGTTTTCTCTGCATTTGCTGGTTGTTTGTCTGTAATTTATTGTCTTTTGCTACCTCCAGTTCTATTGGTTTATTTCTTCATTAAATAATTCTTTATAACAGGTGTTTGGATTTATGCGTGCAAACCTAGGGTTTATCTTATCTGATACATAGCAATGGATAGAACTAAAAATGTGCAAAGGGGAAACAGTGAAGCGTGACTTCAAAGCCCAACTTACTTTCCCTTTTGGACTACTCTCTTAAAACTAAAACGCCTTAAACTTTCTATTTACTGCTACAATACTTTTGAGTTTAGCCTCTTTTATGTCTTCAAATTAATAATCAGAATGAGGGGACATGAAGTCCATATTTATGATGTGTCACTTTTGTGCATTTGAAGACTTTTATTACATTGGTCGAAGTGCACCTAGAAGTGTTCATTCCAACAGAAGTGTAACTGGAATGGGCAAATGTGTACCATTAAAAGCATTGTGACGAAAAAATATTCCTTTGTGAGCAGAAAAGAGCTGCGTCCCCTTCCACAAACCATGGAATGTCCCTGTAAATGCTGTTCCCCTTTATCCTGTTTAAAGCCAAGTAATTCCAGAAAATTATCTCTCATTCTCATTTTTGCATGTTGGGGAACTGTAGCTGCACACATCTTTCGCACCTTCAGACAATACCATTGCAACTTACAAATCCATACAATTTCTTGTAAAAAGAAGTCAATTGTGCAAATGAGTATTTTTCTGTATCATGATTCCTAAATCCCCTTTTCTGATCCACAAACATCATCATCATCATCATCACCATTTATTTATATAGCGCCACTAATTCCGCAGTGCTGTACAGAGAAATCAATCACATCAGTCCCTGCCCCATTGGGGCTTATAGTCTAAATTCCCTAACACACACACACACACACACACACCACACACACACACACACACACACACACACACACACACAGACTAGGGTCAATTTGTTAGTAGCCAATTAACCTACCAGTATGTTTTTGGAGTGTGGGAGGAAAACGGAGCACCCGGAGGAAACCCACACAAACACAGGGAGAACATACAACGAAATGCTCAGAAACTGAAGTAGGAATTGAAATGTCTGTAATATTTTAAAGAGAAATATGCTGCTCATTTAATATTTCCATTACTTTTTATGTCTAACTTGCTCACTCTTATTTCATTTATTAATATCTATCCTGCAGCCTCTTGTCCTCTTTTGAGTCATGACTTATGGACAGGACGGAGAGGTTCTGAATCAGCAAGCTGTGTTTCTAAATATAAACATCATTTTCATTTTATTACATTTCCTCTGCATAACAAAACAGCAGAACATGTCCTGATCAAATAGCTTATTTGAGTCCACCGGCCTTCACTCATTTTATGGTTAGCACAGAGACCAAGACTTGCAAACTGGGAAACTTAAAAAAAAAAAAAGCCAAATAATTATGCATGGAAATTAAGATGGCATCTTTGGTAATTCCCTTGTTTACTATTCACTGGAGATTATTTACATAACAAAAATAATTTTATAATAATTATATTTCCACCCCACTCATACATAAGTGCTCGCTTACATTCCAGTGTTTGGACTTGCCAGAGAAACATTCTGCAACAAGTTGGACATGTTTCACATAATTTAAAATAAAAAACAATTGGCCTTACAAATAATGTTTTTTACACTCATATGCTGAGTCAGAGGCATCTCAGGATGCATCCAGCTCTGCACCTGTAGCGTAAGTGCCAGGTTTGAGACATACTCCCACATACGCATAAATACAAGCAGGTCATAAGCACAAGAAAAGTTTGTCAACATTTGTCTTGATAGCGAAAAACACATTCACTATCAGGCTTGATATAAAACAGCAGATATAATATTAACACCCACATACAAATGAAAACAGCAAAGAAAATTTTTGTGAAATACAAACACAAAATATGTGCTGGATTGCCTCAGATGTATTTGCATGAACATGCCCTTACTGTATTTTGCCTAAGTAATACCACTCATCTCCCGTCCCACCTCTCCAGTAGTACTTGGGTGCAAATGTCAGATGAAAGCAACTCTGCATGTACACATATGCAAACACATTTCATGGTGGAAATGCACAGTGCAAATGGTGTAGTTTACACAACGCAAATGAGCGCATGTTTAACTCAGAAAACGGTTTAAAAAGGGTAACCTTAAGAAATATACCCAGTGTACCTTTGGGAGCAGCTGTATATAGCATAAACCAAACTCTAGAAAAGGCTAGCAATTCAATATAATGCAGCGCTCAATGTCAGGGGAGTTAATCTGTAGGTTCAATGGGCCCTAATTACATGAGAGCTATGTATACTATTATGGCAATATACAATAATTCTATGTATACAGTACAAATACAGTCACAATGAAATTAATTTTAATACATTAAAATGAGATCACTGATACCAATTAGTAAAAAAAATAAAACACCGTAAGCTTTCATCCGTCAATTCAAATATTTATAAATTATCATTCCTTATTGCTCAGGTGAGATGGCTTAACTGAAATCCATTCACCATGCAAATAGTTTTTATAGGTTGAGAAACCCTATGTTTGCATTTCAATGTTCGTTAATATGAATATACAAAAAAAGAAAATATTTTGTTGTTGGAGATGTTTTACAATGTAGTAAAATAGATATAAATACTTACATTGAAGTAGTCTTTATTGCGACTAATGTCCTTTAACGTTATTTTAATTTTGAATGGTGATGTTCCGTATATGGTATTGATCCCACTAACTTGCTATTCAAATCTTTCCTGGGTTCTATCCATGTGGGTGGGTACCGTCAATCGGTCAACCAAATGACAAAGGGATCACTTACAACAGGATAACATTTATTCAAATAAAATATAGTAAATGCTTACATGAAAATTGCGGTACAAGTGCTGAGTCCGAGCTTTCAGTCCCAATCAGTCAATGTTTCAATCTGATGACTGCTACTATCAGCTCCTTTGAACTGTAGCATAAAACGACCTGAATTCACATCTTTCGGACCGTGCCCTTTAGTGCATGCGCATAGCACTTTCTCCCAGGAGGGATCAAGCAAAACCGGAGAGGGTTCAGCCAGACCCCATTGAAAAAGACCAGTAGCGCCATCCTGAGATGCTGGTACTTTGTAGCTTTGCTTTCACATCTTAAAAATATGCCTAATTCTCCTGCTCATATAAGTCTATTGGGACATCGGTAAGTGCAGGTAATTAAGTTAATGCTGGAGAAATCTACGATTTCAGCGTTAACCCTCTGATAAATAAGAAAAATTGTTGAAAGAGCCTTTTGCCGACACTGCATTTTGGCTCTTCACCAATTGTTAAAAAAAATGTACAATATTATTGTCTATTAAAGTTGTGCACAATTAAATTTTTATTATTTTATCATACATTTGTTGAAATTTAATAATTGAATGAAAGTGGTAATCAATATTTTCTGTACACTAATATTGGCTGCGATGCGATTACTACACAATTGAATAATTATTTTAGCAAATAACAACATGCAAATAAGTTTAACCTATTTAATTTAGTTCATATAAAATATAATGTGGTGAAAAAGCTAATTGATGTTTCCAACATATTAATTACATCAAGCTTGGTCCCATTCTGTTTACAATCGCATCAGAACTTTTCCGGTATTATTTATATAGTGTTCACACATTGTGAATAGTAACTATAACTAATGTTACTTTTTATATAACAAATAGCAATTCCAGAGAGGACATAAAAGAAAAGGTTTATACAGGTCAAGGAGTAGGAGCCTGAGGAAGGACACCTGGCTATCTCAAGGAACAAAGACCAGAGGAATCAACCAATGGCATATCGAGTTCTTGGGAGGTCATGACCCATCAACCTATGAATGTGGACCTTAATACTGTAACTGTGTAACTTTGTGATGTCACTGCTTTTTACAATTGTTTAAATTGTTCACCTCTGGCTTTGGAAACCAGAGCACTCTGATGGAAGATGGTGTTAGAGCTAACAAGCGCATGCATATACTTACCAAACTTTGAGTTGTAATACTTTGCGAATAAAACCTATGTGCTTTGGAACCACAGCGGTCATATTGGAGAATCTTTATTGCAAACAATAGATATAGATGTAGATGTTACAGTTTGGGGGTTCTGAGTGGACTGCACGCTACTCTAGGGGGTATATTTACTAAACTGTGGGTTTCAAAAAGTGGAGATATTGCCTATATCAGATTCTAGCTATCATTTATTTAGTACATTCTACAAAATAACAGTTAGAATCTGACTGGTTGCTAACGGCAACAGCTCAAATCCGAATTTAGTAAATATACACCTAAGACTCGTAGACCTACAGATTTTGGATTATCACGAAAGGGTGGAAAACACGTCATATAAGGTAACAACAGATATAGTTCTATACTTACTTGTGTTGATTAGCCAAATTTCTGTTTTAAGAGTCTATCAGAGGTGCTGGAGGTAAACTAGAGGGACTATTATTTTAAATAGTTCTATTTTGGGATTGCTACGCCCAGTGTTTGTTTGTTTGTTTGTTTGTTTGTTTAAATAACGCATATAATTTTTTTTTACTGCCACAGATTTATATAGAGAGATATATAAGAGACTTTGTTGTGTTATCATTTAGTAAAGTAAATTATTAAACGTATCTAGGAAAGAAAGTTGCCAAAAATAGGAAATTTTACTAACAAAGTGTGTTTGTGATCGTGTGCGTATGTGTGGAGTGAAGCAAAGATAATAGTATAAGTACGCAACATGCATGGTTAATAATACTGTGGAGCTTGATGAATAGTTTGTATTGGTAGGCAACGCAGACGGTTCATAGTACTGTCTAGTCAAACGATAAAAAACCTTAAGAATCTAGATATAGTATATAGAGATGTGCGCTGACCCTTGTGTTTCGGTTTCAAAACAAGCGTTGGTTCTCACCCAACTTCGTATTTCGGCCTTGCTACCGGTTTTGTTGAACAAATGCAAAAGGTTTTGGTTTTGGATCTGGATTTAATTGAAAATTTTAAAAAATAGGTAAAGTAATGTAATTTGAGCTGTTTTTGCTCCTATATTACTATTTATCGTATTAACATTCATTTCCAGTCTATTTTCTAATGTTCCTTCCGCAACGGTCCAAATTTTCACCAATGTTGGCCAAAGTCTGCAGCGAGCTGTCTTAATGAAGGATTTTGTAACTTTGGCATCATTGGATTTGTTTTCTCTAAATTAATTAAAAAAATAATAAATTAAAGAGTGTTGATATCTCCCTTTGATTGCACCCAAACCTCCTTTGCATGTTCAGACTTAATATTACTGTAAATACATGAATAAAAAAACACAGAGGGACACCAATGTAAATTTAACAAAAGATTACAGTTTTTATTTAAATAAAAGGGCTGGCGGAGAGAGCAATGCGAGTCAGCTAACTAGTAATAGCAAAGCCAAACAGTGGAAGATCAGATAACTATTACACCACTGGTCCCAGGATATATTCCTTTGTATTGTTACAGCTTCCTATTAACTGTCATAAGCATATAGCAGGAGAGGTCTTCATCTATAGCAGCTGCCTCACCTGTAAAGATGGATGTACTCACAGGTACTGGGATGCCCCCAGGACGTAACTCAATGTAGTAAAAGCTTATGAGCAGGAATTGGCAGCTGAGATAAGAGAAATGGGACAAAAAGCACGCCCCCCAGGTCCACTCAAGAGGAAACATTAATTTAATTACAGCTGCACAACCCACCTACATGTCACTACCCGGAATGCAGCAGCAGTGTGAGGCGCCCCGGTTGCCCTGGTGTCAGAGTGAGTACACACATTCTTGGGGACTACCTTTGCTTTAAGTCTCGGGCAGTCCCCATTACCCCAGGGCTTGACGGAGCTTACCCCGGGGCAATGAATTTTCCACCCTCCCTCCACATAAATGTTTACAAGTTTAATTCAGAAGAACAGCATTATGGCACAGAGAATATTAGGCTGCTGTTAAATTGACCTTAGTCTCTCTCGATCTGTGTCTGTCTATTTTAGGGGGGCAATGGGGCAGGGACTGATGTGTGTGAGTTCTCTGTACAACGCTGTGGAATTAGTGGTACTATATAAATAGCTAATGATGATATAAGGAAAACAGTAGTAAAGCCCTGCTTTTGTCTACCAATGATTGCTCTTGCAATTTATTGTGTGTCTAATCTTTGAATTTTTGTAGTAGGGGTGCAGACCACATTCATCTCCCAGCATCCTCATTTTTTTATATTGCGACAAGGTAAAGAGAGCCATGCTCTTGGCAACCGATGAATACTCTGGCAATGTATTGCCTAATCTTTGATTTTTTTTCTAGTGTTGATGACAAGCACCACATCCCTGAAAGTAGCAGAAAGAGACTCTTGGATCCATTCCAGCCACTGCAGAAAAGTCAACAATCCGGAAAAGGTTCAAGACAAAGCCGAGATTGACACTACATCACTGCCACTTGTGAATCTGTTCAGTGAGACTTAAAATTGTAGTCAATAACAGCTGAGCCAAGGATTATGCATAATGGAGCAAGAGTTTTTCTGTTTTCTATTTCTAGTGCTTTTCTCATCCTTGTTTTTGCCAATACAATCTAATTTTGCAATGGTGATCAAAGGATAGAGACTGGTTCTGGTGATGATGCTGATGTTGTGGAGATGAAGGAGAATTTGTTAATACAATCAGATCAACCTAACACTTTACTCAATTCGGGTGTAAAGAAAAGGCCTGCTAACCCTAGAACTCAGAGACAGTGTAAGGGACTATTGTCTGAGAAATATTGTACTTGTAAGTACTGTGACCCCACAATTGATGTGAAGTGCATCCAGCTTTGTCAGTCCAATAATAATTTAAACCTGGGTGGACATCCATTAGATGATTATATTCATTGGTCGGTAAGGTCTTAAAACAAACTGAATGCTGGTGTGTTCTTATGTAACTCAGGGATAAAATAATGTAGGACAAGTACCCTTTCCACTAAACATCTCTAAAGTTCTTGAATTTATACAGAGTCAAAAGAAATATGATTCCAGGGGAAGAACACATAGCCACAAATTTAATTACAGAATCCCCAAGGTTTCAGTTCTTGGTTGCATTGGCCCTCACCAAGACTGCTCGGGGAACCCTAAATTATAAATATATATAAGCCCTTGCTAAACTAATTAATAACATTACCGAGATGTATGTTGACACGTTCCGGTATACGGCTAAGGGGCTGTAAACATATAAGAAGGAATTAGAACAGCATAGAATGGTACTAAATGATCTCACTGCAGTTTGAAGATAAGTGTTGTACTTACATAATGGGCCCAAGATTTAGTAACTTTTATAGGAATGCTCCTTATCCTTATAGTTAGTGTTTTTATAGTAATTGGCTTATGGATCAGATGTGTTCTTGCTGTGTTGAACTGTGTTAAACATTCGACTGAGATAACCCCAGAAAATGACAATGTATCGGTATTAAGAGAGACTGGTATCACAGAAAATGAAGTGTTATATTATAATCCAAAAATAGAATCTTGAAAGGTTGAGAGTGTTGAATATACTCATAAAGGGTGGACTGTTGAGGTTTACTAATTGGATGAAAGTGGTAATCAACATTTTTTGTACACTAATATTGGTTACGATGCGATTAGTACCCAATTGAACAATGGTTTTAAAATAACAACATGCAAATAAATTTAATATATTTATTTTAGTTCATATAAAATATAATGTGGTGAAAAAGCTAATTGATGTTTCCAACATATTAATTACATCGCGTTTGGTCTCATTCTGTTTGCAATCACATGAGAATGTTTCCAGTATTATTTATGTAGTGTTTACACATTGTGAACTCTATTTATGACTAATATTACTTTTCATATAACAAAAAGCAACACTAGAGAGATCATAAAAGAACCAGTTTATACAGGTCCAGGGGTGGGAGCCTGAGGAAGGACACCTAGCTATCTCAAGGAACAAATGACCAGAGGAATTAACCAATGACACGGCAAGTTCTTGGGAGGTCATGATTCATTAACCTATGAATGTTGACCTTAATACTGTAACTGTGCATCTTTGTGATCTCACTGCTTTTTATAACTATACAGTGTTTAAATTGTTCACCTCTGGCTTTGGAAATCAGAACTTTCTGATGGAAACTTGTGCTAGTGCAAGCAAGTGCTTGCATATGCTTACCAAACTATGTCTTGTAATACTTCGTATTAAGTTTCGGGAAAAACAGCGCTGCTCTGTAGTGAAAGAAGGCTGCCAATGTGGGGATAGAGGGGTCGAATTCCAGAAATTCCTCAAAGAAATACAAATAAAAACAAGTGGATCCCACAGCGCACATATGTAGCATATATGATGAAATTATAGTGATAAATTAATGTACAAGAACACTGCACATATTTAGCCAGAGCTACTGACTTATTTAATAAACTATTATTATTATTATTATTATTATCTTTGACTTATAAGGCGTCACAAAGGGTCTGCAGCGCCGTACATTACATATACAGAAAACAGAACCAAGACACAACATGATACAAAAATATATACAAACACAGGTGACAGGGTAAAGCAAATAGGGTGGTACTAACTAGGGGAGAGAGCCAGGACAAGGAAGTTAGGAGGAGGACTGATAGACTTGAATAAAGAAATGAGTCTTAAGGGCACGCTTGAAGCCTTTGAGAGTAGATGCTAACCTGATGGAATGTGGAAGATTGTTCCCCAGAAGGGGAGCAGCCCGGGCATAGTCCTGAAGACAAAAGTGAGCGGAGGTGATCAGTGAAGTAGTGAGGCGGTGGTCACAGGCAGAACGGAGGGGGCGGGTAGGAGTGTGGGTAGAGATGAGATTGGAGATGTAGGGAGGGGAAGATTGACTAAGAGCTTTATATGTGAGGGTGAGGAGTTTAAATTTAATTCTGTTAGGTATGGGGAGCCAATGTAGTGACTGTTGGAAGGAGACTGCAGATACAGAGCGGCGGGAGAGAAAAATGAGGCGGGCAGCAGCATTGAGGATAGACTTAAGAGGGTCAAGGCGAGAATCAGGTAGGCCAGAGAGAAGGAGGTTACAGTAGTCAAGGCGAGAGATAACAAGCGAGTAAACAAGGGTTTTCATGGCTTCCGTGGTGAGAAAGGGACGTATCTTAGATATATTCTGAAGGTGGAAGTAGCAGGATTTTGAGAGAGACATAATGTGAGGCTTGGATGAGAGGGAGGAATCAAGGATGCCCCCAAGGCATCGGACTTGGGGGACAGAAATGAGGATAGTGTTATTCACAGAAATAGAGAGGGGGGGAGGTGGGAGAGTCCTGGCAGGGGGGAAAACTATAAGCTCGGTCTTGGAAATATTGAGTTTAAGGAAGCGTTGGGACATTCGGATAAATTTACTCCCATAGCGGTCCCTCTGATTTGCCTGTAATAGCTCCATTGGAGCAAAAAATAGTTGTGCTCCAAGGTGAATGTGATGGACTGTATAATGTCCAATGGGATGGTTGCTTCCTCAACAAGGATGTTTCTGGTTTATTCACATCCGCTTGAATGGGCTATTACCGTATACAATGAAGTGACATCGCAGGTCATAAGCGTATACTCGCTATTCCACTGTATGTTTCTGAAGTGAAGTGTCCTTAATATATCTTCGCTGTTTCATAACCACTGGTTGTAAATATTGGTCAATATACTCAGAAATGTTAGCTGTAATGGAGCAAATATCAGACACTATCGGTCTACCAGGAGGTGGTGTCATACTTTTATGTAACTTAGGTAGGGCATAGATCACAGGAATTATTGGATGCTTGTTGTGTATATTATGTATATTAGATAAAAAGGATTATCTTAAGGAGATACAAAGACAAATCAATGATGGGACGATGTATGAACCCCTGAAAAGCGACCTACAATAGGAAATTGGGCATTATACTTAAGGAGGCTTTCACTAAAGGGATCTTAAAGAAATCAGAGTTTGAGTTTTTACACAACAAGCATCCAAGAGTTCCTGTGATCTATACCCTATCTAAGTTATATAAAAGTATGACATCACCACCTGGTAAACCGAAAGTGTCTGCTTTCCTTCTCAATGTTGTTACTTTTATGATCCTAAGGAAGTAGAGAGATTGGCTATACCATTTTATATAACTACATATATATGTATATTCTATTGATGGAGAGCTCATGATGAAGAGTCTAAAGATCGGTCATTCACATATATATGTAACCAGCTTGTGTTTATTATAATATATTGTGCAGTTCAAATGAATCCATATGTGTCTGTGAACCAATAGGAAAACTGAAGGTTAATGACTGAGGGCAGGCTCTATATTAGTATAAATACCGCCCCCCTTTCTTGTACTATTCAGACATACACACCATACCAGCTATCTATCCTGATGAAGCCCTAGATGTGGGGTGAAACGCATAGAAAAGGAAGCTATACTACATCCAAGTTTAGGATCTCAAAGACACGCAGCTGCGAGAACCATTACCACCCAGTGGATGTAACCTAAACGGTTCCGAGGTTTACATCACCTCGTTATTATTGAACTGTTTGAGTACAGAAGTGAATTTAAGTGTTCCAAGCCGCAAAAACAGAAATTCGGCTTTTGGAACGCAATGTGCACCTACACTTGGGACAGACGCCAGGGCTTATGCATTGATTGGGGACATAACCAGACGCTAAGCCTATTGAAACTAGTAAGCTACTCTGTACTGCAAAATGAGGATTAAGAACTTGTGGAAAGCGTGAGTACTCCAAAGTTTTTATTTTTTTCTTTGCATGCAGTTTGCTGAGTTTTTTAATATTACGGACCCCTTTCTTTTACCCTCCGAGTGACGAAGTGAAAAGGAGATTACATGTGACCTAGTTGCTTTGAGGGCTATCGGAGTCTCTACTAAGACTTTTTATTGAATGAATGTTTCCATATCTCATCTAAAGGACTCCATTTTAATACCCAGTTTTAATGTTTTATTAGTTAGATGGAGAATGTGAGTTTCCATCGGAACAAAGTATTAATTAAAGAAGTCAGTAGCCCTGGCTAAATATGTGCAGTGTTCTTTTACATTAATTTATCACTATTATTTCATTATATATGCTTCATATGTGCGCTGTGGGATCCACTTGTTTTTATTTGCAATACTTTGCGAATAAAACATATGTGCTTTGAAACCACAGTGATCGCATCGGAGAATCTTTATTTGCAAACAATAGATACGGACATTACACATTTTTCTCTCATCATTATAAACTTCCTGTATGTTTAAGAGTTGTTGTGCGACTTTTTATCTATTGCACATTCTATAATCTTAAGCGGTCGCAGAGCCCCTTGAGGGAGTAATTTCTCTTATACACATAATAATTGATGATTGATTAATTGCATAGAATTACGTGATTGTACCTAGTATAGTATAGTATCATATCTATCTTGCTTTTTTATATATATATTACATTTATTATATAGACCCTTCACCCACTTGTTAAATGGAAAACCATGGATTTAATGAAGTTTTTCCTTTTTTTTCTTTATGGGGACACATCTTCAAACATAACTAAGAAAGTTATCATCTGCAACTGTCCTCCCTCAACATAACTGAGAATTCTTTATCCACAAACTTGTAGAGCGAATGTTTCCAGCACCAAGTTCTTATTGTTATGCATCTGTTATTTCTACTCTATTTGCTGTTTTTGAAAAATGCTTGCAAGACTTAAAACATATGTATCTACTTAAACAAGATTTTGGTTACCATAAGGTTTATTCTAGTAGATGATATGTGTTTTTAATATGTGGTTTTTACTGTCTTTTAGCAATGGGTTGCATCCAGCTAAGTGCTCTAATGGCTAATGATTTCCCTCATCCAGTGTTTTTAATGTCCCTGCTGTGTCCCTACACAGTGCACCAATCACTGAAATGGAAAAGAAATAGCTACTAGATTTTTTCCTTTGAAGCTGTTGGGTGCTGCTCCCCATTGTCAGTGATTGGCTGGGAGAGTTTGGCACTGGGCTATGACGTCACTCTCCATGCTCACAGACTGAAGTGAGCAGGTGATGTCTCATCCCTTCCTTCACATCTGCTAAGGTAGGAAGCAGCGAGAATGTATTGCAATTGTTGCTTATTGTTATTGATATTATTTTGTGCCATGCTTTTCCTTGTTAGTGTGCTCCTTCTTTAGTATGTCCTTTCTGTATCCTTTCCTGTTCTCGTATAATCTATTTTATTTATATGTATTATTAAAGATAAAAGTACATAATTGAATCACAACTTAATAATTGATAATCCTGAGTGCCATAGTTTGTGACTTGTCCAGCTATTAATGACTGAAGTTGAAGTTTCCATTGGATCCTTGCTGGTGAACAGAATAAAGCCTCTTATGAGCAGGGCCCCCTCCCCTCCTGATTCTCTCTCTCCTTTATCAGTGACTCTGATCCTGTTAGTTGCACCCACACTCATGGACACAGGTTTCAGTTTGCGCTAAATATACCCCTTCCTCCCCATTGCCAATTTAAGATATTTTCAACTGTGTGGAGACAGTTGTTGTTATTTGTTTACTGTACTGACCTGCAATACCATACTGTTTTCTTGTCTGCCCTCTACACAGCACTGTGGGCCATTTGTGGAGCCCTGTAAATAAAGAAATATATTACTTAGCCACCGTGGGCAGCACGGTGGCTAAGTGATTAGCACTTCTGCCTCACAGCGCTGGGGTCATGAGTTCAATTCCTGACTATGGCCTTATCTGTGTGGAGTTTGCATGTTCACCCCGTGTTAGCGTGGGTTTCCTCCAGATGCTCCGGTTTTCTCTCAGACTCCAAAAACATACTGGTAGGTTAATTGGCTGCTATCAAAATTGACCCTAGTCTCTCTCTCTCTGTCTGTGTGTGCATATTAGGGATTTTAGACTGTGAGCTCCAATGGGGCAGGGACTGATGTGAATAAGTTCTCTGTGCAACGCTGTGGAATCAGTGGCACTATATAAATAAATGTTGATGATGAGATAGATATGTATATATGTATATATATATATATATATATATATATATATAGAGCTAACACTGCTCCTCACCTTTATAAATACACACACAAGCCACACAAACAAATTTTGAGTGCTGCAAGTGTTTTAAAATGGTATTTTATTTACAAAAAAAATACAGAAAGATTATTTGTCACAGTAAACTTTATGTGGCAATATCCAGAGAACGGCGATCTGCCAACATGACAATCAAAATTATTGGTGGCATGGAACAGATTTTGAGAAGATTTACACAAAAAATGTGGTATAAGAAATATTTGTGAAATAGGAATTGTGTTAACTTCTTTTTTCTTTTTTTCTGGAGCCAGTAGTTGATTCCACATTCGTTGGATAAATGATGAGTGGAATTTAATCGTTACCAAAAAATGGGTCCAACATGATCTTACTCTTATTTTTTTTACATCATTTTGATGGGATTTTAACTAGTAATAACAATAATAAGTCATTCTCAGACATAGACTTGCTGGATGAGCAATATATACTATAACTGCATTTTTACTGTTAATCTACAGTCTCCAACATAGGCCCACTACAGGATTGCACCTCATGTCTTTTTCTTTGTACATGTTCTCTTTAAATCTATTGAGGTTCCAGGTTTTTGGAGCTGCAGCTATGCATAATGAACTGAGACATGTAAATATCCTTTGATATGGCGAGATTACAACCACCATCTGGGGAGAAATGTATCAAACTGAGATTTTTCCGGCGAGTTTGAAAAGTGGAGATGTTGCTTATAGCAACCAATCACATTCTAGCTGTCATTTTGTACTAAATAAATGATAGCTAGAATCTGATTTTTCAAACCCGCCGGAAAACTCTCAGCAGGATACATTTACCCCCTGTTCTTTAAACAGGTTTTTCATTTTAAAAAAATCCCTGTATTTAAGTCCCGTCCCTCCAAGTTGAATATAAGGGATCCCCCTTATTACGTGAAGCTGAGAGCTGGGCTGTGCTGTATGCATGAAAGTAGCCAGTGTAGCTTGCAGTGCAGGAGGATACAATCTGTCCAGTCCTATTCAGAGTTGAATTGAGCACTTGTATTCAGCTCTATTGAATAGGACTGGGCAGATTGAGTCATTCTTAATTGTGAGCTGCAGAGGAAGCTTTTCTTTTTGCTTACAGTACGCAATGAGGTTCTGCATCCAGAAAAGTAACATCAATTTATCTATTATCTTACTGATGACTGGTCAATTACACATGTGCTAGAAATATTGTACCATGTTGCACAAAATTTCCTATTTATTTTTAACTGGAAATGGGTGATATGAACAAATTGAATTGGTTGTAAATACATAGGAACAGTTCTGACTTAAGTGTGGAGTTAGCATGCTAAATTGCTCTGTAATGTATTACTGCAAATAGCACATTACAGTGTATTAGAGAGGCAGCAAATACAGTTATTTAGTTCCATTACATTTTTCCATGCAGGCTGGGAGAATATAGTTGAGCAGACAATAGAGTCTGCACACTGCTTGATCAGCACTGGAATCACCGGCAATGCAAATATAAATAAAATTGATTTCCATTGTAAGACACTCAAGGAGCTTGTAGGGTGGGAGACTCTTTAATATGGCTGATTTAAAAAGCTAATTCATGGAGCAAAACATTATCCCTTCCCTTTTATTTGTTATAATATTATGCTCTTAAACAAGAGCATATCAAATACATTTTATGCAATTCTTCAAGAATATATGTGATGGTTCCACTCCGTTTCCATATGGCTGATTGCTAAATAGTTAATAATGATAGCACTGTACATCTAATAAACTCAGCTGTAAAGTAATGTTTTTAATTTATCTCTTAACACAAGCAATAGGAAATGTGGAATACAGTTTACTCCTGCAGTTCCTTCCTCTTGAGCATATTAAGGCATCTAAACATAGTTTATGCTGTTAATTAGAAGCTGTGTAGCTATGCATTTAGAAAACGTAAAAACTCTTTTCCTTTCTTCTATTCTCTCCCTGCTATGTCTCCAGGGATTTTAAAATGGCAGCATTTCTAGATACTGCAATCTTTTTCCCAACATAACAAAAGAAATAATGCAATATCTAATATTTTTACTTAGATATGCATTGAAAAGTAATTAATCAATACTGTATGTTTAGTTTATTATTACTGAAAGGTACCTCAGAAGTCCTTACAGTGAAGAAGTTTTATTAGAATTATTCCTGCAGCTTCACCAATGTGAACTGCTGATCAATACTGAAATGATTACAGTATGCAGCTTAATGCAATGGAGACCTCAACTTGCTAATGTATTCATGCAGATCAGCTCATACGCCAGGCTTTTTATCTCAAATAGAGAACTGCTGAGAGATGGTCAGGCTCAGAGCACCAATGAGGAGAGTCAATTATGTGACATGATGCTTACGCCATGGTGATAAATAGTACAGCATAGGATCATGCCATTAACAGTGAATTAAAAGGCCAATGCTACTTTGCCAATAAACATTATGTTACAAACCCATGGATGCTGGTGATTAAAGCGTTGCATTTCTTTAAGATAGTAAAGTAAAATAGGAACAATGAACACAGTTGTACTGACCTTTTGCTATTGCCATGTTAAATGTTGTATTTCATCAAATATATCATTTATACCAAATAACTTATCAAAATGCATCTTAGGTAGAAATCTAATGTTTTTAATACATTTTTCATATATATATTCAATCTGATTTTATATTTAAGATGTTTAGTCAGTAACATAAAGTGGAGGTTTATTAAATCTACCTGGTTTTACCCCCCTCCCCCCCCCCCTTATTACAGTGTTTTGCAGCAATCCTCACATTAAGGTACTCCTCATTAAGGTACGTAAATACTGATATGTGCCGTATATTGCATAAAATAGCTCTGCGCATGCCCAAAAACAAATCATACGCCAGCGAACACAGCAACTTCTAATTAATCTTTGAGTGCAAAGGACCCTTACTACAGCCTATGATTTCATGGGTGGAATGGGCAGGGGACTGGGCATATGCATGTAGTCAAAGAACAGTAAGGGCGTGCAAAGCTTGATTGCAAGCAGCAGCATCTGATTCAAGCTTTGGGCATCTCTCAGGTTTGTGTTTTTCTGTCGTATTCGTTGCACCAGCTACAGGTCATGTGTAAGCGCTGTTTACTAGTGACTAGTCATAGACCTTGCCGGGAAGTTTCTGGGCATACATATACTAGAACAGGCACTTGGCACACATACACTGATACATACACTGAGCAAACACATACAGGTACAGACACTCTAGACATACATATACAGACAGACACGCTGGGCACACATATGCAAGATCAGACACTCTGGGCACACATATACAGGGACAGACACATTGGGCACACATATATAGTGACAGACACATTGGGCACACATTTTATGATGAGGCTGGAATTAATGTAGTTGATGAGGGGATAATTCATGATGAAGGGGGTGGTGTTGTGTGGCAGTTGCAAAAATGTTCTTTGTATTATATGGGGTCAATGGGATGTTCTCTGTGTTGCGATCACAAGTATGCTCTCTGTGTTGCATGGTGGCCTTAGGAATGCTCTATGTATTTCATGGTGGCCACAAGAAGGCTGTAACAGTCCGGAGATGGAATAGGAGTCCAGTGGCAAGAAGTAAGGCAGGTTACACAGGAAAATATAATAAGAATGGTCAACGGCAACTGGGTTTGGTACACAGTCAAGCAATAAGGCAAAAGGATTATCACGTGTTTTGATTATGAGGCGTAGTTTAAGGGCTATTCAAGGTCGGTACACAAATAGTGGCTGACTGGAGGCAGAGAAGGATCAACAACAGCAAGAACTTGATTACTGGCAGAAGCACAACAATCTGGCAAGGAGACAGGGACAGGAAAAACTTTTATAAGAAATCAGGAGGCGAAGTTAGGGCATACTGGGACATCAGAAGCATAGCTCAATTGAGTTAGATTACAGAGTGAAGGCAGGGAGCTGTGCAGAAGCCAGAATAGCTCAGTCAGCAGAGCAGCAGTCTACAGAAGCAGAAGTTCCAGGTTCAAATCCTGACAGTTGTGCCTTCAATTCTATAGCAGAAACAAAAATACTTACTGTATTTTATGGAGGTTACTAGAATGCTGTCTGTATTGTATGGTGGTCCCTAGTATGCCCTTTTGTATTGTGTGACAGTCACAATGAGGCTCATTGTATGGTGGAATATAGGAATACTCTCTGTATTGAATGGCAGTCACTAGGATGCTCTCTGACTCTGTTTTGTTTGGAGGACACAAGCATGCTCTCTGTATTGTATTATGGTCACTAGGATGTTCTTTGTATCGTATGGTGGTCACAAGAATACTCTCTGTATTGTATGAAGGACACAATAATGCTCTATATAATGTATGGTGGTCAGTAGGATACCCTTTGTATTGTGTGACATTCTCTATGTTGCTCATTGTATGGTGATCATAGGAATATATTGTATGGGGGACACAAGAATGATCTTAGTGTTGTATAGACTGTAGGATATTATTGCCAGTGTGGGACCAATCATTTTTACATTTTTCTCCTTTCAGGGTTCTATGTCTTTCTGGATAATGAAATTATGGGCAAAAGAGCATAAATCGGTATTTTCATCTGGTATTCCTGATGATCTTGGTTTCTCCGTTCCACCTGGGTCACCTGTATGACATCAAGCATCCGGATGAGACAGTCTTTGCTCATTCAGACCCCACCTATAGCCATGTGTATTGTGTTGTGCACACTTACATGTGCTTAGGATCTCCTTTGGAGCATAATATGATTAGTGCCTCCGAAGAGCAAGTAGCATTGTATACCTCACACTCCCAGTATTTCTTTCATTTCTTTATATTTTTCAGATTGCAAATGTCCTTACCAAATTAAGTCATCTGCACCTTTCAGCATCTTCAATCATACAACCCTTTTTTGAATTTAGATGCTTAATTTCACACATATTGTTTCACTTTATTCCATTTGTTACCTAGAAACCTCTCATATTTTTTTCTCCGAGTGTTTCTTTGATCAAGCTAAGGACCACTTTTGACCACTGGGAAACTAATGGGAAATTCCAACTAGATGTTATTGCCCTTACTTACCCTCCTTTAGTATTACTTTAGTCCTATTTACCATTATTAACAATTCAGGTACTTTTTATTCTGTGATCAAGTGGCTACCTACCTCAGCTGCCTTGACCATGGCAACTCTTGGGGATGAGGCTCAGGAATTAATACAATAATTGTTTACAGCTTCAGAGTATCAGCAAGAGAACTGTATTTTCAATGTAACATTTGCATGTGATCCCCATTAGTAAAGAGGATTCTTTTCCATGTCTTCTGAAATTCATTTATAGCAAACAAAGCATACATGAAGATACAATTTACATTCCACATAACACACAGCTGTAGATTGTTTGAATGAAGAAGAGGGGTCACAGTCTCCTTTACTCAAACCTTCTACAGAGGAACATGATACCTCATACCCCAAATTCAGGTTTAAAGCCCACTAAGTATGCAGCTGTTGATGGTTTGAATAAACAACAAAACTGTTATTAACCGGGCAGGGTTAATAATGGGACTGATGGATCTACAGCTCTTGGACTCCTCTCATAAATAGGCCCATTAGCAGCATGCATTTTTTGCCTACATTTTTATTTAATTTCTTTTAAAACAGAAGGATGGTCCCACTTGGGCCCAGGAGAACCCTGGGTTTTGTCAGGTACCAATAGTTATGTCTGCACAGTGCATGTCTTAACCAGCCCTCCCCACGCTGGAGTTCAGTGCCTCCTCCATTTGATGTCACATGTAGGTTATACCCCACCATCACATTCTCACTGTGTAAGAACTGCTGTGTGGAGAAGTAGTTCCATGCACAATGGCAGCTCAAATCAAGAGTTTCTTAATTAATGTTTTCTTCTCAACATGAATATTTCTTATTTATTGCTCAATTCTATAGCTGATAAACCTCATAAATCTGAAACTACATAAATCCAAATACCCTTCATATTATGGTTATTATAATAAAGATGGTGATATATGACTCTGTTGGGCTCCTTTTCTATATAGCTATTACATAAAGTTTCATCATCATCATCATCACCATTTATTTATATAGCGCCTCTAAATCCGCAGCGATGTACAGAGAACTCATTCAGATCAGTCCCTGCCTCTTTGGGGCTTACATTCTAAATTGCCTAACACACACACACAGCCAATTAACCTGCCAGTTTGGACATAATGCTTTTCCTTTTTGTAATATGCAAGTAGGGCTCTCACTTTATATTTAGCTAACTAGAAAAGCAATGCATTTTTAGGTAGTCTCCTGGGCCTGATGCTAAGTTATTACCAAAATGGACGCAATTTACTTTATACAAAGTGTATACAAAAAAAGTATAATTTCACAATAATGCAGAGCCATACACATTTCGGGATCAGATGGTTCATCATCGGCAGCATATGCGCCAAATTTATGCCAGTCATCATCATAGTCAGCGTATTTTCACCTTCTCTTATAACAGAATTAAAAGATATGGCTCCTAACAGTCGTATATACATATAACTGCTGGATAAGCGCAGAGCAAATTCCCATAACTTGTGCTACGCAAACTGGCACAGTACTCACTCTGCATCAGGCCCTCATTTCTATATTGGTTGATACCATATCAAACAATATAGACAAGAGAATGCATATCAATGGTATCAATCAATAGAGTGGCAGTTAGATGCAGTTTTCTGTCCAGGACTGTAACTAGGACTATGCTAGAGAGAAGGCTGCCCAGGGCGCAAATATGAAGGGGGCGCAGGGAATGAATATTTTACATTAATTTGGTTACAATTGAGGGTTTGTGGGGAATCACATTCCCTTCATGCCCCAGGTGCTAACATTTCTTGTTGCGGCTCTGCTCCTGTCTATGGACACCTTTACTATGCAGTCTCTTATCTATATATAGTGTTACCATTTTTACTTTACTACTGAGTTTCTTATATAATTGACAACTGTACCCAACAATCACCATTCAGAAACATAATAAATGCATTTACTCTTTAGACAGAAATCATATTCAATCAGACCATCAGATGACATTAGATCAGTGTTGCTGCGCAGTAGGCATCAATATTTGGGTAAATTTTTTAATTCATAATGAATATTTATCTCTTCTGCATGTAATTTGTTTGGTTTTTTTCTTGCTCATTTGGGAACCCTCTGATATTGGGCAGGGAGGTGAAGGTGGAAGGAGGGGTGCTCAACATAGTGAGATATGGAACTTGAATGGGAAGATTGTAGGAGAGTGCAGCACAATGGTCAAATATATTAGAAACACAATAGGGTTCCATATAGTCATTTTGCCACCAGATATGGCTCAGGGGTGAACTTTTACAGAGGGGTTTCCGATGTTTGTTACTTTTTGTGTTAGATTAGTATAATTAAAAAAATGCTATATTCTTTGAATAAAGCATTTTTTAATGGATGGAAGTTTTCCAATATTTATTAAACAAATGTAATTTATGTTTTTTAATAACATTTTTTTTTCCACACACAACCACAATGGGGCAGACAGAACATGGGGAGCCTAAAGGAAAGAGACAGAGAGAGGTACACATACAACATTAGAGAAAGAAACAGAAATGGGGAAGAGAGATAGGGAGAGATGATAGAGACATACACACAAGGGAAAGAGAGGGCAAGAGACACAGATGAGACACACAATCATGGGGGGAGGAAGGATACAAGGGTGGGCATGGAAAACATTGTAAGTACCAATCTGGGTAGAGGTGGAGGCTGAATCAGCGCTGTTTAAACTAAATGACCTTCTTTATGGTAATAGGCAGCATTTAGTGTGGAGGAATGCTGAGGTCCCTTTTAGGAGGCAGAACCATCGTACTGTGAGTAGCAGCAATAGGCTGCATGGCACCTGCATTCTACTGGAAGCCCTGTGATGTCACTGGCACTGGCAGACTACAAAAAAAACTCTGGCCTCTGCATTGCAGAGGTGGAGGTAGTAAGAAGAGAATATGGTGGTCTATGGGCAACTGAAAGCCCCCTAAGTGCATGCCTGTGGCTCTACATGAGAGGCTTGGCATCAATGATGGCCGTGCACACTCTTTGACAATATAGGCAGGCTTACCATTACTTGCAATCAGTTTGCATCATAACTACACTTTACTCTTGTTTTTTTATATATATGGCCTTTGTATTGTCAAGAAGATTGTACCATGTGTAATATGCATAATATGGGATTAACAAAGCATGGTCTTATTTCTTCTCTGATTTTGTTTCAAAATATTGCTTTGCGTTGTTTTAGCAGCTGTCTATTAGGCATATATTAGGTATTTTTTGGTGTGGCTTACAAGCAAGCCCTTGCTAGATGTAAGCTCCTATACCAGGGAGGTGATATGGTTTTGAAAATTGAAAACCTTTCTTTGACATCAATAATTCTTTGCCACAATAAAAATAAAAAAAGCATGTTTTATTCAGATCCTCTCTCAATGACTGCTCATCGTTCCTCTATCTAAACTTTGCATAATCAAAAAAGGATTACAAGAACAAAAAATTAACAAAGTTCTAACAAACAGTTCTCCATGCATTAAAAATCATTTGGAATGGTCAGTTGTTTATTATATTACAAGATTGTTGATGTTTATTTGTTAACACTGAGTTTTAAACTAAGATTATTGAAGAGTTAAAATGTTCATTTTACTTTAAATTTAAATTTAAAATGGTCATAGTATGAATCAACAATACATACTAATAGCTGCCGATCGACTGATGCACTGAAACCCATGCTAGACCTCTACATTAATTCTGCTTTCTCACTCTTTCTCCAATTGATCCATTAGCCAGAGGGTTAACGCTGACTCAAAGCTGAATTCGGCTTGTCTGTCTTCACCGAGCTACCTCTTGAGATAACGGCTCTCACATCTAACATCAGGTTTCTTTTGCTTTTCCTCATTTCTACATGTATCATCTTTTTTGGTAGGTGTTTTATTCTGTCTTACATGCTGTTCCTCTTAATGTCCAAGTTCAAAAGCTGTGTGTAAATGGTTATTTTGCAAAGCAAGATAATGCAATTTTTCCCCCTGTTATTTTATTATTCTGCCATCACATGAACTGTATATCCTGATGAATCAGATGGTTACGGGAAGCTTGTCCTCATTCTCTGCTTTCTGAGATTTGTAAGACATAGGAAATGTTTTGATGTGAATCACAAATTAAACTAGTTTATTTGTCGATCTTGCTGTGTTGTACATTGGTTCTGGGAATCACTCATTTCTTTTTTATAATAATATATCATTTTAAATCTTATAAAACATACATGTTACCAAGTATGCCCTTCTCCGAATTGTCTTCTATTTGTATGTGTGCATATTTTTATAAGACATTTAAATTTATATGAGAAATATTTGTACTCTAGTAATGCCCTGTATAGTAATTGTGATGTTATACATACAGGTACATGATGGTATTATTTATAAATGGACATCAACACCATAGTATTTAACAGACAATAGAAACTGATGTTTTCAGAGCATCATATAACCATTTCCCTTTTTTTCTGACCAAAAAGTAGTTAAATCCCTTATATGTGCACCCCCTTCCCTTCCCTGTTCTATATAAACTGCTTAAGGGTACTTTGCTCTATAATAGTTGAAAGTTTATTTGGAGGTTTTATTTTGAGGCCCACATATGCTACTACTTACTCATCAGTAAGTGGCCTGAAAGCGTGCATGCAGGACCAGATAGGATTGGGAGCCCCGGAGTCCTGGGAACTTCACCTTGGACGGGTGAGTTCTCTCTTACCCCAGCCTGTTAACCACCATAGCCACTTCTTACAGAGGGAATTTAGCTATACTGAAGAACCTCAACTGAGATGAGTATATTTGGTCATAAGACATATTGGTTATACCTTCATAATTGAATTACTTTAAACATAAAACCACATTAGGCTCCAGCCTCAAGAGTTACTAAGTATCTAACATTAATCTTAATGCGGATTGGATTCAGAGATTCAAAGGACTTGATTTATCATTCCTTTTAATTTATTTTCTTATTTTTATCATTTTGTTTTCCTTTCTTCAAGTTATTTTTGAGGCTTGAATCACAAGTATATACATATATACTAATCTGTCATGACAACTTGATCTTGGTGAAATCATTGATTTTGTGTAATTTACTTTTTACTTTATATGTTCATACTATCTTTACCACTAATACATGCAATTGCCTCATTTAGTATCTGTTATTATCTTACAAATTCTGCCATGAAAGGATAGACATTCAAATCATTAACATAAAAACATATCTTACAATTTCCAGTCCAACTGACTATGTGTAGTGCTGGAGTTCCTTCTATATCAATATTAGGTTGTTGTGACATTATGTATGAATTCATCATCCACACAATGTATTTCTGAAATCTAAGCCTCTCAAGTTGTCAGTCACTTTCTGCCTGCTCTGTCAGAAAATCACCCTAACATGGCAACCTGTTGCCAAAGAGTGGTTATTTTTTGTATATTTTTCAGCTCAGTAGTATTATGATATAAAGGTGCAAAGTCAGGATTTCTAGCTATAAATTTCTGACACCAAGCCTCCAGAATGCGCAAGACCAGCACACAACAGGGTAGGCTATCACTCTAGACACTGCAAGTTCATTTATCAACCCTTTTACATTTGTTTCAAATACATGAGCAATGCCACGCAAAATACTGTTATATGTGTGCAGCTCCCCCTTCATGTGCAGAACAGAGAGAAGGTGGACATATCTGCCAATTCTCACTGTAGCCGGAACAAAGTACTGAATAAGAGGGACAGTCACCAAAATCAGGACTGCCATGTCAGAATTAGGACAGTTGACAGATTGTGCTGCTTACAACTGTTCTTGTTGCATTTACTACCTGCAGCTGCTCTTGTCTTAAGCTCTTAAGCTTGTCTTGTCTGGATCCTGGAATTTTGGAACCCTGTTTGGAAAATAATAGATACATGGATCATGAAAAACCCCACATGTAATTATTAGTCCCAAAATCGCCCCAGAATTAAATTAATAGTCTCATCCTCCCACTTTTAAAAATTAGTCCCCACTGTGGCCAAACAATTATATAAAATAGCCCTATCACCCCACTAATAAATGAATTGCCCTCACCCACCATTGAAAGTTTAACCCCGACCCTCACCCCACTACTACATTAATAACCATGTCCCCACCCACATTAAATTAACAGGCCTCTTACCCCCACACAGGGCCGGACTGGCCATCTGGCACTTCTGGCAAATGCCAGAAGGGCCGATGTCTAGATGGGCCGGCCGACACTTCTTGGATTCCTGCACCTCTGCTGTGCGACGGACGAGGGCTCATCTGCTCCCTCCCCCTTATCTTGTGCACTGTTCCCTGCAATGTGGACACAGTTTTTACAGTTTTTATTTTTTTTTCTGACTGGGGAGAGGATCGCGGGGAGGGGGGTGGTGCCGCGATTTTCGCGGGAGGGGGGTGCTCGAATTTTCGCACTGGAGTCGCGGGGTGCCATGACTTTTGCAGGGGGTATGCGGATTTTCGCACGGGGGGTGCCGCGATTCTCGCGGGGGGACGGGGGGCAGGGTTTTCACCAGTGTGGGAGAGCCAGGGGGGGGGAGCTGGTGCTGGAAGAGGGTGAGAACCATGAAGGAAGGACGTGCTGGAAGAGGGTGAGAGCAAGGGGGGAAAGAAGAAGGTGAGAACCATGGAGGAAGGGGGTGCTGGAAGACTGGAAGAGGGTGAGAGCCAGGGGGGAAGATAGAGGGTGAGAACCATGGAGGAAGGGGTTCTGGAAGAGGGTGAGAGCAAGGGGGGAAGGAAGAGGGTGAGAACCATGGAGGAAGGGGGTGCTGGAAGAGGGTGAGAGCAAGGGGGGAAGGAAGAGGGTGAGAACCATGGAGGAAGGGGGTGCTGAAAGACTGGAAGAGGGTGAGAGCCAGGGGGGAAGGGGGTGCAGGAAGAGGGGTGATAGCCAGGGGGGAAGGGGGTGCAGGGAGAAAAGTGAGAGAGACAAAGGAGAAGATGGTGCAGGGGCATAGGTAAAAGAAAGTGTAAAGGGAGAGACATCTCAAGAATGGGAATGTCAGGCAAGCAGCCATCATAAAACAAAAGTAGTAATGAAGAATGGGAATGCACAGAGGGGACAAGTGTTAAAAGAAAATAAAAAATCAAGTCTTTATACTCCATTCACTTATATTTTCCATACCCCCACTTCTAAATTTCCACTTTGACCACTGCCCTCGGTCCCTGCTCCCGACTGGCTGCGTGAGCTGACAGCTGCAGATCCCTCATTGCCCAGTAGGAATACATAACATAGGATGCAATAATCAGGTAAGTTCATATATTTTCTCATGTGCAATGTGTTTTTAACCATCCTTTGTTGAACTGGGGGCACTACTGTGTATCCAATGATGTTTAAAACACTATGCATTGCTCGTTATTGCGCTGTAATTTTCTTGCATATTTATCTGTACAGAGACTTTTAATTAAGAGGAAAAAACACTGCTTGTCATAAATTTTATCTGTGATTGTGTCAATATATCTATTTTTGCTTGCATTGTAAATGGTGTATTAAGCTGCTCCTGGGACTCACACTCTAGTATCTGATATGCTGTACCAATTTTTATTTGTGAATGAGTTTTTTGTCTGGGCAATACTGTATGGCATAATGTTATTTGGGGGCACTACTGTATGGCATAATGTTATTTGGGGGCTCTATTGTGGCTTAATACTGTATGGTATATGATTTGTGGGCACTACTGCATGGCTAAATATGAATTGAGGGTAATATGTGGCATAATATGACCTGGGGGCACTACGGTGTGGCATAATATGAACTTCTGCCAAAGGCAAGTCTCTCATTGTTGAATATGATGGGGGCCCAAAGAAGTTGCTGTACTGGGTCCCAAAATTCCTCTTTTCAGCCCTGCCTGTAAGTCAAGGGGGTAGATGTCTCCAGGTAAATAATCTAAATGTTTCCTATCTAATCAAACTGATGGATCACATCCAATTATCTCTCACCTACCTCCTCTATCCCCCTTAATTAATATACTGTGTTATTTATAATGAATAGAAAGGACGCATAACCAGTTACAGTAGTATATAAAAATATTTTTCTCTGACATTTTTCTGTAGTTGGAAATACTTTTAATGCGGCCGCGTGGGTTCAATAGTTATTTTTTCTGATATATTTGTTAGAGTTTTATTTCATGTGGAATGATTCATGAAAATTCTGCCATTACTATTTAATTGAGGGAAAAGGGTACCTGTTAACTATATGTGTGTAAGTATTATGTTGTTGCTATTTTGTGGGAGATTTGAAAAAAGCAAAACATTGGTTTCCTACAGTGGCGCCTGTATAATTGGTGGTATTGCTGTAGTATGGGGTGGCGTGGTGGTGGAAATGTTGTAGTGTGTTTGGGGCTTAGTATTGCTAATAAGTATGATAGGGTATTGCTGTAATGTGAGGATGATGTCAGTTGCTGTAATGTGGGGGGTGATGCAGGTTGCTGGAATGTGGGGGTGATGCTGGTTGCTGCAATGTGTGTGGGGGGGGAGTGATGCCGGTTGCTGTTTTGTGGGGGTGATGCTGGTTGCTGGAATGTGGGGGTGATGCTGGTTGCTGCAATGTGTGTGTGTGTGTGGGGGGGTGATGCCGGTTGCTGTAATGTGGGGGTGATGCTGGTTGCTGGAATGGGGGTGATGCTGGATACTGTAATGTGGGGGATGATGCTGATTGCTGTAATGTGGGGGTGATGCTGGTTGCTGTAATGTGAGGAAGGGGGGTAATGTCGATTGCTGTGATGTGGGTGGGTATCGATGTAGTAGGAGTGTGTGTGGGGGGTTATTTATTACTGTAATTTGGGTACTAATAATGTAATGTCATGGTATTTATTGATGTAATATGGGTGCCAACAATGTAATGTTGAGGGTCATTAGGAGAAATAAATACCCCCCCACACACACACTCATACTACATCATGTTGTACTGCACCAGCAACGCACACTGCGCCAGCATCAGTGTGCAACAATATAGTGCATGGAGCCCACAAGAGGTGGGCCTGTGTGCTTTAAATGCCAGGGCTGATTTTTAGCCCCAGTCCGGCCCTGCTCCCACACCTCTACCTTCTTACAACCGGGGCTTTATGTTGTAGAGGCAGTCTCCTCTGTAGGCCTCTCTTGCTTTCTGATAACTTGAAATGGCACACACAAGTTAGCTGGTGCTGTCAGGGAATGAAAGGGGAAAGGAGAGTACACATAAACGGGAAAAAAGTGAAGGAATGGGAACTATACCAATGCCTGGGATGAGACCCTGGCCCAGATCCCTGACCACCCCATTACCATCACTGGGTTGGGGAGGATTTTCATGCAACTGGATCTGCATGCCAGATATATATTAATGTCAAAACGTGGCTTTAAATTTTAGGTTGGATATTAAAAGAATTGCAATCCCATAAATAACAAATAAAGTTATCGAAATCTTAATTTACCTCATAATGAAGTCATGAAAGAAATATTAAAAAGTATTTTCTTACAGCATATCTTTCAATATCATTTGTGGAGCCTTCTTAACATGCCATATACCATGTTATAGACTTATTTCAACTCTCTGGTTCTTTTGATTTTAAAATTTTTGATTTAGAAAGTGAAAAAAGGAATATCAGGAAAGGATGTTGTAGTCAAGGCTACCATACAACTCTGTGCCCTAACTTGAGTGTTCTTCATTGCATGCTTACTACATTGTGACTTTAGTTATTTAGGGTTTTAATTTCATCTAATCCATTTTGTTATTTGGATTGAAACAGTTCAGTTTCTCATCTCGTTACATTGTAACATCAAGGCACCAGTGATT
Organism: Mixophyes fleayi; assembly: GCF_038048845.1. Taxonomy (NCBI): domain Eukaryota; kingdom Metazoa; phylum Chordata; class Amphibia; order Anura; family Limnodynastidae; genus Mixophyes; species Mixophyes fleayi. The sequence continues at coordinate 101,809,233 of NC_134408.1, read as the reverse complement.
GTATATATAGCCCAGAGCTAACTAGACAATTTTATCTTTGAGTGTATATATCTATTAATTTACCATGTATGTCAAGAGCACCATAAGTATTGGAAATATGATATAATATTCCTTACTGTAAATTATATGGATTGTAGAAGTCACATAGGAGTTTTGTAACCATATAAAATCGCAGTTGTAGGGGTGTATTATTCATTATAAAACACAAGTTCTTCTAATGAACGCTGAACTGATGACACAAGAACTCACCGGTTATATGCAATGATGTCATAACTCTGATTATACAGATATTATTTACAGTTTAGACATATTGACAAGTGAGGCTATAAGCTGAATGCCCTTAAATGCAGGTGCTAGGGCAAATGTCATACACTTACCCATTTGGGGTTAAGTCCACTGCAGGTCCAAGTCAAATGGAATCCGATGAGAATGTTCTCAGTTCTAGTATAAAGGCTCCTTCCAAGAGTTGCTGGGTCTCTTTTACTGCAGGAAATCCAGGGAACCTGTAACACAGGACAGGCACAGTATCAGGCAATTCACCCGTCTTTCTTAACTTTAGTTGTTTTCTTTATCCCTTCCCGGTATCTCTTACCCATTACCATCAGTCTTTATCTTACCCAGCTTCTTTCATTCGCTCTCCTTTCCAATTTTAACGTGGCTGTCCCTTATCTCCTTTACACCCGCCCTCTCCCATTCCGGCTGTCCACCATACCTCGCCACACCCTTGCAGTAAGTTGCATGCTCCTGCCAGCATGTCCAGCCATTCCCACTCCTTCATTCATCCAATGAATTTCCCACCCACCATCTCTGCAGCCATGTATCTCTCCTGCTCCTCACATTTAGATTCATGTGTTCCAGGAAGCATTCTCCTGTTGGCCAGCACGCCCTACTCCCTCCCTCTCACTGCAGTGTCCAGTGCAGTGTCCGTTTGGCTTCACTGTGGCAGCTGGGCAATGGGGCTACTTTTTGATGACCCGGATCGTGTGGCTTCAGCAGAGGCGCAGCTTTGATCTTTAAAACAAGGACGACCCACTGCTGAGGAATGTTGCTCCAAATTCAGACGTTGGTCCTCGGACAGTGAATAGAACGACCCAGCTCTCCACAGCTAGTTCCGTTTGGACCTTTCCGAACAGATTAAGGATTCCCTTGTCCAGTATCCTACAGCGGGATTCCTCGAAGAGCTTATGCAGTGGGCTATTTGGATTGACCGAAGGTTCAAGGAAAGGAAAGCAGAGAAGGAAAGTCCTTCGCCTTATTTCCCTGTTCTCTCTCAAGTTTCTTCCAACGATCAGGTTGAACCCATGCAACTGGGAGCCTACCGGTTGTCCTCTGAGAAATGAACCAGGAGGAGTACACTGGGCCTTTGCTTATACTGTGGAGAGAAGGGGCATCTGCTTCGTATCTGTCCCGTTAAGCTGGGAAAAGACAAGGCTAAGTGAACATGGAAAGAGTACACTTGGGCCTACAGGTCAACTCTCCAAAAGATTCCCTACTAATACCTGCTCAGCTCACGTATGGTGGACAAGATATTTCTGTTCCCGCATTCCTGGACAGTGGAGCTGCTGGAAACTTTTTTTTTTACTCTTGCCCGGTCCCTGGGTTTCTCAGCTGATCCTCTTGAATCCGTCATCGCTGTGTATGGACTGTATGGGAATCGTCTGAACAGAGGTGAGATCCATCATTGCTCACCTCCTTTGCAGTTGAAGATGGGAACCCTTCACTCCGAGACTATCTCTCTGTATTTAATTCACTGTCACTCAGTACCTCTGATCCTGGGTTATCCTTGGCTTACCCTCCATAATCCCCGTATCGACTGGACTAAGGGTGAGATAATTCAGTGGAGCTCTCTGTGCTCTTCCTCTTGTTTAGCCTTGCCGCTCAGGGTTCCCCATACTTGCCTTACCCAGAATTCCATGACGTTTTTTCCAAGAAGGAAGCAGACATTCTTCCTCCTCACCGGCCGTACAACTGTGCTATTGATCTGGTCCCAAGTTCCAGATTACCCAAGGGAAGATTATATGCTCTGTCTATTCCGAAGACTCAAGCCATGGAATCGTATGTAGAGGATAATCTGCAGAAAGGCTTTATTATTCCTTCCAAGTCACCTGCTAGGGGCAGTCTTCTTCTTTGTGGCCAAGAATCATGGCAGCCTGAGGCCTTGTATTGGTTACAGGGGGTTAAATAAAATAACCGTAAAGAATACCTACTCCTTGCCACTTATTTTGGTCATCTTTGACCAGCTTAAAGGAGCTAATATCTACTCAAAGATTGATCTTCGTGGAGCGTACAATTTGATTCGTATCCGGAAAGGCGACGAATGGAAAACAACCTTTAATACCCAAACTACGAATACCTTGTCATGCCTTTCGGTCTCAGTAACATTCAAGCTGTCTTTCAAGACTTAATTAACGACGTCCTTCGTGAATACTCCTTTGCAGTAGTCTACTTAGATGACATCTTGATCTACTCCCACTCATTAAAAAAACATTGAGAGCATATACGGCAAGTTCTTTTGAAACTCCGCCACCACCACCTCTATGCCAAATTGGAAAAATGTGAGTTTGAAGTCTCTAAAGTCACATTTTTGGGTATGTCATTTTCCCGGAAGGTTTCGCTATGGACCCTGAAAAGGTACAGGCCATTCTCGACTTGGTGCACAGATAGATATATAAAGATTCCTGGGGTTCGCTATTACAGGAAATTAATCAGTTCTCTTTCTACTCTTGTTGCTCCTATTACGGCCCTGACTCGCAAGGGAGCTGACGCGAAAATCTGGCCATCCTTTGCTATAACTACCTTCGAAGCTTTGAAACGTGCCTTTGTATCCGCCCCTGTTCTGAGAGGTCTCAATCCAGATCTTCCATTCATAATCGAAGTTGATGCCTTGGATGTAGGTGCTGGAGCTGTGTTATCCCAAAAAGACTTGGAAGACCGTCGCCTTCACCCCTGTGTCAACTTATCATGAAGATTTTCTTCCGCTGAGGAACATTGCAACGTAGGCAATCGGGAGTTGTTGGCCGTCAAGTGGGAATTTGAAGAATGGCGCCACTGACTTGAGGGTGCAAAACATGTTATTACGGTGTACAACGACGACAAGAACTTGTCTTACATTGAATCGCTAAGAGGTTAAATTCCAGACAAGCGCGGCGGTCCCTCTTCTTCTCCTGTTTCCGCTTCATCATCACCTACCGGCCTGGTTCAAAGAACCTCAGGGATGATGCCCTGTCTCGTAGTTTTGTCTCTTATCAAACTCCTGTCTCAGAACCTTGTTCCATTGTCCCTGCTTCTTCTATTTTGGTTGCCTTCATGCAGGAACTGGGTAAAACCCTTCAACAATTCCAACCACAGGCACCTCCTGAAACTCCAGCCGACAAACTCTTCATGCTTGTTCACCTCAGGAAGTCTGTTTTCTCAGAGTGTCATGACAATAAGACTTCTGGCCATCCTGGTATTGCCAAGACCATCAAAATCATCTCTCCTCTTGTCTGGTGGCCATCTTTACCTGCAGATGTCAGAGAATACGTATTATACTTTGACCTTTGTTCCAAGAACAAGATTTCTCGGAAGTCCCCTTCTGGCCTATTATTGCCGTTACCAACTACGGTCAGACCCTGGACCCACCTGTCCATGGATTCTATTGTTGACTTACCTCCATCTTCCGGGTGCAACACCATCTGTGTAACCATGGATCGATTCAGTAAAATGGCCCATTTTGTTTTTTTGAAAAAGTTACCTTCAGCACGCTCCCTGGCCTCGTTGTTTTTTAAACATGTGTTTCGGTCTCATGGTCATCCGGAGGATATAGTGTCTGACTGGGGTTCACAGTTCATAGTAGCTTTCTGGAAGGCCTTCTGCTCCCTTTTAGGTATCAGTCTCAGCCTATCATCCGCCTACCACCAGCAGTCAAACGGACAGACTGAAAGGGTGAACCAATCCCTGGAGCAATATTTACGGTTATATATTTCCAATAATCATGATGACTGGGCTGACCTTCTTCATGGGTCGAATTTGCATACAACAAATCATGCCATACTTCTTTCTGGTACTCTTCCTTTTACTGCAACTTTGGGTACCATCCCAGAACCAATCCATTGTCCTCTGTCTACCGATAGCCTACCTGAAACCAGGGCTATGGCCACCTGGCTTAGGAGGATTTGGAGATCGGAACATCAGTCATTACTCCGAGCCTCTTTCAGGTCCAAGGTCTTTGCTGATTACATCGTTCTGCCTGCTCCTTCAAGGCTGCAGATTCAGTTTTGCTCTCAACCCGGAATATAAAACTCCTTCAACCTTGCAAAAAGTTGGGACCTAAATTTATTGGACCTTTTACCATCTCAAAACAAGTCAACCCAGTAGCTTTCAGACTTAAACTTCCTAAATCTGTAAGAATTCCAAATACGTTCCATTGCTCTTTGTTGAAACCTGCCCTGTCTTCCACAAAATTCCAGAAAATTCGGAATTTGACAATCCTCCAGACCTCAGCCTATCTCGGTTAATGGACATCAAGAATTTGAGGTCGAGGAGATCCTTGACTCAAAGAAAGTTCAGGATCAGGTTCATTACCTTGTCCATTGGAAGGGTTATGGCCCCAAAGAACATTCCTGGGTGCCACAAAGTAATTTACATTCAGATAAGTTACTTTCTGATTTCTTTAAAAAAATTCCTGGAAAGCCTGGATATCGGAGTTCCTTGACCCCTTCTCTAGTGGGGGTACTGTCATGAGCCGCGGTGGTACGCCGCATTCTGGCGTAATGTAGCAGCCAAGCATGTGCATTAGTTGCAATGCACTGTTATCTTTGTGCCATAGAGTAGGAGGGTGTAGGGATATCCTACAAATTCAGGGGGAGATCTCGCATGATTCTAATTTGTTCATTTATATATTTATACAGGTTCCTGGTTTATGATATGACCTATGCTAGTTCTAAGCTAGTAATTCATTAGCAGCCTCCTGAGGCTGATTGTCAGCCCTGTCCTCCTCCTTTCTGATTTGTCCTTCAAAGTATTTAAGGCAGTGAGGACTGGGCCTCACTGCCAGTTGTAGTCCCTGCACCCAAGCATACTTCTCCTGCTGTTGCGTTCCTGCTGTTTTCTGTATCACTGTAGCTGACCCTTGGCCTGGATTTTGACATTGCTGATTTGCCTGTGACCCTGAAACCTTTGCCTGGATACTTGACACTGTTATTTCATCAGTAACCCGGTTCCTTTGCCTGGATTCAAACACATCTCTCCCGTTTGTTCAGTCCATCAAGCCTGGGCCTTGTAGTGTTGTGGGAAGTCTCAATACAGCATACCACCTTCCGCCAGGAGTTACTCCTCTTTGTAATCACCTGCACTACGATCTCAGTTTATCAGCTCCTACTACTAGAGAACAAGACCTGGGGGCATCCGAGTACCTGTGAGCAAGTTCAGCTCTATGGGAAAGGCGGCTGCAAAAGGCGAAGACCTCTGAAGCGGTTCTAGGAGTTGATACCTGGGGCATGAGCCATAACAGCCTCCTTCATTAATTGGTTCAATAATTTTATTAATCTAAAAGTTAAAAGCAGTGTAGTAATACAATAAATATGACTCAATTATTTAAAATGGGGCAATGATAAATAAAAGGATAAAAACTAAATGAATAAATGTCACTTTTGATTAGATAAGCATACCTCTTATTCATTCTATAGGAAATAGAATATGTTCATCAATTATATGGTTAGGAACGATCCAAGATCAAAATCAATATTGAGTCCATGTGGTATTAAATATTTCATCTTCACAGCAGTTCGAGCGCTGCAGTGGAAGATAGACAACGCCAGCAGAAGGACCCCATGAATGTGGGACCGCCGACATGTACCCCGTGAATATGACTACCACAATGCATTTGCTATATACAGCATGATAGTTCACATAATATAGTTCCAGCTCTTCAGACGCTGCCCTAGGCCCGCTTATCTTGTTGAGATTATTACACGCCCATCTATACTGAGGTATAGCAGCACCCTCAATAAAAGCACTGCCGCACGGTTTGCGGCACAGGGTGGTTCCATGGCTAACAAGAATTATTTGGATAGAGGCTTAGAAATCCTGTAACAATTTGGTTGCCTGGCCTTTATATTGCATTGTATACATAGAAATAGGAAGTTCGGCTGGCTGGAGCATACTTCATTATCTCCATATGAGAAGTGACATCTTTATATTGGAGTATAATTTAGGATGGTGTCTGTATGCTGACCGCTCAGTGACTAACCCACCTTATTGCTGGGGTTTTACGGATGTAGAAATCGGTTTGGCATGTACGAGACCGACCGGAGTCCCCGGGCTTACTAGCAATGAGATGACTTTTCCTGCACAAGGACACTCCTCACAATGGGCAGATGAAGTTTTTCCACTTCTACAGCTAACTAATTATATTCCTTTATGCCATTAGCACCCTAATGTTTGCTTTTGAAGGGAAAAATTCATATTCTGACATTTACGCACCATCTCTTTTGAGGTTCTCAGTACAATTAATCTGTACTTTAAGCATATTTCAAAGTGCACACTTCCATTTTGTAGATACATCCAGACATGTTTATAGGTACATTTCACATCATTCCTTTTATACCATACATTTGAGGAGGCAGGTACTCCTTGGTTATGCAACTTATTATACGGCTGGTTTCTAATACCTTAGTGACTTGCTAATTGCAGGGCATTTTTAGTTTACAAAACTTAAACTGTACTGGGACCATTATATGTAGATTCAGATTTTATTATTACCCCAAAAGCCAGTTTGCGTGATCTATGGCACTCTTATCGGACTCAATTCATATTGCCTATTGGTCCTAGCTAAGTTGTTTGGTCTTTAATTGATGTCACCGGCTCTGGGAGCTCCTGGTTCTATTGATTTTGTTCCCTGAGTATGTTTGGCATATCTTTATTTAGTAAATACCTAGAGCCTTATTTAGCCTATAGGTACTCTACACCGATGTTATTTGGCATTATTTTATTCGGTGCCTTTACAAAGTTAACATGCCCAAATTCAGTTTTTCACTACGCTTAACGCATGTGGATATTTGGAGGAACCTCAGTGGTTGGAATTAATTGCTTCAATCTAGGACATTTTTATTTGGCAAAGGCCTTTTGGATAAACTTACGGGGACTCTAGTACATGCCCAGTAGCTCTGGGTACACAATTTGCAGGGGTTCACCTGCTTGAAAGGGATATATGGTTGGTACATGCCGATGGATCCTTCCTCACTAAATTTCAATTGAATGCTTGATTTAAACGTTGCAACGAGAATGCTGTTTTAGACCCAGCTCTTCATGGAACCCTTTCCTTCAGGCTTGGGGTGGCTACTGCTGCTGCCAAGATGAGAGCTTTCATTGCAGCTATTAATTCCATGGGAAGCTGGAAGTTCTATGCCTATAAAACCTACATATGGCCTAGGAAATTAAGTTACTTCCTTGGCAACTCTCTCTCCCTCCCACTCCTTTCCTTCTCCTTTGTAAACCCAGGGCTTGGCTGCTTGTCAATGTCCACTGATGCTTGGTGTCAGATAACGGTATTTATTTTTCCACATTGTCCGTGTAGAGAATCGGTATATACAATTCAAATACGACTTACATATTGAAGAGTTGTCCATATAGACTCCTTCACTGGATTGTACCTTCTACCTCTCCTTGTAAAGCAGGGGGCGCTGATTGCTGGTATCCAATCAGGGAACGTTGCTAACCCCTGTTCCATTACAGACAACCCAATTGATAAGGTCTTTCTTATATTAGACATTGAACTTTGGACTCATAACATAAGAGGAGAATCATTGATAACGCTCTCCATTTTTAAAATACTATTGATTTATATTTATGTATGTTAATGTCTACGTGTGCTAAGAGTTCTGGCCAGAACCAATGCAGAATAAATGTGACTCAATAAACACTATTTTATAGAAATTTGAATATTGGTAAATACTAATTGAGAACCAGGGGTACTACGAATACTAATGTAGCGCCCAGGGGCACTACTCGCAAACTATATTATTGTAATAGGGATACTATCTATTTCCCACAGGCAGCATTACTGATCGAATACAACTACTCATAATACTCAAAACATAGGAAAGCGCTGAGTATATTCTCTCCATTCCTGATTAGCTATGTGCCTATGGGGTCTTATGGGTTTTCACCTTCACATGTGTTAACACACAACCCCACTCTTAACACTCCAGTCTGCGGGCTGTCAGGTTATTACCACGGGATAGGAGGAAGATGTGATAGTCTGCTAACTGCAGGGTAGTTACCACTGGAGTGGTGGATGGTGAGATAGTTTGCGGTCTCCACGGCTGATACCACTGGGATGGTAGAAGGATAGTCTGCGGTCTGCTGGAAGAGAGCACAAAACACATCCAATTACTAGCAGGGTTGTAACCTAAAATATCAGGCACAGATTAACTGAAGGAGGTGCCTTAAATAGTGGGACGCTGTTTGGGAGGCCAATGAATGAATTCCAGAGTAGATAAAGCAGATCGGGTCTGCACATGCGCAGAACCACAGCAGAGGATGGCGGTCGGCCGGAGCTGCCAGAGAACGCCGGCAACCAGGTAAGTGAGTCAGGCTTCGGTTTAGCCAGACCGAAGACCCGGCGTATGACAAGCAAGTACAGGCAAAAGTTGCATGAAAGCAATGAAGAAATAAGAGCCAAATACGATCCTGAACACTGAGTCAGATTTTAAGCCTCTAACACAAATGTTCTTACTCTATGGGGTTAAATTAAGTTGAACTCAAACTCCCCATGTGAACTCTCTATGAGGTGTGAGAAAAATTAGCAATGTTTTACTTCCCTAGCTTCCCGTGAAATCTCAACAGTCAAGGCTCTGAGGGGACATCGCTTATAATTGATTCTCCCCCAAGAGTCATAACCTAAAATTGTATTTCAGTTAGATTGCTAAGATGATCTTTAATAAATATACTGTACTAATATTTATACTCTTATAAAAAATATTATATACCAGTATTATCAGAATGATTTCTAATCATAATTGAATGACTTTGTATAAGTATTGAATAGCCTTAGTTGTAGAACTTAGAATTTTAGTACATTTAATAATATTCTTAATATTGATATTTTTAAAATAATTTAAAATATTTTTACTCTTAATTTTTAACTATAGATGGGCCTTTTCCCTTCATGATAATTAAATGAAAATTGATCATGGTCCTTGCTAGGAAATGTATAGGGTTTTGTAATCTGTCTGTCTCTGTGTTTAATGGAGAAAGACATTGCTTTATATTGATGGTCAGCAAACCTCTCACTCAAAGCTTCCATCCTTTACATGTAGATCAAACCTAAACATAGAGGTCTGATTCAAATAGGAACACAATTTGCCTGTATTTACGTGTTTTGTTTAAAAAGAGCTCTATTCAAATCCATATTCCTGGATGAGAATACAGTTGAAAATAAGTTAAATCATGTATCCGCTGTAAGAAAAATTACACATACAGGGTTTTTTTCCTGAGCAATTGCACTTTTATTTACTACATGGGTAAAGACAGCGAATTCACATCAGAACGCACCTACGTGGATTTTTTTAATTACCCTTATTAGTCATGAAATGCTGTTGTCTAATGACAACATTGTAAACAACAAATTACAAATCATAAAGTGCAAACATTGCAATAATTTAGCAAAATAAAATTATTTGAAAAAATGTAACAATAATATTTTTTAATTTCCTCTACATATGTTCTATGTTCTGTTCATTTTATTTTTCACTAAAATCCTCCTCTTTCTAGGCCTCCTCCAAGGCCTCTATAAGGGAGAACATAAAGATCTGAGCGACTTTGACAAGGGCCAATTTGTGATGGCTAGACTACTGTATCAGAGCATATCTGAAACAGTAGGTGTTTCTTATATGCAGTGGTTGAGAGACTGTCTCACCCAGATGCTAAGACATTTGACAACAGACAGGATTAAGGCTATACAAGACACTGACGTGAAACCAGCAACAGATTCATACATTCTAAGGAATGTGTGGGAATTGAAAAAAACTGGATACCAGATTTTTCTATATTGGCTTTACCATTGCCGGAGTTAGTATCATCCTCTAAACCTTAGCTTGTCCCACATACTGAGGAGTCAGAGCAAGCATTCCTCAACCTTAAAAAGAGTCTGACTAAAGCACCTGCAAAGGGAATACCTGATTATGAAAAACCTTGAATTATACTGTAGTGAAGCTTTTGGTTGTGTTGCAGGAGTCTTGACACAAAAACATGGTGATGCTAGCCAACTAGTAACTAGCTATGTGTTTAAGAAGTGTAGAAGCAACTGCTATTCTGGTAAGTAAGTGCAAGGATGTAGTACTAGGACATGATTCAACTGTCTATACAACACATGCGGCATCTGCCCTCTTAAATTCTGCTCAAACTAGACAAGTCTTCTAATCAAGGTTTAGGAAATGGGAGTTAGCGCTGATGCTACTTTCAAACATCACAATTAAGAGGTGTAAAATGCTAAATCCAACCCCATACCTACCATATGTGCCTCGAGATGCACAAAGGGTGGAAGAAAAGGATACTCTAGCTGAAGGTGAAATTGGCAGGTATACAGAGACTCATGATTAAATGAAATATTTAAATCAGATCTTTACCTCTAGACCTGACATATGTGACACCCCTTTAGAAAATTTAAATTTTACGTTTTACTTAGATGAGAGCTGTCATAAACAGACGGACTCAGGAGAAATATGTACTGGTTATGCTGCTGTAGATGACTAAGATGTTATAGAAGCTGAACCCCTTGGTCCACCTCACTCAGCCCAATTAGCTGAACTTGTGGCATTGAGAAGAGCATGTGAGTTGGAAGAGAGTAAGTCAGTTAATGTATACACTGATTCTAGGTACGCCTTTGGGGTAGTGCATGACTATGGGACTCTATGGTGCCTTAGGGATTTTATGACAGTGGCAGGTACACCAGTACCACATTCACAACACATAAAAGGACTTTTGACAGTGATACAACTACCTAAGGAAGTAGTCGTTATCAAGTGTAAAGCATACACATACAACAGGGACCCCATATCACTTAGTAGCTATAGAGTAATTGAGGCTGCTATGAGAGCAGCACACTCATGAAAACAAATGTAACCAAATTAATAACTTTTGAAGCTCTCAGTGTACAGAAATCAATAGAAATGCAGGATTTGCGTCCCCTACAGGAGAAGGTTGTCAGGAAGTCGAAGGGATGTGGTCAAGAGTCCTATGGACCAGGAAGGATGGACAAAGTAGGCCAGTAGCTCCCAAGGCATATCTTCCAAGCTTAGTAAAGGTGGCACATGGTCTATCTCATCTGGGTAAGGAGGGTATATGTAAAGTGGTAAGAGCATGTTGGTGTGCACCGGGCTTCTCTTCACAGGCTAGTAAGAAAGCAATGTCTTGTCTTACTTGTCTGAGAAAGAATACAGGAAGAGCGATACCAACAGAGCCATCCAACATTTCTCCTACAGATGGACTTTTCGAGGTCATACAAATCGATTTCATCCAATCACCACCCTGCAGGAATGTCAAGTATGTATTAGTGTGTATTGATGCTTGCTTGAAATGGGTAGAGGCTTATCCAGCCACCTCTAATACAGCTGTTTTCACTGCTAAGAAAATCATTCAGAAGTTTGATTGTAGGTTAGGTATTCCCAAAATCCTGGAAAGTGGTCAGGGTACACATTTTACTGGGGATGCGTTTCAGCTTATGTGCAAGCTTGTGGGTATTGATAGTAAGTTACACACTCCATATAGGTCACAAGCCAGTGGGAAAGTAGAGAGAGTAAATGGTACTATCAAGAATAAATTGAGTAAAGTGAGGCTGAATTTGGATTAGCGTAGCCAAAAACATTGCCACTAGTACTTCACAGCATTAGAAGCACTCTTAGACCACCTCCTAAACTGTCACCTTTTGAGATATTTACGACAGAAAGTCTCACTTGATAGTAGATCCCCAAGATGATTTAAAATGTAACGATGAAGTGACTGTTCAATATCTTATAAAGAGGAGCAAACAGTTGATGCAGCAACAAAGGAATTTCAAAATACTGTCTCCTGATATGCCAGACACTAGCTGTCATGATATGTTATGATTTGCAATTTCCTACTCTCATGTTGTTTAACAGACAGGGGGGAAGGCCCGTACCTAGTGTTGATGACCGGCACCACATCCTTGAAAGTAGCAGAAAGAGACCCTTGGATCCATTCCACCTACTACAGAAAAGTCAACAATCTGGATAAGGTTGAAGCTGACAAGACAATCCCGTCACTTCAAGCATCTATTCCGTGAGACTTAAAATTGCAGTCAATTACATCCAAGGATTCCGCAAAGTCTCTCATCATGGAGCAGATAACAAAAATGACCCTAAAGAAATAATCGGCCATAAAATGAACGAGAACCTAAAGTTAAAATGGGGATTCCAGAAGGGCCACAATGCCTCTTTTTTATGAAATAGGGGAGAAAGTAGTAGGATGTATCCCATGGTGGAATCCTATTTAAAGTTTTTCTGGCTTAGGGGAAAGAGCAAAAGAACTGGTTACTGGAATAGGTAAGCTCCTTTTCCTTGTAGTTGGTGACTTTATAGTAATTGACTTATGTTTCAGATGTGTTTCTGATTTGTTGGTATATTAATCAATCGACTGTGGTGACACCAAAAAATGATAATAGGATTGTATCCAGATGGACAGGTACCACAGAAAAGGAAGTTTTATATTACAATCCTCCAAAAGAATCTTGAAAGGGTGATAGTGTTAGATTCTCAAAGGTTAGACTGTTGAAGTTTAATAATTGGGTGAAAGTGGTAATTAGCAACTTCTGTACACTAATATAGGCTGTGATACGAATAGTACATAATCAAGCAATTATCTTAGCAAATAACAATGTGAAAATAAGTTTGATCTATTTATTTCACTTAATATAAAATATAATGTGGTAAAGAAAGTAATTAATATTTCCAACATGTTAATCACCTAGTTTAGTCTCATTTTATTCACAATTGCATAAAAACATTTTCGGTATTATTTATGAAGTGTTCACACATTGTGAACACAAGGCATAACAAATATTAGTTTTCATATACCAAATAGCAACTGCAAAGATGCCATAAAAGAACCAGTTCATACAGGCACAGGGGCAGGAGCCTAAGGATATCCATCTGGCCACACATGGAAAGATGAACCTACCTCAAGGAACAATAACCAAAAGAATCAGCCAATGGTGTTTCTATATCTTGAGAGGTCATGACCCATTGACCTATGAATGGGAATTTTAATACTGTAACTGTGTATCTGTGTGATGTCACTGCTTTTTATGACTGCACAGTGTATAAATTGCTCATCTTTGGCTTTGAAAACCATAGTATACTTTTTGAAGTTTGCTGTCGGTGCCGATCGCGTAAGTGTATGCATATGACACTTTGCCTTGTAATCTATTTTGCGAATCAAACTATTGATCTTTGGAACCACAGCGATCACATCCGAAAACCTTTTATTTAACACGATACAATGGACGTATCGATTTTTTAGACACAGATGTGGCCGAGGACATGTGATTTTTACATTTTCATAGGATCTCTTCCTAAGTACAAACAATGAATCACAAAATTAGTCAAAAAGCTAATAACTTGTGTAGTTGTATCGACAGCTAGAAAAAAAAGTGTGCGTGTATAGCTGTCTCCAATACATTTCCAATACAACTCTATCAAATAAAATAATTGACATATCTATATGTACAGTATTTCTGCACCAGTAATTTTCATATATTATTCACTATCCATAAAAACATTCTAACATTTGCACATTTCCCACAGGTGGCAGGATTTTAAAAGAAACTTAAAGGTAATCTGCTGGTGGACTAACACCTCTGGAGCGCACAGCATTGGCCTGAATTAATGACCAACAAGTACAGGGTGTGGGGCATATTGACACCTCAGATATGTCTGTATTAAAGTCATTTTATCACTTACTAATAAAACATTGTCCAATGCGAATATTGTGGTTCCAAAGCACAAAGATGTTTTTGCAAATGTAGCAGGATTTACAGCAAGCCATTATTACGCATAAAATATATTACAATAAGGCAGGAAAGTATAAAAACACATAATACATTACATCTCTTCTTACGCTTCATCCAGGACAAGATAAATTCATGTTGTCTGTAGTCACGATCAGAGAGAGTGAGAACAATGGGCCAAGGTGCTTATATGCAGGTTGAATTAGCATAAACAGGGATGATGTCACGAATATACACAGATAACATCAAGAGAGATCTTCATTGGTCCAGGGTTAAAGATGTTCCAGTTGTCTGCTGGTCATAGGTCAGTTCATTTGATCTTTTCCAAGGGTGGGGGGCAACTTACTCTATTTGTTGCCTACGTCTCTTCCCGCCGAATAACCAATTTAAACTGACTCATAAATAAAGTACTTTTGAGTATTAGTCTCATATTGCTCATAACTTGCGACCGCTTAATGCGATCGCTACTCTGTCAAAACCGGGTTAATGCTGGTGAAATAAGCTTTAATATGAGACCAAACTCTTTACCTTTTAGAGGACCTGAACCATAAATACCTTAACTTTAATATTATCTATGTATAAACAATATCTAATACATTTTACTAATAAATTAATGTGGATTGGAACCTTAATAAATGTGTGCTATTTACGAGTGTAAGTGCAAATGTAAATGTGTGTTATTTAATCCGTGCGATTGCATCATAACACGTGGCGTATTAATCGCAATCGCACGGTAAAACAATATTAATTAATTTGATTTACTTCATCCAATTATTTGACTTCCACACATTCATGAATGCTTTTAGGCTATTTAGCAACCAGGCATCAAATCTGGAAAGATTCATCACATATAGCCTGCATATTTATTGAGTGGAAATTCTTTCTATTCCTTAAAATAGATTAATTTCCAGCGAATGTGGTCATGGCTATATGTGTACCATCTACTGCTCCTATGAAGAAATAAAAAGGCAGCTTCATTGGAAAATTGCTGCTATATGGGCACATGGGACTTCTCTTCCAGCGGCAGATTAATAAATTGACTGATACGTGACAGGGAAACCCACAGCATTACCTTCAGCACATGACTAAAGGTAGGCTGGGACATTCTTGCAGCAACACCCATTGTGGTCTGGAATAACCCAGCTGCACATATATGTAACACCGCTAACATTTTGGTCAATGGTGGTATTGTTGTGGGGATGTTGTGTATAGGCTCTAGGTCACTTCACAATCCGCAGAGTGTCCATGATGACATGAGGTGGAAGCCGATAGCGATGGATCACACCTCAGCATCTGAAATCCCAATGAGGCTGACACTTGGCCTGAAGACATGCTCTTCGGGCCTGTGACAATGATTCAGTTGCTTGTACTGAAGAGGTCGACGTCTGTCATACTCCGGAATCACTAGCTGTACTACATGTTGTTATATGTGCGATAGATGGGTGAAAATAAAAAAAAAAGATTACATTATGCATTGAAGATTTTTCAGGGCACTTTGATATTTCATATTCTATATAACAACTACTTACAAGTTGCACAATATCCACATTGGGAAATATTACATTAATTGAGTTCTGCGTGGGAAAAAATAAAAAATAAAATGACTGTATTTTATATAATAACATATTTCATTGCCATTCCGTAGAATTCAGGTGGTAATTTTTAAAATGTTTTTTAAAAAGTTATGTTAACACTAAGGGGGGTATTCAGTTGTCCGCGGGTTAGAGCGCGGAAAAACCAATACCGTTAATACGGTAATCTCTCGCTGGATTTCAGCTCGCAGCTCCCTGAGCGGACTGCGTGATTTTCGGCAATCCCGCCAACAATTGAATATGTCCCTAAGTGTTAATATACGCAAAATATTAAGATCGAAAAATAAAAGATCAACCTATGCTAACATGCGCAACTGCTTTGAAAAGAGAAATGATTAACAGATAATCCTATTCAACAATAGCTGCAAGTATCTTAATTAAATGAAATGGCACAATAGGCGCCAACACTTCATTGTTCTTATATAGGGTTATTTGGTGAGATCAGTCGTGACAGGTGAATTGGCAATCATCCAATCCGATTCTGAAAGGAAATGCTGTGTTTTGTCATTGCCACCATCCAGCGTGTACACCTGCCCTGTAGCTGGTGCAAACGATATGTCTGAAAGCAAACATACTTATGACAGACACAGGACTTGTATCGGCCGCATCTGTATATGGATTACATCACCACTTTCCTCCCCTGTTCCACCTATCAAGCTATAAGGAGATGTGAATGAGAGTTGCGGATATGGGGCAGCACGGTGGCTTAGTGGTTAGCACTCCTGCCTCACAGCGCTGGGGTCATGAGTTCAATTCCCATCTATGACCTTATCTGTGTGGAGTTTCTATGTTCTCCCTGTGTCTGAGTGGGTTTCCTCCGGGAGCTCCGGTTTCCTCCCACACTCCAAAAACATACTAAGAGGTTAATTGGCTGCTATCAAAATTGACCCTAGTCTGTCTCTCTCTCTGTCTGTGTGTGTACATTAGGGAATTTAGACTGTAAGCTCCAATGGAGCAGGGACTGATGTGAATGAGTTCTCTGTACAGCGCTGCGGAGTCAGTGGCGCTATATAAATAAATGGTGATGATGATGAGGATTTACCTTCAATTGAGCTCTTTGGCATAATATCCATTTCTGGGCATTCGCAATGTGAAATCACGCAAGATACGCTGTGAAAATGGATGTACGTCCGGACATGAATCAGGGCCAGAGTGCATTTTTATTATAAAGCCTGCCCAGAATGTGGACACACACATATCCCCCCATTCCATGGGATATCGGGGCGCTCTAATGTAGGCTGAGAACAGTAAGGGCATGTATGCCCAACTGCAAACATGCAGACTGGAAAAAGACGCATTTACACCTGAGAAAGCCATATTATTGGTCAGGACAGGTGCGAATGATGATGATGATGGAATTTGGCATTAGTGAACTACTTGTGCTACTGGTGGCAAACTGCATGAATCTTAAAATGCATTTTGGTAAGCATATGGGTTTAAATATGCTATTTTTAAGTCAGGCTTTTTTCATAGTAAATTATGCCCATTTTGTGGCCAAATCTATATCAGGCCAATTGAATATACTTAGAGGCAAATAGCAGGCACGTAGCAGAAATATGGAGCCCTCAGTTGGGTCTGATGATAACAAGATTAGTAAGAGAATAGTCTGATCAATCTCAAATGGAAGTCTGAAGAGAAACCAATTGTCTGTCATTCAGGGCAGACTTGCTAAACTGGAACTGAGGAGTTAGATAAGTTAGGGACTTTGCAGAGGTTTCATTTCATGAATAGGTGACCGCCTTGACAAAGTGTGGAATCTGAGAAGATATTTTTAGGAAATTAACAGTTTGGTAGGGCATCCCAAGCACCATTGAATCTTCTGTTGGTATATAGTTCTTGTTAGAGAAGTAAACTCCTACATATTGCTGATACAGGACACTCATTCAAGGGGAGATACAAGTGGTAAATTCAAGGAGAGATTTGTTCTAGATAACACTACACTTACAAGGAATCTTTGTAGACTGAATGCTCTGTCACTACTTGTTACATTTTAACGTTCTATGTTAAAGAGTGTACTGCACTATATTTTATTGTCTATCTTAAGTTAAACAACATCTACTTTATTCACTTTCTTTGGGGGATCAGAAAAAGATTGACTGGATGCAAAAAATCTTATTTATTTAAGATGAGTGCATGCACCCATTCACTGTATTGATAGCAGTATTCACTATGGTTAATTTTAGCACAAACTTTCACAGGAATATTAGGACAACCCTTCAGATCGCATAATTTGTGTATAACTTGAAAGCTTCGGTCCTTGATAATTAATATGTTTGCCAATCACATAAAATCACATAAAAATATTGAATATAACTATGTATGCATAAAATAGATAGAATATTCTGTATAAAGGGTATATATGACAGTTACCCCTACTATCCCAAAAGACAATGCTATGGGTTTAAATATGCAGTTCAGCTTAGTGGCAAATAAGCAAAATATCAGATAAATGTCAAAGCACAAATGAAAGTAGGCTATCAGTCACTTTTTAGATGGCTAACAAGAATTCTCATATCTTTTACAAATATTATTTTTAATAAAGTATCTACTCAAAAAGCAAACATAATTTTACTGATCTAGAGAAAAGATTTGAACTTGTTTTAACAAGTTCCTTAAAATGACATCTTCCTGACATGTCTGCACAGAATCTACGTTTATTGAGGTTTTCAGCCTTCTCCTGACCAGGGGGTAAATGTATTAATGTCCGGATTCTTCAACTCCGGCATGTTCAGCGTCTTCGGCGATTAAATTTAAAGCGGCGCTGCATTGTTAAGGGAAACTTCCCTTTACAATGCAGCGCCGCTTTAAATTCAATCGCCGAAGACGCTGAACACGCCGGAGTTGAATAATGCAGACATTAATACATTTACCCCCAGGTTTATCAAGAACACTATATTCATATTAGCTTTACTTATTTATATCTCAGTTGTATTTTACCTCTAAGCTTAGTATGAATGTAAAAAAAATCAGCCAACAGTTCAACTTGTTTTAATGGCCTTATTTAGCTATAAATTGTGACTTTGTGAAACAATATGTCTGTGAGATGTATAGTTGCAAAGAGCATTTTAGGGTCTGGCGTAGGTCACCACCAAATTCTTTGATCCATTGATGTGTAGTGTACGGTTGGTGGGAAGGGAAAAGTTTCTTCTTTCCTCACCATTGGACCTTTATTTAAGTAATTGCTAGGAAACTAACCACATAAATAGAATAAAATGTTTACTACAAAGGGAAATATTATGCTTATAAAAAGGAAAGATTTCCATTATCAGCCCAGATATTTAAAAATGTCTTTGTGGTACAAATGTGAATAAAAAAAGCTATTGTATTAAGTTTTATCGTTTCTCCACGGAGCATGATACCAAAACCATGTGTTTCTGAGCCACACTTGTTATATGGCCTCTCTGGTTACTCTATAAAATTGCATAAATACAATACCTTATACCTTAGTACTGCACACATTTAATAAATGGCTGTTATAATACAAACAGATCAGCGACTATAACAGAAAACATCTCAACAGATCTTTTTTTTCTTATTGTGTTCCATGTAAGGATAATCCATTTCAAAACTATAGACTACCCTTGCCACGCATTCTAAAGAGGAGTGAGTGATAGATTATAATGTACTCTCCAAAGCAAGTTTATAAAAGCACCTTTAGCGGGAATAATTCTCCAATACCTGAAGAAAATGTGTAAATCCATTAGGCTGGGTACACACTACAGAAAATTTCTCCCGATGCGATATCGTTAATGATTTTACCAACAACTGAGAGTCCCAATCAGCATGCACATTCAGGTGTTTTCGGGTAAAAAACTTGCAGTGTATACCCAGCCTTACTTTGTAGATTAATTAGTCTTATCTTTTTTATCAGAGAGATTTAATTTCTTATAAAAAGAAAACCCAGCCTTAATAAACCCAACCTTAACAATAATAATTGCGTATTGTAAAACGTACATATATGCTATTGCACCAAATTAATGACATTGGGGGCAGAACTAGTGATAAGTATGCACTAAAAGTACATTGACAGCAGCTGATGTAGGCATTTTTTATATTGCAGATTTCTAACACACTAAAGAGGGGGATATTGCTGTGTTTTGTAATAAGAGTCTCTAAGGCACAGCACAATGCAGAGTTCAGTTAAATGGATTACACAGATAACAGATTTGCATATATTGGTATTTGATTTACCATACAATCTAACTGTAAGGGATAGATCTTGTTGTAGCTATGTCTGTCTTTCATTATACAATTGCAATACAGTAATTAATTGTAAAATTAAATAAGGAATTTTGAAAAAGATATGGATGTGGCACAAACATGTATTAGATACAGCTTGAGAAGGCATGGTTTGTTGGTTTGTGTACTTAGTGAATTTACAATATTTGCATCCGATTGGCATTCACTCGAGTGCGAGGAAGAAGGCTGAGATGGATGACACCAAGTTCTGCAGCTGGTAATTGGTAATATGAAAGTAATTTTACATTCAAAGGTTATATATCAGCCCTGGACTCAGCACAGTCTAATGGCTCTCATTGGCCATTTACTGCTCACTAATAAGAATGATAGGCGCATACACAGCAAACACACAGACATATTTCAGAAGATCCCCTCACAGAATGCTGCACGATTAATGAAAATCTACAACAGTGTCAAAAATTATGCAAATCTAGCTTCCAGGTTGCAGTTCATTTTGTTTTTAGCAATAAGCCTTGGTGTGTGCTATATTCAAATTCTGCTATTTGATTTCTACATGACATTATAATTGCTGGGGTAGATACTCTGAACTGTTTTGTTGCCGGTTTACCATGAAACCTTACAAGATAAATCTTTAAACAAATAATGTTCTGTTCACCTTTTATTCTTGAGTTTTTATTCTGCTTTTTTCTCTTTCTTTTCCTCTAAGTGTCCTGATATTCAGTCAGTAATTTCTGTTTCAACAAACCAATGTTGCAGAAGTTATTCAACTTTTTGGCTTGCGCACAGTTTAAATGAGTTGTCCACTTCAGAAAAAAGACCCCTCCATAGACAAGGCTACTCCTGGGCTGCATTTAGGAGCACTCCAACTGCTGGGAAAAGTCAGACACGTATGTTAGTGAAAACAACATCTCTTGAGATGGCTGTGGTACATGCAGGGCCGCCATAAGGGCGGTATGGGGGGTATGGTTGTACCAGGCCTGGAAAGGCTTGAAGGGCCAGACTGACTGGGCCCCTTGAATTGTCTTTTTTTTTTACCAAAAAAAATTATTACTGTTTTAAAGATGTCCATCTTGGCGGCTTGCTCTTATTCTGTCAGTGTCTGGGAGCCGCGCATCACACAACACCTACTATAGGTAAGTTAATTAGGGAGTGGGTTTTTAGTCGCCCAGGGAGGGGGGTTGTGCTTTTTTAAAATGATACCCCTGCTGAATGTCTCTCTGTAAGTACCTGTTGTTTATAATAAATAGCAACTATAACCACAATGAAGATGGTCTAGTGACTAATACGCAATTTACTACCAATTTTCCCATCTATAAAGGTTTGCACAAATCCCGTCAATATCCCAAAATATAATTGTCATGCCCATGGCTGTCTTCTATTACATGTCAATGTTGTGAACATAGAGAGCTTGCAGTTATTTATAAGGGATAATTCCTAACTGCAGTGTAAATAGGTTATATCAAATGAATCCATTGATAAGTTTAAAGTGTAAAATTTAAAGACAGAGAGTCTGATGTAAATGTGTTTGATGGCTTTGCACATCCCAGTGTGAGAAGATAAAAGAGTCACCTGGGGGCAGCTTCAAAGAGCTCCCGGGGTGACATATAGCATAGTTTTGGATACTTGAATAGACTGTATCGGGCCGATCACAGCTGGAGAGACTTGTAGGGAGCATGTGAAAGCCCATACAGGTATATAGAAATATGACCTTCCAAGGAAAATGTTGTCATCGTTCATATTTTGGGAAATCTGAGTGTAACTCCATACTGAGGAGCAGAAATAACCCCAGGGTTGTGAATGACAGGTATGGGTGGTATCCGTGAACAGCTGAAATCACATATCTTTGGAAAAGGTATGTCACATTGTCATAATTCCATCATGTTTGGTATTTAAATGTATGGGAGATTATGACCGGTTTATTGAAGGGGGAGTTATGTCGCTTGGATCTATCTGTGAAGAATTTCCCATAGGTCAAAACTTTGGGAATATTTGTGAGTCAACTACAGTGACACCCAGGGGACATCCCTGCCTCCCTATTAGCATTAAACACTGCCCCTGTGAAGACCATCCCATTTGAGTTTGCTTAAAAACCTGTGTTTTGAAGGGGCAAGTTGTCAGACTTTTTGGGGAAATCAAATTACATTTATTAGCTGTCCATCTTCCTAGCCAATTCCCCATGGCACAGATTATGCAACCCAAGCAAGTGCTATTCTGAATGTACCCCTTTTTATTTTAAACTGCTTTGCTTGTTACGTCAATCTATTAATTGTTATTCATTATTTTTTTATCTGTATGCCCTGTATTTTTGTATATTAAATCTATAATTTAATAAGTTGCGTCCTTGATACTCTAACGAATCCATTAGCTGTTTAGAAGAGGCAGATTGCTCAACCAAGTTAACCCTTGAAATGCCAGTGTGTGATTTGTTGACACATTTGATTAACAAGCTGTGTGTGCTTGTAATTACATTTGTGTAACAGTCTGGAGGTGTGAAGAGTTAACCCTGTGCGTGCTGGTGTGAGTCTTGCTAGTCTGTGAATAGCTAGAAGCCTGCGTGCCAGTGTGGGACAGTATGTTGGGGTCCTATTGCCCGTTTTCAAAAATTGGTGGCAAACCTGAAGTGTCTGGGAGTGTGAGATCGCTGTGTTTGGGGGCGATTCTGTAGGTCTATAACTTGCGTGATAGGTAGAGAGAGACTGTGTGCTGAAATCGTGTGTGACCTCATACAGCGAACACCCCAAAATCACGGCAGCTGAGAGCTTGTTCGTGACAGTCAATGTAATCAGTTTACAGAACAATTGGCTGGTGGATCCAGCAGGAGAACTTTTTTTGTTTTACTGTAGCTAAACAAATATTAGTTTTGACTGTTTTTTTGGTGGGGGGGGTTCAAGACAGATGGGGTGTTCATTCGGTCTCATAGCTGACTAAATATTCTTTTACTTTATGGACATTAATAGGCAAAAATAAAACAAAATGTAAACTTTTCCATTTTATTACACTTAGTTTGTTTCAAGTCATTAGCTAACCCACAAATATAGCCCTAATTTTTATTCTGCAACCTGCAATGTTTATAGCATTACCGTAATGTATATTTGTACGTGATCACAAGTTTGATGTGTGTGTTCATTTTATAACTCTTCATTGGGAGATACACTATTTTTATTTATTTTTTTCCATTTTATTTAGAACAAATATTAAAAATATATGCATATCTAAGCTTGTAGTAGAGCATGTAAACCTCTAACACTAGGTGCACTGTAGGAAAAACTATCTAGATCTGTGATTTTAGCTTTGTCTGACAGTCAGAAATGACATTAGAGCAAGGTTTATCATCATCATCATCATCAACAACATTTATTTATATAACATCAGCATATTCCATAGCGCTTTACAAGGTTGACTTTTGAATTTGTGCACATTGGGGGGAAAGACAACTGGAATATGGCAGGATAGCCAGTCAGTGTGGCTGTACCGGACCCAGAGAGACTTGGGGGCCCAGACTGAATGGGACCCTTGAAATTTACTTTTTTTAATTACTATTATAAAAATGTCCTTTAATGCGGTGACTCCCAGTCACTGCTGGGATAGGAGCATGCAGTGTGGTGACGTCATCACAGCATGGCGCACTTCCAGTGTGTCAGTGTCTGAGAGCTGCGGGGCCTTGCCTATTTCTGTGTACTGGGCCCCGCAGTTTCTGGTGGCAGCCTTGGGTACAATTTCAATCACTCAATTTTCCAGGAGCTGGTGTTATACAATATTAACATCTTGAGTAATTCAACATTCAGTAAACAAAGACTTAGGGCTAGATTTACTAAGCTGCGGGTTTGAAAAAGTGGGGATGTTGCCTATAGCAACCAATTAGATTCTAGCTGTCATTTTGTAGAAAGTACTAAATAAATGAAAGCTAGAATCTGATTGGTTACTATAGGCAACATCCCCACTTTTTCAAACCCGCAGCTTAGTAAATCTAGCCCTGAGTGTCACATGGGAGTCTCCAGATAACTATAATCAGTAGGGAAGATTAACATGACATCATTGAATGTGAAGTTGCCCTTTAAGAACCTTGTATTGTAGTTTTTTTAAAAAAATTAAGCTTGCATTGTAGTAGTTGTCCAAATGACAAAATGTGCCAGACTATACATGAGCTAAGATCTGGTATATTCAATAGCAGCAAAGATGAGATGATTTGCTGTGATTCAGTCTTCACAACATTCCGACAAATGTTAAATTCATCTTGAGTGTTAATGTATTCAATAATAGGAAAAAATGGTTACAATTGCAACAGACAGGATTATCTTATAGCATTTGAGTATCTGAAGTTTTAATAGTTACATATAAATGATTACTACAGGAAATAGCATGGTTCACAATGTGTTGGGTACTTTTCCCAGAAGCTTCAAGTCATTTTTCTGAACAATCGAGATGAAGAATATGTCGGGATCCTCAGGATTGTGAAGATGTCACTGTTGTCGGGGTTAGAAGCTTCAGGATAAAGATTACCACCATACCCAACAACAAAGAATGGAAATCATCATTTCATTACTTTAAGGTGACCCGCAGACATGGGCTTTTGGTCTCAGCTCTACTAACTGGCTGTGTTAAACATTGATGCATTCTTTGATACTAGAAGTCTGCTGTATGAAGAGCCTGACAGTGTAGCCCTAAGTCAAAACACATCTTTGATCACTGAAGCAAGGTTGCAGAATAGCGGAAGATTCTTGTACATAATTTAAGCCTTGGTCCACTGACAGCGAGTGGCACTATCCAGCTCCAATGAGGCAGGGACTGATGTGAGTGAGTTCTCTGTACACCGCTGCGGAATTAGTGGTGCTATATAAATAAATGGTGATGATGATGAATGATACAAAATTCGTGGCAAATAATTGCATATAAATACTTGCATACAAATACAGTAGTACAAAATGTCTTGGTAAATGATAAGTGCACATAAATGTATCAATCGTTGAGCCGTTAGCACCAAGTTTCAAGAGTAAATGACATGTAAATGGGATGGTACATTGTAGCGTGACAAACGATTGGTGCACAAGGATGTGACAATAGCTGTGATGTTATCAGCAAGAAGTCTGAAGGTACAGTGAGAGCGGTCCAACCCGCTAGCTGGGTGTTGCCGATTCCGTATATATATGTAGCAGATGGTTAAGAATAATGTCCAATATAGTCCGAATGATATGTAATGAGTTTCAAAAGTTGAAAAAGACTTACAGTACAGATGCTGTCATGTTGGTCCGTTCCAGAATGGTACTCCCTCCTGGGGTACCAGAGCGCCTTCCGCCTGCCCAAGTGTAAGTGGATGGTTGCCGGCCCGTTTCTGTAGTGGAGGTGGACAGCCACAAACCTTGGGTTTGTGGCAATGTAGTGGGTGTGTGTGATGGTACAGGGGGCTTATGGCAATGTAGTGTGTGTGTGATGGCACAGGAGGCTTGTGGCAATGTAATGTGTAGTGTGTGTGTGTGTGTGATGTCACAGGGGGCTTTTGGCAATTTAATGTGTAGTGTGTGTGTGTGTCTGTGTGTGTATGTTTGATGGCACAGTGGACTTGTGGCAATGTAATGTGTGGTATTATCATTACCATCATCATATATTTATATAGCGCCACTAATTCCGTAGCGCTGTACAGAGAACTCAATCACATCTGTCCCTGCCCTATTAGAGCTTACAGTCTAAATTCCCTCACAAACATACACACACACACACACACACACACACACACACACACACACACACACACACACACACACAGACTAGTATCAATTTTGATAAAAGTCAATGAATCTACTAGTATGTTTTTGGATTGTGGGAGGAAACCAGAGAACCCGGAGGAAACCCACGCAAACACAGGGAGAAAATACAAACTCCACACAGATAAGGCCATGGTTGGGAATTGAACATGTGACCCCAGAACTGTGAGGCAGGAGTGGTAATCACTAAGCCACACATTACATTGTGGCAATGTAATGTGCGGTGTGTGTGTGATGGCACAGGGGGCTTGTGGCAATGTAATGTGTGGTGTGGGTGTGTGATGGCACAAGGTGCTTGTGGCAATGTAATGTGTGGTGTGGGTGTGTGATGGCACAAGGTGCTTGTGGCAATGTAATGTGTGGTGTGTGTGTGTGATGGCAACGGGGGCTTGTGACAATGTAATGGGTGGTGTGCATGTGTTTGTTGGCACAGGGGGCTTTTGTCAATGTAGTGTATGATGTAGGTGTATGATGACACAGGGGACTTGTGGCAAAGTAAGGTATTGTGTGTGTGATGACACAATGTGCTTGTAGAAATGTAGTGTGGGGTGTGTGTGTGTGTGTGTGATGGCACA
The DNA here is from genome assembly GCF_038048845.1 of Mixophyes fleayi. Lineage (NCBI taxonomy): Eukaryota > Metazoa > Chordata > Amphibia > Anura > Limnodynastidae > Mixophyes > Mixophyes fleayi. The sequence continues at coordinate 101,783,102 of NC_134408.1, read as the reverse complement.
GGGGGCTTGTGGCAAAGTAGTGTGCATGTATGATGGCACAGTAGGCTTGTGGCAATGTAATGTGATTTGTGTGTGTGTGGTGGCACAGGGGGCTTGTGGCAGTGTACTGTGTGGTGTTTGTGTGTGTGTGTGTGTGATGGCACAGGGGACTTGTGGCACTGTAATGTGAGGTGTGGGTGGGTGTGTGATGGCACAGAGGGCTTGTGGCAATGCAATGTGTGGTGTTTGTGTGTGTGTGTGTGTGTGTTTGTGATGGCTCAGGGGATTTGTGGCAATGTAATGTGTAGTATGTGCGTGTGTGATGGCACAAAGGGCTTATGACAATGTAGTGTGTGTGATGGCAACGGGGGATTGTGGCAATTTAATGTGTAGTATGTGCGTGTGTGAGGGCACAAAGGGCTTATGACAATGTAGTGTGTGTGATGGCAATGGGGGATTGTGGCAATTTAATGTGTAGTGTATGTGTGTGATAGCACTTGGGGCTTGTGGCAATGTAGTGTGCGTACGTGATGGCTCAGGGGGCTTGTGAGAATGTAGTGTGTGTGTGTGTGTGTGTGTGTGATGGCACAGGGAGCTTGTGGCAATGTAATGTGTGGTGTGTGTGTGTGTGTGTGTGTGTGTGTGTGTGTGTGTGTGTGTGAGACGGTACAGGGAGCTTGTGGAAATGTAATGTTTGTGTGTGATGCAACAGTGGCCTTGTGACAATATAGCGTGCGTATGTGAAGGAACACGGGGTATGTGGCAATGTAGTGTGTGTGTGTGTGATGGCATAGGGGGCTTGTGGCAAGGTAATGTGTGGTGTGTGTGTGTGTGTGTGATGGCACAGGGTGCTTGTGGAAATGTAATGTGTTGTGTGAGTGTGTGATAGTACAGGGGACTTGTGTCAATGTAATGTGTGGTGTCGGTGTGTGATGGCACAGGGTGCTTGTGGCAATGTAATGTGCGTGTGTTTTTCGTATGTGTAATGGCACAGAGGGCTTGTAGAAATGTAATGTGTGGCCGGGATGTGTGATGGCACAGGGCTCTTGTGACAATGTAGTGTGTGGGGTGGGTGTAATGGCACACAGGGGGCATGTGGAAATGTAATGTGTGGTGTGAATGTGTGATGAAACAGGGGCTTATATCAATGTAATATGTGATGTGTGTGTGATGGCACAGGGGGCTTGTGACAATGTAATGTGTGGTATATGTGAGTGTGTTGGCACAGGGAGCTTGCTGCAATGTAATGTGTGGGGTGGGTGTGTGATGACAAAGAGGGCTTGTGGAAATGTAACTGTGGTATGGATGTGTGATGAAACAGGGGGCTTGTATCAATGTAATGTGTGGTGTGTGTGTAATGGTACAGGGGGCTTGTGACAATGTAATGTGTGGGGTGGGTGTAATGGCACAGAGGGCTTGTGGAAATGTAATGTGTGGTGTGTGTGTGATGGCACAGGGGGCTTGTGGGAATGTAATGTGTGTGTTTGTGATGGCAGAGGGGCCTTTTGACAATGCAGTGTGTGTATGTGAAGGCACAGGTGGCTTGTGGCAATGTAGTGTGTGTGTGTGTGATGGTACAGGGGGCTTGTGGCAATGCAATGTGTGGTGTGTGTGTGTGTGTGTGTGTGTGTGTGTGTGTGTATGTATGTGTGTGTGTTCGTGTGTGCGTGGCGTTATGTAGGTCTAGTTGCTATCCAATAACGATTGTCGATTGCCAAAATGTGTTTCCAAAGCACAATGTGATTTAATAGCCGAAAGTAGCAGAATAACAATAAGAATAAAATAAGTACAGCCGTTACTTATCGCAGGCTCCCTGGACCCAATGTACAGTCATTCTGGTCTGAAAGCTGTGGTCAAGTAGACTGTCCACTAGGTCCAGAGCTCCTACTTATATACAGTCAGTGAATACAGCAAAACAATGCAGATGATATGGCTTGCTTCTATATGTCCAGGCTTCAGGAGAGTCCAGTGTAATGCAGGTCATAGGCCAGTTCAAATGAAAATATCCAAAGGTGGGGTCAGCTCTCCAGGGGATGCACTCCGATTTTTCCGCCAAGAATCCAGTTTAAACTAGTCTAATTGCATTACACAGACAGGATAATTTTAAACAATTATTTCCTATCATCGCTACCTAGAGTATGCAATGTGCGATCCCTTCAGCAAATGAACCGGACAACTGAGGATAACATGGGGATTAAAATGATACTAAACATGACATATTTCCTGTAACCTGAACCTTTGATTTCACTAACATGTATATAACTTATAATATTAACCGTAAATATTTCTACATTTTGACATAAATGTGTTGTAACTACAATTAATGTGTACTAATTACAAATGTGTATGTTCGTGTAAATGCGTGTAAATGTGTAAAACCTGTTATTGCCATGTGTTGCGGCTGGATATGCTTCTCCATGCCGTAGCGTGTTCTGCGCAGAATTTTCAGACAAAGATGATCAAGTTTGCTAGATATTAATTGAAATTACTTTATCCAATTATCTGACTTCGACAGTGCATGTGTGTGTGATGGCACAGGGGGCTTGTGCATATGTAGTGTGCGATGGCACAGTGGGCTTGTGAAAATGTAGTGTGCGATGGCACAGGTGACTTGTGGGAATGTAGTGTGTGTGTGTGTGTGTGATGGCACAATGGGCTTGTGGCAATGTAATCTGTGTGTGATGGCACAGGAGGCTTGTCGCAATATGCGTGTGATGACGCAGGGGTCTTGTGGCAATGTAGTGTGTGATGATGCAGAGGGTTTTTGGTAATGTAATGTGTGGTGTGTCTTTGTGAGAGCAGGGGGCTTGTAGCAATGTATTGTGTGTGTGAGAGAGGTAGGTGGTGTTTTTTTGTTTGTGGGTTGATGGTGGGGCAATTTCATTTAATCGTTTGGAGTATTAATTTAAAATGAGATGTTTTGGGGGCCTATCAATTTAATGTGGGGGTGAGTTTGGGGAGAGTGAGGTCTATTTATTAGATGTGAATATGAATTATTTAATGGCAGTGATGGTTGAGGGAAATAGGCATATTTATTAAATATATATACTATTAAGTTATTGCTGGGGCTGTTTGAAGGGAGGGGAATAGGTTTATTTATTAAATGGGAATTATATTATTTTAATGTTGGGGCTGTAGGAAGTATTAATCGTGGGTCCTATTGTATTAATGCCAGGGCTGGTTGGAATTTTCTAAATGTACCCATTTTTTTTCCAAATAGGGCCCACACTATTCCAGGATCCAGACAAGCCGCAACTAAAGAAACTAGCAGCCACAGGTGGTGAAAGTGACAAGAAGAGGTAGGAGATTGCAGAATAGTCTGTCAAATGTTCTGATTCTAGTGGGACAATCCCGATTTTTTGGTGACTGTTCTGCCCAATCTAAAGGGCAGGTCAAGACTGTGTACTCTTTATATATACACTGCAGTCTTTATATACTACACTATAAAGCTGGCTGTCCTTTGTGGGCTTACCGCATCCCCTTTAGTGGTTTGGTTACGCCTCTCTAGTGGCTGGCCACACCCCCTTTGGTGGGCCTCTACCATTGTATTTCCCCTGTGTGCCCTTCATGCCCCAGTTCGACACTAACAGCAGATTAGTGTTATTGGCATGCTAGCAAGAGCCTGAAGAGACACGAATCAGGATTAAGCTTGCTGGAGTCAGCCTGTTGAAAACCAGGTGGCCACTGCGTGAATGACTGGGAAGTGGGAAATGTACAAAACCTAAACAATATTGAGGCCCAAGGGTGGGAAAAAAGTGCCTCACACTGTTCATAGTGACTTTTAAAGCAGCTCTCTTATATGCAATATTTAGTTTGTCTGCTGCGACAGGTTAAGGCTAGCGGGTTACTTAGCTTATGCTTAAGCTACCATTCCATAATTACACAAAGGTATACAGGTTCCCTATTTTCCCTTTTCCTAACAACAGTTGGGTGGCCACTAAGTAGGATACAGAAAGGACATTCACCTCGTAAATATCTTGGGTAATTTGCCCTTGTATCATCACATATGTATTTTTCTATTGTCCTATTTATTTTAGAGAAAAAGAGAGAAGTGTGTGTTTAAAGGTTATATAGGCAAACACTATTTGTTAGCTGTAGTGTGGACTGCTACGTGGATCACCAGTGGAGAGAAACAGGTCTCCCTGTCCTATAAAGGACAATGGAAAGAATCAGCCACCACCTACAGAACTCACCAATCATGCCTCTGCATGAGGTGTGATCATGTGACCCCTGACATCAGCGAGCACTGAGCTTGGCTGCCTAGCAATGAGCCACCACCAAGGGCAGGAAGATGACAGTCGAGCTGAAGTTGCAAGAAAAATTACAGCAGTTCCTGACAGAGAGTGTCTTGTCCACAATTTAAAACTAACAATGAAGCTGTTACCCCATTCAGCCTCCAAACCAGACCATAGCACAGGTACATTAGCTACAAGTTAACCCATGCATGATACTCATGCATTCTAGTCAAATCAAGCTACTTAAGGTGTTAAAAAGGTTCTTGTCATGCATTTGGGGCTAGGCCAGGCCTCCTCAGGGGAAAAGCGTTACTTCCCGACGTAAGCGCCCTTTTTTAACGTGGTTTTGTCCACATGTCACCACCTCATCATTCTTCTCCATCACCTCATCCTTCATTTTCATCGCCACATCCTTAATCTCCATCGTCTTACTGTTCTGAAACCTCTCGATACACAACGTTTCTGCTAAACACCTTATCACTGTGCTCAATCAGTCTAACTTGAAGGGCAGTATTCATAACTTGCACTTTCACATCACTGCTTCTCCGTACTCGTGAAAATGTGACATACAATTGTCCATGACCAAACACAGGCTCTGGTAAATAAATACCTACACGGTCAAGAGTTTGAGCTCTCAACTTGTAAATTTAGCCTTTACTACCCCTCCCACGGGGGGAAGGGAGGATGATGGAAGTTAACTGACTTCACTATTATAATTTTTTTGTCAAATAATGTCAGTATACCAAATTTCAGGTCAATTGGATGAGCCCTTTCTGAGAAAATAGTTTTTTCCACACACACACACACTAACACACACCGCTAGGCTTATATATATTAGATATGTCTTCCTCTTCATATAAAAATATACTCAATACCACAATAAACTGACATCTCACAGATTACATGCTGAAATTATGAAATATTGTTGTATTTTTATCAATATTACTGAGTACTGGAGCATTGATTCAATCTGTCTTATTTACAATATAAGATGCATTATCATCGGCAATTATATTACTTGCAAGCTGGAGGCATTGAGGGGAGAAAATTCAACTCAAATAGTTTTTCAACCTATAAAGGATGTTTCTTCTAAATAAACTTCCATAAAAATTATTGCCATGGAATTGTATTCTTTTTCTCTGGTCCTTTAGTTTCATTACAAGAGGTTGTTTTTTTCATCACATAAATGATTCTTTATCACAAAAAGGGACAAGTTTATCTGGAATAACAACTTATGGCTCTTAAAACACCTAAAAAATATGTTTCCTCAATGGTATAATGCTGTAATATTTATACACAACACCATTTAAAGACAAGTGTAACAACATTTTTGTTTATGAATTTCACACATATGTGAAAAAAACTATATGGAGCAATAAGTCATCGAACAGTTATAAAGAACTTATATTTCTATGAAGTCAAATAAAACCAACATTTTACCTACACATGTCAATTTCTTTCCAACCAGTGTTGACACACATCTTTGTGTCACAGTACTAGGTTAGACGTGTCACAAAAATGTAGGTATTATAGATTAAAAGACTTTAAAGAAATAGAAGTTAATTATGTACCTGTGTCTCCATATGGTTCTACCAGAGTAGTTCAAGGTAGAATCTTATTTTCTGGTCTTTGCAGAAACCTCTGTAAACTATAAGAGCACCTAGGTATTTTAGGGAGGAGAAAAAATCTGAAGAGGTACACTCTCTGCCACTTTAGGACCACCCTTTACATTAAATATAACTTTATAATTTTTCCACTAAAATACTACTCAGTTTAGCCTAGTTTGTGGCTTGAATTAATCATGAGAATGAGGGGATATTGGACCTGATTCATTAAGGAGCGTAACTGGCGATTTGTTGTACATAATGTGCATAATTAGTCTGCGAGTGCCCAGAACCGGACAATGTGTCACAGAATGCGACAGCTTTCAATTCATCTTCTAGTGCAGAGGACATTTACTACAGGTTATGTTTTCAGGGGCAGAATAGGGAAGGGAATTGGCGTATGCTGGTAGTCAATGTACAGTAAGGGTGCGCCAAGATCAAGCGCAGGCAGAAGCAGTGTGAGTTTCCAGTTGGTTTTTGATGGTCCGCAGATCTTCTGTGATCCTCACATGTAATTTACTGATAGTGCTACTCACATACTGGCGCCCATTAGCAGGTAGACAACACCAGTGGTGTCACATGTTATCCACCCTCTGATCTTATGGGACTCTCCTGTGATGTTGGAGTAAAAGGTGGTTACTGGTTTTGTTCCGCTCTGATTAGTGAGTTTGCAGGCTAAGCATCTGGTGCAAAAAGTAGAAACCTTCCCTATTGTCAGGCGCCGCTCGGCGGCCGCCTGTCCTTCGGCATAGCGCGTCTGGTTGCCTAGCTACCAGACGCATCACTTCTGCCCCCGCTCGGCCGCCCGGCTACAAGTTTAGTAAGCATTCACCTTACTAGACAGCGGGACGCTGCAGGAGGATAGCACTACGGCCCTAGTGTATGAAAAGCGCTACGGCGCTAGTATTATGATAAGTCTTCAGGCACTAGGCTCATTGGCTATCAGTACTATTTAAGCCTCTCTGGACCCCACCTCCTGTGCCAGAGTTTCAGGTCTTTCCTGTCCTCCAGCGTTTCCTGTGTTCCAGTTATTACTTGTCTCCTGACATTTTGCCTGTATCCTGATATTTGCCGTATTGCCTGTGACCCTTGTGACCCGGATTGCCTTGACTACCCTGTTGGATCTCCCTTTTGTACCACGCTGCCAGAACGCTACCGACCCGGCTTGACTCACTACTCATTTTGATTTTCCTCGTGTACCTGCACTGCCCGCACTGTTTCCGAACCGGCCTGTCTGACAATTCCTCTTGTGCCTCGCTATCTGACTCGTGGAAGGACCGCGACCTGCGTGTTTCCTGTAGCTGAGTCCATACCTCTTTACGGGGGTCCCTGGTGAACACCAGGGGTATGTTAGACTCCGCATCTTCTTTCGAGTAGTGCCAACGATAGCAGGTACGCTATACTTAGTCGTGAACGTAAATTCTGGCGATGACTACCGAGGGAACTGGTGAACCCTCAGCTTCTCCTTCACTTGGCTCAGCGAGTAGAACAACAAGAAGCGGCCCAAGCACATCTCCTACAATGTGTCCTAGGTATCGCTACCCGCTTCGATGCTTTAGAGGACACTCTGCCTGCTACTCCAGCCATAACCTCCTCCACGGTGGCGTCCTCTAGTGTGGTTACAGTATCTACAGCAGCCTCAGGCATGCGTATTCCCACGCCCGAGAAATATGACGGTGATCCCAAAAAATGCAGGGGTTTCTTTAACCAGTGCTCCATTCAGTTTGAGTGCAATGCAGGAGCATTTCCTTCAGAACGTACGAAAGTGGCATTCCTTATCTCCCTCCTGAGTGGTCAAGCACTAGTTGGGCCTCGCCCTTTTGGGAGAGGAGACCCTCTTCTTAACAACACCGCCTCCTTTATTGAAGCCTTCAGGAGAGTCTTCGACAAACCTGGGAGAGTAGCCTCTGCCGCCACCAGTTTGCTGAGTCTTTGTCAAGGCAATTTATCTGTGGGGCAATATGCCATCCAGTTCTGGACCTTGGAGTTAAAGTGGAACAACGAAGCGCTGCTGGCAACATTCTGGCAAGGTCTAGTCGACCGTATTAAAGACAAATTAGTTTCCTGGGATCTTCCCTCTGACCTTGATATCCTGATTGCACTATGTATCAAAATAGATCTGCTTTATCAAGAACGCATTCAAGAACGTCCTGGCACTAAGCGGGTTATACCTCGTCTGGCTCCTCAATTCCAGAACCCGGTGCTGCCCATGGATGAACCGATGCAGGTGGGACACTCTCGCTTATCTCCAGAAGAGAGGGAGAGGCGCTTTAAGCAACGACTCTGCCTTTATTGTGGGGATTCCGGACATCTTCTCAAGGTCTGCCCTAAGAGGCCGGGAAACCCGTCCTCCTAAACGGTATCAGGGAGGCCGGTTTAGGAGAATCCACAGTTGCTCCCTATTCGAAGCACTCTCCAGAACTTCTCATGGCAGTCACCCTAAGCACCCCTAAAGGTCCCTTCACCACCACGGCCTTTGTGGATTCCGGCTCCTCCAGGAACTTCATATCCGCTACTCTCATTGCTGGGCTTCAAATTCCTATACCTGCTTTGCCTCAACCATTATCGTTAACGGCAGTGGACGGTAACCGTGTCATCAGCGGTTCCATCTCCTCCGTCACCTCACCCATGCGGTTGATGGTAGGAGCCCTTCATAGCAAGATGATTCAGTTCTTGGTGTTGCCAAAATCCATTAACCCTCTTATCTTGGGGTTTCCTTGGTTACACAAATGGATTGAGATCGTGCTCAGGTTACCCGTAGGGGTACGGAATGTCATCATAGATATCTGTCCAGTGTTCAGCCTCCCGGGTTCTCAAGTTATTGCTCAGTCCACTGTTACGGAGTCGGTCCTTCCAGCAGCATACGCCGAGTTTCAGGATGTATTCAGCAAGACCGAGGCCGAGACTTTACCTCCTCACCATCCCTGGGATTGCTCCATTACTTTGCTTCCCAACCAACCTATACCTAAGGGGCGAACTTATCCTCTTTCTCGCCCAGAGACTTTGGCGATGTCACAATATATATCAGAGAATCTGAAACGTGGGTTCATTCACAAGTCTACCTCTCCTGCTGGGGCTGGATTCTTCTTTGTCAAGAAAAAAGACGGGTCCCTCTGGCCGTGCATTGACTATCGACCCTTGAATCATATTAAAATCAAGAATTGATACCCGTTACCTCTTATCTCTGATCTATTTGATAGGATTTGTGGGGCTCGAATATTCACCAAGCTGGACCTTCGAGGGGCCTACAACCTTATTGGCATAAAGAAGGGCGATGAGTGGAAGACCGCCTTCAATACCAGGGATGGCCATTTCGAATACCTGGTAATGCCCTTCGTTCTGTGCAATGCCCCTGCCATGTTTCAGACTTTCGTTAATGACATCTTTCAAGATTTGTTGTACACCTCCGTAGTTGTTTATCTAGATGACATCTTAGTGTTTTCTAAAGACCTGAGTTCTCATCAAGAACAAGTGAGGGAGGTATTACGAAGACTGCGCAAGTACCATCTCTATTGCGAATTGGAAAAATGTGTCTTCGAAGTTCTCCAAGTGTCCTTCCCTGGGTTTATCGTATCCGGCTCACGGCTACAGATGGACCCCACAAAGGTGTCTGGCCTCAACCGCAGGGCCTTAAAGCTATCCAAAGATTCATCGGGTTCGCTAATTATTTTCGGCAGTTCATCCAAGAATTTTCTTCTATTATCGCTCCAATCACAGCGCTAACTAAGAGATCTGCCAACCTGAAGATATGGTCTCCTGAAGCTATTGCTGCCTTTGCTACGCTTAAGAAAGTTTTTTCCTCGGCCTCTGTTCTATCTCAGCCAGATCAACAGCGACCTTTCTTTGTAGAAGTAGACGCCTCCTCAATAGGCATTGGAGCCGTGTTATTCCAAAAGACACCTTCTGGTACTCATTCACCATGCGGGTTCTTCTCTAGACAATTCCTTCCTAATGAGATCAACTATGGAATCGGAGACAAGGAACTTCTCGCTATCAAAGCAGCTATAGAGGAATGGCGACACTTACTGGAGGGCGCCTTATATCCCGTTACCATATTCACAGATCATCGTAATTTGACAATTATTTGTGAAACCCGCTGTTTGAATTCTCGGCAGGCCCGCTGGGCATCATTTTTTGCTCGCTTTAACATGACTCTTACTTTCTGTCCAGGTGCTAAAAATGGGCGAGCAGACGCTCTATCCCGCTCTTTCGATGATACGGACCGCCTGAATCCATCGATTCCTCAATGCATCATCGATCCTTCTAACATTGTGGCAAATATCCAATACTGTTGAGGCTGCTCCCCCTACAGGGCGATCATTTGTGGAACCAGTTACGACTTAAGGTGCTGCGATGGGCTCATGCTTCCCATATCACAGGTCACGCTGGAATAAAGAAGACCACATTCCTTCTCTGTCGTCGTTTCTGGTGGCCCACTATATGTGCTGATATACATGATTTTATTGAAGCCTGTACCAACTGTGCCCAACACAAGACTTTCAGGAAGGTTCCTGCGGGATTGCTTCACCCCTTGCCTATGCTTAATGCTCCTTGGGAAAGTATGGCCATGGATTTTATCACTGACCTTCCCTGCAGTTCAGGATTTAATACCATCTGGGTCGTCATTGATCGATTTTCCAAAATGGTGCACCTCATTCCTCTTTCAGGTCTACCTTCGGCCTGTCGCTTAGCCGACACGTTTATCAAAGAGATCTTCAAACTTCATGGTTGCCCAAGAGAAATCATCTCTGACAGAGGAGTTCAATTCATCTCCCGGTTCTGGAGAGCCTTCTGTAAGAAGCTGGGTACGGAATTAAAATTCTTATCGGGGTATCACCCCCAGACCAATGGTCAGACTGAGCGGATCAACCAGGATTTGGAGACTTTCCTTCGTTGCTTTACTGCTGACAATCAAAGCAGTTGGTCACAATTTCTTCCCTGGGCAGAGTTCTCGCACAATCACCATGTCCATGAATCCACCGGGTTCTCTCCATTCTTTATTGTAACCGGGATGCATCCTATTATCCCAGACCCGTTTTCTAATTCTTCCTCCTCAGTTCCAGCGGTGGACTCCCTCTATCGAGAATTTTCCCTCATTTGGGCTAAAACCAAAGCAGCTCTGCAAAAGGCAATACAGCACCACAAGACCTTTGCAGACCGCCACCGAAGAGCGATTCCTCTATTGAAGGTAGGGAATCAAGTATGGCTTTCCACTAAAGATTTAAAACTTAAAGTACCATCTATGACAATGGCTCCACGTTTCATTGGTTCCTACACCATCTCACATGTCATCAATCCTGTGTGTGTCAAGTTAAAGCTACCTGCTTCAATACGATGTCATAATACCTTTCATGTGTCCTTACTTCGACCATTGGTGCTTAACAAATTCTTTATACCTCCATCTTGTCCTCCTCCCGTTCAAACCTCCTCAGGAACAGAGTTCGAGATCAGCCGAATCCTGGATGTCCGTACCCGCTATGGGCGACAACAGTTTCACTGGAAGGGATTTGGTCCAGAAGAAAGATCTTGGGTGGCTAAACCTGACCTTCATGCCCCTCTGTTACTCAAGAGATTCCTCCAGTCGAGGGGAGGAGGAGGAGGGTATACTGTCAGGCGCCGCTCGGCGGCCGCCTGTCCTTCGGCATAGTGCGTCTGGTTGCCTAGGAACCATACGCATCACTTCCGCCCCCGCTCGGCCACCCGGCTACAAATTTAGTAGGCAACGGGACGTTGCAGGAAGATAGCGCTACGGTGCTAGTATATGAAAAGCGCTACGGCGCTAGTATTATGACAAGTCTTCAGGCACTAGGCTCATTGGCTATCAGTACTATTTAAGCCTCTCTGGACCCCACCTCCTGTGCCAGAGTTTCAGGTCTTTCCTGTCCTCCAGCGTTTCCTGTGTTCCAGTTAATACTTGTCTCCTGACCTTTTGCCTGTATCCTGATATTTGTCGTATTGCCTGTGACCCTTGTGACCCGGATTGCCTTAACTACCCTGTTGGATCTCCCTTTTGTACCATGCTGCCAGAACGCTACCGACCCGGCTTGACTCACTACTCATTTTGATTTTCCTCGTGTACCTGCACTGCCCGCACTGTTACCGAACCGGCCTGTCTGACAATTCCTCTCGTGCCTCGCTATCTGACTCATGGAAGGACCGCGACCTGCATGTTTCCCTGTTTTCCATACCTCCTTGCGGGGGTCCCTGGTGAACACCAGGGGCACGTTGGACGCCGCACCTTCCTTCGAGTAGTGCCAATGATAGCAGGTACGCTATACTTAGTCGTGACACCTATTCTCTTTCTATTCTCTGATTTTTAGGTGTTCTAGGTGGGAATGCAACATTTAACTAGCTTGGTATTTAGGGACTTGGACTTTCTGTAGATGATTTTGGGTTTTTTGGGGAGAATTCCTCTCAATGAGTCATCCATTTGAAGTATATTCCAATGTTTCTGGATGATTTTCTCTAACTCCCTTTGATTCTAGCTATATTGTTTGATAAAGGCAGTTTTGAGTTGTTCCCGATTTTCTTCCTTCCTTTTGGGTTCTAGAAGCATGTTTCTATCTGTCCCCCTGTTAGGGTTCTGTTCACAACCACTTCCTTAATTACAGCCATGGAGCCAGACACGTGATATAAACGTTTAAACTGTTTATTGCAGTAAAGTAAAGTTCAGGTAAGGCAAAAATAAACAGTAACAGTTCAGGCTGAATGGAACAATGGATTTCCAGATCTTGGCAAACAAGCAGTAAATAATAAAGAAATGCAGCAGATGACTTAACTGAAACCAGTTTGTAGTAGCAGCCAGAAACATGCAGGTAGTCCAGGAACAGAGAGACACATGAACAGGCTAGGAACATCACATGAACAGGCTAGGAACATCACATGAACAGGCTAGGAACATCACATGAACAGGCTAGGAACATCACATGAACAGGCAAGAAAACTTCAATGACCAGCCAAGGATACAGGAATCAGCAGGCACATATAGGCCACAGACAGGTGTGGAGTGATTAACCTGCAGTGCAAGTTAACCCCTGACCGGAAAGGCTGAACAGCAGTACCCCAGGAGAATCACAGGCACTGCAGGGTAATATGCACACAGGGAAACTAGGCAAATAATAACACAGGGCAAAATGCACACAACGATACAAGGCAGATCATAACAGCAGGGTAATATGCACACAGGAAAACAAAGCAAATAATAACACAGGGCAAAATGCACACAAAGAAACAGGGCAGATCATAACATAGCCCCCCCTTTAAGGAGCGGATTCCAGACGCTCCATACATGCTCCTTTCAGGTTTTTCTCCTCTTCTTTTTCTTTTTATAAGATCTCCCTGGAGACACAATTGGGCTCTTCTCTAATGGAGTACAGAGAAAACCCCATTCTTCAGAAGCAGAAGAATTGGCAAGTTCGTCCACTAACACTCTAGTATCCTCCAAAAATTCGCTTTCAGAGTCTGAGTCCCAGCCTAGAGTCGGAACAGAACTGTTAATTTTATGAGAAGATGGTGAAATGCCCATGAAGCCGGTAACCAAGGTTTGTTGTTTGTGATTGTTCTTTTTATTTTTTGAAGATATAGGCTGACCAATGGAAGCAACAGACATTGATGACTTGTGAATAAGCTTAGGTGCAGAAACACAGGCTGGAATGGAAACAGAAGAACTATGACCAGGAAACTCAACTGTTGATGGAGAGTACTTCTTGCACACAGCGTTAACAAAGTCCATGGTATTATGGATAATGGGGTTATCGGAATTTAAAAGGGAGAAGGCCCAGGTCTGTGGCTCCCCTCTAAAATTCATGATCATAGAGCCCACTTGGTTTAATTGGCTGGCAAAGTAATCTGGCGAGTCTTGAAACAGTTTCATGGAAAGCTGAAGAACCGAAATAAACTGTTTGATGTCTCCATCAAAGAAGACTGGAGGAGGATCTGATGACTTGGAAGAGGCATCTGGACATTCTGGCTCACTAGGAAACTCTGGGGAGTCTTCAACTTGAGCAGCAGTCTCTGGAGAATCCCTCACTGGGATGGCAGAGCATAAGTCCCCGACTGGGACGGCAGAACCGGAGTCCCCCACTGGGACGGCAGAGCATGAGTCCCCCACTGGGACGGCAGAGCATGAGTCCCCCACTGGGACGGCAAGCTGAGCACATTGGATGGATTGCCCAAACTGAGCACACCAATCGGACTGGACAGCACTGTGAGGAGCCGCAGAGCAGACAGCACTGTGAGGAGCCGCAGAGCAGACAGCACTGTGAGGTGCCGCAGAGCAGACAGCACTGTGAGGAGCCGCAGAGCAGACAGCACTGTGAGGAGCCGCAGAGCAGACAGCACTGTGAGGAGCCGCAGAGCAGACAGCACCAAGTGGCAACTCGGGCTGAACCGCATGCACTGGCAACTCGGGCTGAACCGCATGCACTGGCAACTCGGGCTGAACCGCATGCACTGGCAACTCGGGCTGAACCGCATGCACTGGCAACTCGGGCTGAACCGCATGAACTGGCAACTCGGGCTGAACAGCATGGACCCGGGCCCTCTCTGGAGCAGACTGGAGGGACAGGGCCCTCTCTGGAGCGGACTGGAGGGACAGGGCCCTCTCTGGAGCAGACTGGAGGGACAGGGCCCTCTCTGGAGCAGACTGGAGGGACAGGGCCCTCTCTGGAGCAGACTGGAGGGACAGGGCCCTCTCTGGAGCGGACTGGAGGGACAGGGCCCCCTCTGGAGCGGACTGTAAGGGCAGCGCCCCCTCTGGAGCGGACTGTAAGGGCAGTGCCCCCTCTGGAACGGACTGTAAGGGCAGCGCCCCCTCTGGAGCGGACTGTAAGGGCAGCGCCCCCTCTGGAACGGACTGTACGGGCAGCGCCCCCTCTGGAACAGACTGTAAGGGCAGCGCCCCCTCTGGAACGGACTGTAGCTCAGGAACAACGACAGCAGCTTGTGACTCGGAACTGGAGGCCGCGGCTGAAGACTCGGGTGCAACAGCTGCAGCAGGAGACTCAGGACCGGACACAGTGACAGCAGGCTCAGGACCGGACACAGTGGCAGCAGGCTCCAAGCTGGAGGCAGATGATGTGACCTCAGAGCTGGAGGCAGATGATGTGACCTCAGAGCTGGAGGCAGATGATGTGACCTCAGAGCTGGAGGCAGATGATGTGACCTCGGAGCTGGAGGCAGATGATGTGACCTCGGAGCTGGAGGCAAATGATGTGACCTCGGAACAGGAGACAGAGGCTGGCACCTCGGAACAGGAGACAGAGGCTGGCACCTCGGAACAGGAGACAGAGGCTGGCACCTCGGAACAGGAGACAGAGGCTGGCACCTCGGAACAGGCGGCTGGAGCTGGCACCTCAGAGCTGGTAACTGGGGTTGGCAAATTGGGTCTCATGCCAGGGAGCAGAATAGGTGAAGTATAAACAAATCCAGAATGCGGAGAAGTAACAACAGAAGATGGTTTGGTAGGCTGTCGTGGTCTGCGGAGAGGACAGGCTTGTAAGAAGTGTATATTACTTGCACAGTAGAGACACAGTTTGTTGGTTATTCTGCGCCGTCGCTCCGCTTCGGTCAGGTGGGGGCGTGGACCACCTGTGAACCGGGCATCTGTTACACTGTAGTTAGTTAAATGCAAATTTGTCCTAGTACTATTAAGATGTGCTGGCAAAACACAGTTTCAGCAGCAGACAGAGTTGGCTGAAGCAAATCAACAGTATTGGATTTCAGAGAAACAGATTCTAATAGTCTTCTGAGTGGGTCCAAAAGTATAGCAGAAAATTGAGCCAGCTGAAAGCGTAACAAAATTATGTCAGTTTGCAGACACTGAAGCAGAGGCTGTTCAGCCATTTGTAGAGCAGACATGTTTGCAGGGAGAAAACAAATGAAATCAATTGCAATGAGAGTTCCAGGTGAAATCTGAAGCAGGGTTTTTTCACAGGACTCCAAGGCTTTCTTTTTGGCTGGTCATTCTGTTAGGGTTCTGTTCACAAACACTTCCTTAATTAAAGCCATGGAGCCAGACACGTGATATAAACGTTTAAACTGTTTATTGCAGTAAAGTAAAGTCCAGGTAAGGCAAAAATAAACAGTAACAGTTCAGGCTGAATGGAACAATGGATTTCCAGATCTTGGCAAACAAGCAGTAAATAATAAAGAAATGCAGCAGATGACTTAACTGAAACCAGTTTGTAGTAGCAGCCAGAAACATGCAGGTAGTCCAGGAACAGAGAGACACATGAACAGGCTAGGAACATCACATGAACAGGCTAGGAACATCACATGAACAGGCAAGAAAACTTCAATGACCAGCCAAGGATACAGGAATCAGCAGGCACATATAGGCCACAGACAGGTGTGGAGTGATTAACTAGCAGTGCAAGTTAACCCCTGACCGGAAAGGCTGAACAGCAGTACCCCAGGAGAATCACAGGCCCTGCAGGGTAATATGCACACAGGGAAACTAGGCAAATAATAACACAGGGCAAAATGCACACAACGATACAAGGCAGATCATAACAGCAGGGTAATATGCACACAGGAAAACAAAGCAAATAATAACACAGGGCAAAATGCACACAAAGAAACAGGGCAGATCATAACACCCCCTGACTTCCTCATATGCCTTTTCTACCACATTCTTGTCATAGTCCCTTTCTATGAACCTATCCCTTAGAGTTGCGGCCTTTTTGTCATAAAGTGTAAGGTTGGTGCAGTTGCACCTAACCTAGGCAAAGTAACCCTTTAGGATGTTATCAAGCCATCTCCTTAAATGATTACCGGAGGTTGGGATGAATGAATTGCAGTCCACCTGCTTGAGATGTGTTTTGGTTTGAATTTGGTTGTCTATAATGAAAATGTCAAGGTCTAAATATTCTTCACTAATTTGGGCAGTGAATTTGAGATTGAAGTTGTTGGTGTGATGAATATGAGGAATTCTAGAAGCACTTCTCTGGTCCCGGTCCATACACGTCTCCGACGGGACCCACGAGCGAACAGCACCACCCGCGTTCAGGGGAGGGTAGGAGTGCCCGGACTATAGGAGAGGAACGTCACTACACTACAATCAACATCCTATCACAAACATGAATTATTGGGACTATTTGCCATAACAACATCTGGACACATTTTGCTTCTACAGTCTATGTATGGAACTATACATTATTAAACCAATCCAAATTATCTTCACATACTTTGCATCATCCACTGGACGGACTTATTTCTGCATAGATATAAGTTGCATATCTGCATTTTTCTTTTATGTGATTACTTGACTTAAACAGCTTTAATTAAAATCTTGCAGTCTACATCCTACGATATTACCAGCATCTCAACATATTGCTGCTTATTTTTATCCTGCATATATTCCCTGGCGCCAAATATGTAGTAGTAAACACAGTATAGTATAGTCTCAGATATATTTCATAGAATTTTCACTTAAAATTGTTTTGCATATAAATAAGAAGTGCAGGATCATATATTCCAATTTTCATGTAATAAAATGTCTCAATCTTGTAAACTTTGATCGCACTGAATTAAAAATGTAAAAGTTTAAATGTCCACAGTTCTCATTATGTGGCTCTGTTAGTTCAGTGCATTTTAACACTTGATGTCCTCACTCCAAACACTTATCAGTGTTGTATGGAAACAAATGACAGTCCCAATTGTAATAAGAAGAAAAAAACAACTAAAAAAACCGATGTATGAGTACTCACATAAAGTACTATGGCTTTCCAAAGGATCTCCTAAGTGATGATCCGTGCGAATAACACTGTAGTAGAAGTTTTATCCAATTTTGCTGTTAGGTTGTAGCGGCACCCAGCCATTCTCAGCTTTCTATTTTACTTCCTATTTGATGGAACGCGTCATGCTTTCTAAACGGTGAACTTCCGGCTTTCGGCTATAGCATTGGAACACACGCTGGTTTCTGTGTTCCACCCTTTAAAAGTCATGCTGCAGAGTGTAATGTTGTAATAAGAAGCTGAATTACAGTCCGGTACTGCGTGTATAGGGTCTCCCCTACCTACGCGTTTCACCTCTTGGCTTCGTTAGGGATAACGATTCCCTCATACTGTCCACATTAAATAGTTGATCTTGATAGCTCAGCTAATCAGATTGGGGCTCAACTCCGCCCATTGTCCACATTCCTCTTAGCCAATCATATTACACTATACATACATATACTTGATATTTTTTTATCTGTCTCATATTGCATATCTAATTGATATTTAACTCTGCACATATGGTTGTTTGAAGTTGTCTAATATAAGGTATTATTACAAAATTATATACAGTGTTTATAAGAAGGTACATATTCTTTATTGTTTCTATGTTAATTCATATGGATTTTCATCACATATAAATGATAACTCCAAACTAGAATCTCCCTGTATGATAAACCCTAAATTTCTGTGTATAATATTATTTTTCCAAAAAAACTTCCTAATTCAATATCAATATTTAACCCTTTAGGTATCAGAGTGGCTAGTTCAAAAATCCACCTTGTTTCTTCCCTCGGTCAGGTAATCCCCTCCTCTCCAATATTTAGTAATTTCTTTAATCCCTAAGAATTTGAGATTAGATTGATCTGCATTATGTTCCTTGGCATAATTACTTGAAACACTATGAATTTCAATTCTATTGCGAATGTTCCTGCAATGTTCATGTAGTCTCACTTTCAGACTTCTGGTGGTGCGGCCCACATATTATAGGCCGCATGGGCATTGTAAAAGGTAAATCACTCCAACAGTGTTGCAAGTGATCTTTTCTTTTATAATTTTTTTTCCCATTCAAACTTAAATGAGTTGGTTTGGTATGGCTCACATGGGTTAATTTACATGTATAACAATTATTGCAATGGTAGAAACCTGCCTTTCTCTCATTCAGCCAGGTTTCTCCTGTATATTTCACCTTTATAGGAATAGCACTCTTAACCAAATCTTGCTTAAGATTGTAAGTTTTTCTAAATACAATGCTCGGATGCTCTTGTACAATTCCTTTCAGCTTCTCATTCTTCAAGAGGATCGGCCAATGTTTAGTTACAATCTTCCTCAAATCATTCGCTTGATCACAGTACTGTGTGAGAAATCTAACAGTGTCTGTTTCTCCTAGTTCTTGATTTTTCTCTGTTTTATAAAGCAATTCCTGTCTATCTAATGTTTTAATTTCTCTCAATAAATTTTTCTTTCATATCACCTGCTTGTTTTATATAGTCAGATTCCTTTGAGCAGTTTCTACTGATTGTCAAAAATTGTCCGCTAGGGATACTGTGAAGCCAGCTGCCATGATTGTACTTGTAGATGGAATGTGTTGGTTGAAATCCACTTTTTTCTGATAGGTTCTTGTCTCCAATCTTCCATTTTTCACAAATATTTTCAAATCCAGAAGTTTTATTTTATGACTGCTTATATTCTCAGAGAACTTAAGGTTCCATTGGTTCGAATTAATATATTCTACAAAAAGTTCAAAACTTTCTCTTCTTCCCGTCCAGATACAGATGACATCATCAATATATTGTTTCCACTTCAACATAAATTTGTAAGAGGGATTATCATGCCAAATTTGGCTATTTTCCCATTGGGCAACGAATATTTTCGCCTACACTAGCACGAATCGTGTGCCCATGGCAGTGCCACATATTTGTCTATAATACTTCCCTTCAAACCAGAAGTAATTGTGCTCTAGTTTGAACACTTTTGCTTTAATGATGAAATCAATTTGACGTTGATCTAGTTCTGACTCTTCACATAAGGTCTTTTTGATGGACTCACAGGCCTTTTTATGATCTACCACAGTGTATAGTGACATGACATTGCAAGTCATCAATAAGTACCCTTCCTTCCAATCAATATCTCTAAGTAAATTAAGGACTTGGGTAGTGTCTTTCAAATAGCTCTATTGTCTTGTGGCTAATGGTTGTAGAAATTTGTCTACATATTCTGACAAATTCACTGTCAGTGACCCAATAACCGATACAATTGGTCTTCCTTCCTTTAAGATCATTATGTATTTTCGGTAGGGAGTAGAAGTTTCTGTGATTTTACATGTCCTAGATCAACTTTAAAATTTTAGTGTACAAATAATCTATCAAGTGTTTGTGTGATACATGAAAAATTATATACAGTATTTTCCTTATGTCCAAAATAAAAAAATAATTTGCACCCCTTACATTGCAACATGGTTTTGTCCAGAAGACTTAAGTAAGAAAACTTACTCAAGTTTTTGTTAAATTTCCTTAATGAATCATACCCTATATTATTAACAAGTGACAGTTGTTGAATAGTTTTTTTTTTGTACGTTCTTTTGTGACAATATATATCACATATGTATTGGACGTATCCTGCAGTGTCCTGTCTAGTAGAACAGAGCGCACCTATACCCATATTCATCACCAAACATATCTTCACATCCGCTCCTTGTTGAAAATGGATGGGCGTATACACAATCTACATGCATTTTAAAAAAAACGCACATTACGTTTGCTTTGCGTTTCTTAATGAATCAGACCCATTGTCTCTTTTACATGTGATAATTTTGAAGCTTTTCTTTACAAGTGTGTCTAGAAATGCACTTTTCCACCGAAGTACAAATGGACAGCACAAAATTTGCCTGTTTTGTACTTTTTAAATGAGGCTCTATGTCTAATTCAATATTATCTTTTGTAATGTTTTGTTTACTTTAGGTCATACTTACCAACCTTTGGTAAGTCAATTCCGGGAGATCCCAGGCAGGGGGGCATGGTTAGAGGGCGGGAGGGGCGGGGCACGGAAATTTGCAACATTTTGGCCTTGCCCTTTGTTACAAAATGCCGTTTTGTCGCGGGGGGCGGGGCCAAAATTACACGATTCTCCGCGAATAGCGTCATTTTGAGGAGCAAGATGCGTTATGTGGGATATTTGCCTGCTCTCCCGGGAGCCTGGGAGACCTACCCGAATTTTGGGAGTCTCCCGGACATTCCGGGAGAGTTGGCAAGTATGCTTTAGGTCTACAGTAAATAGACATGAAATGGAAAGAATATTTTTGGTTGTTTTATTTTTGCAAAACACAAACATTATAAATGGTAAAGTTAATTCATGTTTTATTCATAGTTTTCATTTATAATGGCATACCCACAAAAACCATCAGAATACATGTGGATACCTGTGTTTTTTCAAAGAAAGCACAGAATGTGAGAATTCCCTCTATCTTGTTGTCTCTATAACACTTCCTGGGCTGTAAGCCAACAAGATCTATTTATCCATTTGTGTGCAACTGAGCTTATTTACCTCAAACACGTTAAAGTACTTCATAAAGTGTACAGTATGAGTGAGAATATGAATAATAATACCATTCACTGCTATATGAGGTGTTATAATGCATGTTTTCAGTGCATTGTACTGCATATTAAACTACCACTAAGCCTAAAATGTTTTATTAACATTCAATAATGTTACAGAAAGCATGACAGTGAGTCAATAGGGCTATTTTGTTCACCCTAATAAAGTACATTTAAAAAAACGGGCTCTAGGGTCTTTTCTTTTACTTATTGTGACACTTTATTAATGGTAATACTTACTCCATTACAGCAATACCCTCTACCAGGAGGAAATATCATCCATTGGAACTTTGGAATTAGAGTTAGATGTGGGTAAGTGGAAACTAATTCTTTGGATTGAGAGTGTGTAACTGTGACAGGAGAAAGCTCACAGCATAAACTCTGCTTTAGGTTCAACTGAAGGTGAACACAGCATAAACACTTGACAATATAGTGATCAACAGTTCACTATGACAAGTACTGTAACTGTACAAGGGGTGCAGGCAATGTGACTACCCAGGGCGCAATGCCTGCACACTATATGCAGCCCCTAGATGGTCCCATCAGACTCACCGCAGGGCTGTCATTTTTCAGTGACAGGGAGCCGGCACAATGAGAAAGAAGCCCGGCTCCCTGCAGTATTCCTGTGTGTAAATGTGACAGGAGACTGTATATAGAAGCCAACACAGAGGCAAAAAGCTGAAAGAAGACAGAAGAAGAAGACGATACCAGAGCAAGGAGCAGACATTAGAGAATTGGAGGCTATTTAATCTTGAGGCTATATGGGGGGAACATAGGCATATTTATTAAATGTGAATGCTATAAATTAAATTCTGGGGGTGCAAGGAGGCCTGCTTATTGAACAAAAAAAAAATAATGATTTAATGTCAGGTTGGTTGGGGTTAGGGTGGCCAAGTGTTTAGTCATTACTTGACTGTCTAAGAGGTGAATAATAACTACTTTTACAAACAGGGCCCAACGTTCCAGGATCCAGCCAAGCAGAAACTGTGTTCAGGTAGGAATGTCCCCTCTGGCTGTGAGTTCCTGTGAGTGAGCAGGAAGAGTGGGTGGGCATCAGTGCTCTGTCTTGCCCAGGGCATTAAATTGTTTAGTTACGGCTCTAAGTTTACATTCAAATAAAAACATGTGAAATGCAAACACATTTGACATGCGTTTATTAAATGAATTTTTTTGTATTCAGAAGGTCATTCAAGGTTTCACCATTGACTTTACTCGGGCTTGTGTAGAGTTGGAAGCACATCTGTTTTTTTTTCATAACATCTGAATTTCTCTACTATGCATGTGTACAAAAGAACTTACCCATATGTACACATACATCTGAATTCAGATTTGTATGCATCTTACATATGCAACTTCTTATACCTAGTGAGGAAGAACAGGGGAGGGAAGGGACAGACTGTTAAGGTTCCCAGTATGAAGACCATAGTGAGTGGTGTAAATGAAAAGAGTGGTTTTTTTTTACACACAGTTCACACAGGTATAAACTAGTTGCAGTCAATGTAAAAACAGCAAGTCCTTAGAAATAACAGAACCAGGACACCAGGATTACCAGGTTTAGCTTAAGAAGCAGGAGATGCTGGATAACAGGCACAAATGGAGAACTTAGTGTACAGGAAACCAGGATTACCAGGTTTAGCTAAGAAATAGGAATTACTGGAGACCAGGCACAAAAAGATAGCTGATATACAGTATACCGGAATGTCCACGTTTAACTGTGGTAGTACGAGACACTAGTTGATCCAAAGAAGAATCAGATTGGAGGAAGGCCAGGCAAGCCAGGGTCAGAAGCCGGGAGGTCCACAACAGTGCCAGGGGATAAACAGGGACAAATGAAGCCGCAGTCAGGGTCACTGAAAAAAGGTGCAGTACGAAGAGACACACGGGAGTCAAATACCAGGAGATAAATCAGGACCAGATCACAGGAGTTTCTCAGAGATACCAGCAGCAGATACAATTGAACTGGCTAGAAAGGAAACCATTAAATCACAGGGTTTGTATAGATGTGGTTGTTGTTAGGTTTGTCGTATAATAAAGGGAGATATAAAGAAAAAAGAAGATGTAACATCTACAACTGATTATACTTACAAAATAAGAGACTTTATGACCTGCAATTCCACTAACTGTGTCTATTTGGTTGAATTTGTTTATAATAAACAGTACATAAGAAGGACTTCTAGAAAATTAAGAGAAAGATAGAGTGAGCGCATTAGAAATATCAGGAAGAGATATGAATTGCATTCGTTATCAGCACATTTCAAAGAGTGTCATAATTGTGATGAGAAAGGTATTAAGTTCTTTTGTGGAATACAGAAAATACAGGGTGATTGGAGGAGAAGTGAATCTGGCAAAGAATTAGCGCATGCGGAGATGAAAATAATATATCACATGGATACCCTTGTTCCTAAGGGTCTCAATAAGGATTTTGTAATTCTTTCCCCCACATGTAATCCTTCCCTTTTGTTAGTTTATTTATGTCCGATTTGAATATTTGGACTATCAGTATATTATGGAGCCCTCTTTATAGTATATTTTTTGGTGATTTGTTTCCAGGGATATTACTACTTGTGAATTGCTTACTAATTTAGAGCAAAGGGAGCATTATGAACATCGAGTCCTGAGATCTGGCTGATATATAACAGTAGTGCCATTTGAATCTTTTAAACAATCTATTATGTTGGGTATAATTGAGACTATGGGGTAAATGTATCATACTCCGGTTTCTTCAAGTCGCCGGAAATCGGCGAGTTGACAGCTAAAATTTAAAGCGGCGCTGCCTTGTAAAGGCAAGTTTCCCTTGACAAGGCAGCGCCGCTTTAAATTTTAGCTGTCAATCCGCCAATTTCCGGCGACTTGAAAAAAACCGGAGTATGATACATTTACCCCTATGTATGATATAGAAAATTGGCTAAGCAACATGAAGGTATTTGGATTTCTAAGTTTAAAATTTATACACCTTGCCGTTAAATCGCGTTTATAACAACAGTGGTAATAGACCACTATAAAAACAAGGAGACCCGAGATTCATCAGCTCAGGTTTGAAGGAGATTTATCCGAACCTGATATATACAGCAGGTTTATGCGATCAGAATTCGATCGGAATTACCGTGTATTGTCATATGGGTTTTTATTGTATATCCTTAGGGACATGAAAGAGAAACTAGGGGAGAGACATGTTTGAGGTTTATTTAGTCGGAAGATATGCATGAACAGTTTCCCTGCACTAACAATACAATTTCACACCCCGGATTTGGTGATACATTGCGAGATATAGAAGGGTTAATATTATTACCTTAGCGGCATATACAGGACTGACAGTGGAACTTGTAGGAATTTGTTATCAAAGTGAAATCGTCAAAGAATATGCTCTCCAAAAAGTAACGCATTTATTGGATTTATATTAACTCAGTTGGGGCAACTCCGTATGTGTTTTTATGGAAAGTGAAGCGAATACTTCACTATTTGTATGTTAATTGGAAGGGAGAAAGAAGGGTATAGAAGAATTTGTAATATACCAGCCGGTTCAAATCTTAATGAAGCGAGCACACCTGATGGTAGATCTGACACAGGTTAGGTATAAGAGGAAGGAAGGTAAGAACACCCCGTATACCTTGACAAAGATTATTACAATTGAAACGCGTTGGGGTGGATGTCTTCACAGGTTCGCTCTATCCCAATGTTATGTTCGTCTAGTCGCTATTCAATGAGTGGTTCCAACTCGCTATGCGATTTAGTAGCAAAAAGTAACAGAGTAACAATTCAATAAAATAAGTACAGCCGATTACATAGGCAGGCGCCCTGGATCCAGCGTACAGTCATTCAATCCTGAAGTCTGAGGTCAAGAAGAGTGTCTGTTGGTCCCAGAGCTCCTGCTAATATCCAGTTGGTGTTACATTGAAAACAATGGAGATGATTTGGCATGTTCCATTGGTTCAGGCTTCAGGACAGTCCAGTGAAATGTTGGTCATTGGTCAGTTCAAACGATGCCCTCCAAGGGTGGGGGTCAGCTCTCCAACAGATGGATACTTATCTTCCCACCGAAAAGCTGGTTCAAACTGGTCTTTTTGCATTACACACACAATACCATTCTGATCATTTATTCCCAATAATCCATAACTCACATACACAAGGTGCGATCTCTTAGCTGATAGAAACGGACGTCTGAGGATAAATAGGGGATTAGACATGATATGTTTCCTGTATCCTGAACCTTAGATCTCACTAAAGTGTAATTAACATTATTATATGTAACTATAAACTCTATTATATATTCTTTTTCGGTTTATTTGGGAGTTCTTCGATTAGATGCTATATATAAGAAGGAAGAGGTGGACTCCATGGATATCATATGCCTATCAAAGCTGGAAGTTCTGTAAGTGCGTTTCTTGAGGGGCCATTTACGGAGGGAATCACTTGCTGCTGATATACAATGTGTGCACTTCTCTACTTGTTTTAGCACATGGGGTTGTGCCAATGTTTGTTCTGTGAACCTGCACGATGATCAGCTTCTGTTTGTTTTATATCACACCTGTCTATTACGGAGGAAAAGGATCTTCCCCTGCCGATTGAAAAGAACATCGGAGAGACTTTTATACACCCGATGTGCTTACAGAGAGACACAGAATCTGAGTGGTGTTTTGGAGAAGAGGCTATATCCCCTTACATATCCCCTTGTAATAGTTTTTTACATGAACTATCATTGAAAAATGTCTCCATTTTAGTGATTGATTTATTTCGACCACTAGCGCCATACCTATGCTTCATATGTATTTTGTTTAATTGAACTGGCAGAGTTTGCTGGAACAGACAGTCTTATAAAGGCCAGATACAGGTGATTGAACAGGGGAGTAATATTAATTTCTGAAGGTGAGGAGAAAATGTCAGAGTATAACATCAACACCTCTTGTCGCACAGAGGTACTGCAGGCCTGAGTCAAAATAAGGACATTGTCCTAACACACACAAGTGTAGACAAAGTATTGTAAGGGTGTGGTCATGTGACTGTGACTCAAGTAGACCTGGACGCAGATGCATTTTTATTAGGAGGCGTATCTCTTTTAGATGCTCGAGGGCTGGTGCAGCAAAATGCCGAGATCATTATAATTATCATTGTCTCCTCTAGTTGTTAGTACTTAAAACTTTGGCATTGGGGCTATATTATATATGTCAAGTTGTGCCCGTCTTTTCGTGTTACATATTTGTCATTTACATTTCCACTACTGCTTTCAAAGAAGATTCCCATTGGGTTTTAAAGATTTCTTTTAAAAAAATACACTTTTTTATTGAAAATTTGCATTCACAGCAAATAGTATAAACAAGAATGTTTCTTGTGGCTATGAAACATATATTATAATGCAAATCTTTGACTAGGCTAATGTGATTGACATTGTATGGACTATGTCTCATAATATATCTGTATGCTGTTCATTAGAAAATATGTATTAAGTTACAGTATTAATGAATAAAAGGATATTAATATTTGTGCATCATACACACATATCTTTGCATACAACCACTTTACACAAGCTGCACATTGAGAAGTGTATAGCATATACTTATTTTGAATAGATTACATTAATTATTTTTAATTTCTATAAACTGTCTTGCAGAAATTAAACACATACCATCTGCTGTTTGTGTTTTTGTTTCATATAGTATTATATATTTGTGATACTTGCTATATTATTATGCGAGTGTCGCTGACAGTGACAGCAGAAGCGGGAGGAAGTATGACTACATGTCATGTCTAAGTCATTTTGGGATGCCTGACTGGTGAGAAGCACATTCAGGTACCTCCCTCAGATCCTCATAGAAACATTGAAGATTGTGCAGAGTGACTTGATTCTCTGCTTCCAAACAGCAACACCACCGCTGACTAAACTATTGGTTGTGTGACATTTCTGTGCATCTGGGTCATACCACACCAAAGAAGCTGTACAACATTTCTCAGTTTCAGCTTTTTGTAGTGGCAGTTGATACAACACATTTAACCCTTGTAGCACTGGTAATAAAAAAAATCAATCTTTCATAACCAGAAACATTACCATTCCATCAATGTACAGGCTATATGGGATGCATCTCTTCACATACATAGTCTGGTTGACAAATTTACTGCGGGTACCCTTGACTTCTACATAATTAAGCAATCAGCAGTTTGGCATAGATTATCAGTGAAGCAAGGAGGACAGATATAGCTATTAGTTTAGTATATTATATAATAACTCCATATATTACTGTGTAATATTTGGATTAAATTTGGATGCTATATGTTATGTGCTTTATTTTAGACCTGTATGTATTAATGTATATAGAGTCCCATTTCTGCAATGTCATTGCATATATGTTATTAAAGTTTTCTTTTTTTACAGTACTGTAGCATTAGAAATGGTGTTGTTGAACACTGAAATAACAAAAAACAGTACTTCCACCACAAGAAAGAACATGTGTCCAATGATTTTTCCTATACCAGATTTTCCAAAACTAATTTGAGTACTTTAATAATGTATGTTTTCTCCATGTGACAATTTAACAATATTTTTTTAAACTGATTTAAAAAAAACACAAATCTATATCCAAATGAAATAATGCATGGTACACATTTACATGCAATACAGCATTTTCTTTAAATTGAAAACCTTCATAATTACAATTAACAAAAACAGCACAGAGATTAATAAATATTACAGAATTAAGAACAATTAATTTTGTCTCTTAAAACCCCACAGGGCCCCCTTACTATTTTAGAAAAATTTAGGTCCTGCTATAGCACCCTCTATAATTTAATAGAACTGACCACCTCCCCAATGGATTTGCTGATGAAAAATAGATGAATATTAGTCTTCCTGTAACCTTCACAAATTATTGCCAAATGTAATCAAAATTCATAACTGCCCTATAACACTGGAGGAAATGCTACCTGTTATTCAATCAATGAAGTCTTCCTCCACCCCTGGTCCTGATAATTTTTTGGCCATTTGCTAAAAAAATGCCTGCATTTTTACCTCCAAACTTACAGACCTGTTTAACTCCATAAGAGATGGTCGCTTAGTTCAGCTACTACTGCAACAATCTCTGTGTTTCATAAAGAGGGCAAGAATCTAACAGTCTATGGGAGTTATAGGCCAATTTCTCTACTGAACATTTATTTTAACATTTTTGGCAAAATTTTGGTGAATACACTTAAACAATGGCTCCCTCAACTGGTTCACCTGGATCTAGTTGGGTTTATCCCTGGGTGTCAGGCCCTCAATAACACCAGGGGGAAAAAATTATCAAGCTGCGGGTTTGAAAAAGTGGATATGTTGCCTATAGCAAGCAATCAGATTCTAGGTGTCATTTTGTAGAATGTACTAAATAAATGGTAACTAGAATCTGATTGTTTACTATTGGAAACATCTCCATTTTTTCAAACCCGCAGTTTGATAAATTGACCCCCAGGATAGCAGTCACTCTAGTTCACCATATTAATGTTACTCGGACTCCTGCCTTGTTAATGGCTTTGGATGTGAAAAAACCTTTAATTACATTGGGTGACCTTTCATGACGCACATTCTAGAGTTGTAACCGCTTAGCCTCAGTTTTGGTTAATGGTACTCTTTCCACTTCATTTAATATTGCGAATGGGACCCGACAAGGTTACCCTCTCTTTCCTCTCATTTTTGCTCTTATAGTGGAACCCTTAGTTGCTAGGATCCAACTCTACCCTGATATCCATGGTATTAAAATTGACTGCTGCGACCACAAGGTCACCTAGCATGCGGATGTTCTACTCTCTGTTTCTAAGCCATCGACTTCTCTCCCTAACATGTTTAGTAAATTACAGCATTTTGGATCTCTCTCTAATTTTAAAATCAATGCGAGCAAAACAGATAGTCTAGATTTCTTTTTGCCTCCCGCTATTGAAAAACTTTTGGAAATTACCTTTCAATTTCAACGGCAAGTACATAAATTTAAATATCTGGGCATATTTATTGTTAAAGCTTTGAATTCACTTTTCAAGGAAAATTATTTACCCTCATTGCTGCTATTCAAAGGTTTTAGCCACTTGAAGAAATGTATTCATCTCTAGGATTAACTCCTTCAAAATTAATATTCTCCCTAAACTGTTACATCTATTTCAGACATTGTCTATAAATATGCCCTCCAGGACATTGACCTTCCTTCAGCAGATATTTACTAAGTTTATTTGGGCTGATAAGAAACCATGTGTAAGAGTAAAATTTTTACAACACTCTAGGCTGGGCGGTGGCTTGGTCTCAAAAAATACATTTGCAGGTGCGTGGCTTGACAGCCAAAATGGCTGGTTGGGATTGCTGAGTACTTCATACACCGCAGACGTATGAATCCATCTGACTCCATCATGTGTTGAAGTTTAATTATTGAACGAATGTGGTAATAAATAATTTTACACTACAATCAGTTGTGATGCAATTAGCGCGCAATCGAATAATTATTATTGCAACTAACAACATGTAAATTAGTCTAAACTATTTATTTTTGTTAATATAAAATATAAAGTGTTAAAGAGGCTAAATAATGTTTACAACATTCAAATTACATCAAGTTTGGTATCATTCTATCCGCAATTGCTTAAGAACGTTTTCAGTGTTGTTTATGTAGCACATTGCGAATGCTAGTTATAAATAATATCACTTTTCATACACCACATAGCCCATTCACAGGGATCATAAAGGAACCAGTTTGTACTGGTCTAGAGGCGGGAATCTGAAAAGGGACACCTGGCAATCTCATAAAACAATGACCAGAGTAATCATTTAATGAATCGTTGAGTTCTTGGGAGGTCAAGACCCTTCGATCTATGAATGTGAACCTTAATACTGTAACTGTATCTTTGTAATGTCACTGCTTTTTACAACTGTACACTGTATAAATTGTTCACCTCTGGCTTTGGAAACCAGAGCATTCGGATAGAAGCATGTTTTGATGCCAACAGGCACGAGCGTATACATACCAAACTTTGCCCTGTAATACTTTGCAAATAAAACTTTTGTGCTTTGGAACCACAGTGACCACATCAGAGAATCTTTGTTGCAAACGATACATGCTAACGTATAACCTCTTCTAGCCTGCCGCTTGTATGAGCCAAAGTGCTCAATCAGCCTGGGGACAAGTTGGGCTTTATATTGGTACCTCCAGAGTTCTCTCCTGGGAATCATGGCGATGACCCGTTGGTAGCTCTGAGCAATAGTTTCCTTTCGCACCAGAAGAACCTCTGCAGCCTTGCCTTATCTGACCGGGACTCTGCAAGGTAAGCCAACCCTCTCTACTCCTCTAACTGTGTTGGAGTTAAAGGTTCAGGTGCATGTGTGAGTTCCCCTGTGATGCTGTTGCAAGACTCTCATGAGGGTACTATTTCTTACTGCCCATCCTCCACAGTTGGACCTCACTTGCTGCCCATCCTCCCCAGTTGGACATCACTCCTCCAAGTTAATCAACCCTCATCACACATCTCTCCCAGGGACTCTCTTTCTACCATCTGTCTTGAGTGACAATCCTTCTATATTATCAGGATTACAAACCTATAAAAGTCTTGTACATTGCTCACTGGACACTTTTTTTTACCACACAAACTATACTTGTCATATGTCTAGGATCGTGCTGCTACCACCTGCAGTTCCTGAAATATACTGCATCTTTCAGTACTTCTGTGTCACTTTCTTCACCCTTCAGGAACTCTATTGAGAACTGTTCTATAGCTACACTTGTCTTCCCATTTTACATTTCTAACCCTCAGGTCCTCGTGACAGAGCTGATAACTCACTAATTGTGCTAAGAAAGACCCATTCCTGAGTCTCTTTTGCAACCCCTGGCTCCCTCTGGCACCCAACATGTTACCCCCAGTCCTTATTTCCAAGGCTCCGCTTGGAATGTTAAAAAAACCTATTTACCCTGCCCCTACTATATAGCGCTACTTAGAAATATATACGTATAATACAGCGCTCAATATCAGGAAGTACAATCTACAATTTGTTAGATATGGCAATATAAATCAACTATAACCCTACAAACTGTATATAGATCTACTCTTATAGCAATAACAGGAAATTATACACAGAATCAATTGTTGTAATACAATACTTATGTGATTATGTTAAATTTGTTCCAACTGTAATTTCCTGTCACTTATTAATTATAGTTAGAGGCCAATGGTCTCCAATGACATTTCCGTTATTTGTTTTTATTCCCAACTAATGTGTCTCCAGTCCAGGGTGGGAGCAGATACCTTCTTCCTGCATGCTAATTTGATACTTCCACGTTTCAATTCCCATGCCTTCCTCTTAATTCTGATTAATAAAATGACCATGACTAAAATGCTGACACCAATAATAGTGACAATAAAATGCCAATACATAAAATGGTGACATGTACGAAATTCTGAACATTATAAAAAGTGACACGCAAGAAATTCCGACACCAAAAATTGCCCCTTTTGTCCTGGCAGTGTTACTGTCGCCATTTTCAGTGATGGCAATCACACTGTTGGCATTTTCTTGTGTCAGCATTTCTTACATATATATATTTCGGGTGTTGGAATTAAATGCCTGTCACTGTTTATAACGTTTGGTATTTCCTTCTTGTCGCTATTTTATGTGCCTGCATTTTACTGTCACTCTTATTGCTGTCAGCATTTTTGTAATAGGAATTTTGTGCCCCACAGTTAGCTATTTTCCTTTTCTTTGGACAAATCACCACATTCATCAGAACATTCCCTCTGAATGTTTTCTTTGAGATTCAATTTGACAAATACTAAGTGGATTTTGAGGAAGGAATGTTATCTTACAATTCTTATGACACTGCTCCAAAATATACTTCAAACAAACAAGTTTTATATTTTATCAGGGGGTTGTGCTGCTCTGAGTCAAAGACAAGAACACCCTGTTTACTTTTTGGCTGTGTAGCTGCTGTTTACCCTCCCTCGCTTACATCCTTTTTTTAATATGGATATCACTGAATGACCCTTGCAAAATGGACAAGTATTGAAAATAAAATGATGAGAAAATATAGCCTTTTTTGGGATGTGTAACTATTGCTGACCCTCACAAACACTCTTTTTTAAATATAGATTTCACTGAATGACTTTTTCACAATTAAAGTATTAAAAAATAGAAAAAAAAGAAAAGATTAGAATATATAGCTTTTTTGGGAGGGTGTAGCTGCTGACCCTCACGCCTTTTTTTTCAATATGGATATCACTGAATAACCCTTCCAAAATGAACAGGTATTGAAAAATAGAAAAATAGAAAAGATTAGAATATATGGGACTAGATTTACTAACGGGCGGTTTTCAACGTCTTTTCCAGTGGTTTTAAAGCCGCCGGATTTACTAAAGGCCAAACCGCTGTGAAAACGGGCAGATTTATGTTTTTTGAAAAACACCACTTTTCTACTTCATCTTGACGGTTTTAACAGTGCAGATTATACAAACAGCCAGAAAACTGCTATTTAAATGGCCAAAATAAAATAGGTGGTTGTGAATGACGAGATTGAGCAAACTGTATAAAAAAATATATAACGCACCAGGAAGATCCCACACTTCCTAGAGGAATGCTTAGAGACAATGATAAGGAATTTTAAAGCTCCTTTATAAAGCCAAATAGCCTAGGAGTGGTGCACTCACACATCACACATCATAATAAGTAGAAATATTCAGAGAAAACAGAGATGTGTACACTCCGGAAATCAGATAAAACATATCTCAAAATATATTGATATACATTACATTAAAGTCAAATGATAAAATCATTAACAGAGTTAGCGAAATATTAAAAATGTAAATGAAATAATTGACCTGGTAAATAAACTGATAAAACTAGCAGACATTCTGCTAGAATGCGCCGATAGCTCTATTATTTTATAAATGTCTATAGGTGTATCAGAGATAGTAAGGCTGTATCTTTCTTAGCTTTTTAGCTTGGCCATTATAATTTGATTCCACTATATGGGGAAACTTCATTCCCAGGTAACTTATATCAGATGTATATAGGTAGATAGTGGAACCATATAAAATACCAGGTGTAGAACATGTGGAATTTTGGTATTGTTAGAGCAGTTAGATAAAGAACCCACTAATGTTCTTAGAAACATTCACAACCATGTGAGTGAAAAGTTTTCAACACACATTACATATTAGGGGGGTTTTGCATTCCAGTATAACCCAGGATCCTCGAGATTGAGCAAGCAGCATACTGTTTCTGCTATTTTGCCATTCTGAACATAAGAGAAAGTCCCATTGAACTTTAAATTATGGTTTTTTTATATTTTTTTATTTTTAATTATTATTTTTTGTTTTACTTTGTTTTGTTTTGTTTTTTATTGTTGTTTGTTGTATTTTTTTTTTTAACCATGTTTTTATATTTTGGGGACCAGAGGGCAGTGTGTCCTCCTCATGTGCAACCTTGAATTTTCAGTGGTAAGTGACAGACAATTGTCAATGTGTAAGTACCAATTTTGCAATGATTTCAGAACGCAGCATACTAGTGTTTCACTGCCAGGAAAGAAACACTGTTCATTTATTGTGGTAGAAAACCTAAAGTATAAATGAATATAACATAAACATGCACAGGATACACCTATTATAAGTACACGAGGCTGCAAATATTACAACATTTCATAGACCGGCAAAAAATGCACATTGCATGAATAACAAACAAATAAGATACAGGTTTTTTTTACCCACATACATTAGGCTACCTACGCCTTTTGGCAGGTGCATCAGATCTTCTGGAGACACTCTCTTCTCTTCCTCGGCCACCCCTGGTGCGAGCATTTCTCCTTGGCGGAGTACTTTGCACGAAGCGCCCAGGCGTACTAGCCAAACTGGTTTCTCTGGATGATATTGGCAACTGTAACCTTACCATTATGTCCTGGTGAATTTGAGCTGCCATACGATTCACATCTTCATTGACCTCTTTTACTGTTGTGTGTAAGGTAGGCACGCCTCAAATATCCAACAATATGCGACATGTGACATGTGTCTTGTTTGGGTGTCCATGAAAAGTGTTTGCTGGATCTGCAAATTGGCGATTAATTGGGCTATTTCTCGCCCTTTATCCAGTTCAGGAGGTGTAGCTTGCTGCGTAGTGTCTGATCCGCAGGAGCAGTTGCTTGTTCCTGGTGCCTAGACACAGGGACATAACCAAGATAAGTATATAGGAAGTTACATGTTTGATAATAGCATTTTGGACATAGGACTCCAAAACACAACAATTTTGATGTACAGAATCTTTACAAAACTCTGTCCTCATGAGTAGTTTATAAATTGGCCACACAGTCAATATACTATCAATAATGAACTTATGCCATTTTAACTCCACCCACAGTGCAAGAAGTCTCTTACAATTCAATGCATACGTCCAACAGATCAGTTATCGAGAGGACTTTTGGCTTTTTAAAGGTCAGATGCCGCTGCTTTGGCCGGTCTGGTGGAGCTCTTACATGTGCGCTGGATATTGTGTGGAATGTGATTGCTCTGTGTTTCTTTCCATAATATCATTATCTGAAGCGAGGTTCCATGGGTGCAAGATGACATTGATACTAGTCCTCCAGATTCCCAAGACTATTCTGACTTCAAAGCATGTGTGATTTCATCATACTTACCTGTAAGTATGTTTTGGGTTGGCTTAAAATGTATTACTTTCAGCAAATGGACAAATAACCAATAAAACTTTTATTTTATTTTTATTCTGTATTAAGTGGAATAAACAGGTAAAAATAGTGACACACAAAAATATATGTGAACAGAAAGAAAAAAATTTGGACTTGTGTCCGTGCTTGCCCCCTGGCCAAACATTTTATTTGTTAATCGCTCCCATGTGGAATGGATGATGGTTAGTATATTGTGTATTTGGTTCATTTGTTTTATTATTATTATTGTTTTGATATATCTTTTCAAAGAGCTTATCCAACTTTGATCGCTGCCCACTACCCCCAGCTTCTTCATCCTGCTGCTGCATTCTTTTGCTTACGTCACGGGTGTTGTCCCCTGTGGCCTTCTGTTCTACCTGACTTTGATCTTCTGCGACCCCAGCTGATATAATGAAAAAAAATAGATAACTTTATAACCATTATTTGTTTCCATAACATCCAAGTTTTTGCATCATATCAATAAATTACATTATATACATTAGTCATTTCATAGGTGAAATGTATATTTTTGGGTGTCATGTGTTTATATGTAAGTTCATTAGGAGAAAATGTTACACCAAATGATTTGACAATATGCATGAAGTTTAAAGTGCATAACTTTGGCTTGATTTTACCTATGCATTTATCATTAACTTTGTTATTGTCCAAGGGATGGTCACAGAAAATGCATAGTAATTTTAAATACATGGCCAGATTATCTAATAGGCAGTCTAGGGCACTAGGCTTTTTGATAAGGCATGTGCCTCCAAAATGCAGTCCTCTAGCTAGCACTGTGTTCACACTAAGATGAACCTTGCAGAGAATTTTTTTAAATGTAGCACCTCTGAACTCTGTTGGGCTAGAAAAAAAATGTGGAAATAAACTACACCAATAGAGCAAAAATATATTTACAAAATATCATAAATAATGTTGTGAGTTTAAAATGTTTTTTTTCCCATTTTATCCAGGTGCAGAAGAAATACTCCTCTTGGACATAATCATCCACAAAATAGAAAACAAACAAAAATCCAATTAAAGAATAGTTGGAAATGGTAAAAAAAAGTGTGAGCCTGAGTCATTAAGGAGAGCAAAGCAAAAAAAAAAAGGAGTAACTTTACACCTTGGCAAAACCATGTTGCATTGGAGGGGGAGGTAAATTTAAAATGTGGGGACAGATTTATAGTTGGGGTAGGACATGTCCTAGATCAATTTTAAGTTTCAGTGTAAAAATAAAATTATCAAATATTTGTTCTACATGACAGAAAAGTCAGTATTTTCTTTATGTGCAAAATTGCATTGTAAAATGGTCCAGGAGCAAACTTAGTCCTTTTTTTGCCTTGCTCACTTTAATGACTCAGGCCCTGTATGCATAAATTTATTTTTATGTTATTAATATTTGGCTTTATTAGGTCATTTTTGTGACTTTGGCTATTAATGTATATTGTTATACTGTTCATTTGGTTATAAAAAAAAGTTTGTTATTTAAAAAAAACATTTGTGTCTATGTTTTAATTTTTTAAAAGCAATTGTGTAATATATACATATTTGTTAATGAAGTATGATATAAAGAGGTTATTGTTATCGTGGAATAGTGTAGGGTGTTGAGGTAATGCAGTGATAGGGTTAATATGATTTAAATGATATGACCACTTTCAGAAGTCATTGCACGCTTGTGCGTTCTTCTGTCATTCAGGGTCACAAGGTAGTATGTAATACAATACGGTGCCTTTGCTCATACATCACATAAAGGAGCAAATGAAAACGCAATGATATGTGCATTCAATTTTATATCACGTAAGTGAGTTACTTCCAGGTTTATCAAGGAACGTATTGCCTGCATATGCTTGACCATGAATATGTATGTGCGTATGTCCAATTTATTTGAGTTTAAAAAAAAATGCACATTAGGTTCATTTTGCATTCTTAATGAATCAGGTCCATGGTGAGAAGTTCTCAAACACATGATCTGCTCCTAGCAATAAATAAATTACAATTCATGCTTATTGACGAAACCTGGCAGTTGCAAGATTTGCCACACATAATGCATACCCTTAAAAGCACAGCAAATGAAGTTGAAAAAGGATCAGTTTCCTTGAAGAAAGCCATACATTTAATGAAAAAAGGGAATCTACCTTTTACCATAATAATCTAGTTGCCTGGAAAACAAGATACACTGAAGTAAAATTCGCCTGGTAGGTTTAGATGGGGGTCTGGATAGAAAGAAACCTGAGGAATATCTGGAGTTGCTTTTAATGGAAATATTTGACAACCTTATGTGGTTGAGAGAGCCCACAGAATCCTTAAACAGCAAGGGTCTTCCAGAAGCCTCTGCAAGGCCAATCATTGCATCAACGATAAGGAAAAATACTGTATAATGATTTGATGCTGGCAAAAGAAAGAGGTTGGATTCATGGACTCATTCTTATTTAACAGCAGCATAGATCATTTCTATAAGAAAATAAGATGCACCATGACATCCATATCCCACAAACTATGATGTTTCCTATGGCCATTCTGTAAGTACAAATAGCAGGTTCACTACCTAACTTCAAGTCAACACTCTTCTCTAACTCTAAATCTGAAAGCAGAGCAACAACACTTTGAAATGTCTAGTAGAGTGTAGAAGATTTTACTTTCATTAATGCTGGGTTCACATTTTTCCCAAACTACACCTTTATGGAAAAGTCCTGACTTTCAGGAATTGTCTTTTCTGGCCAATAAGAAAATGAAGCTAAATCATCAGATAAGGACCTATGGGGATGCTTATAGCAAGAGAATTGTTGACTCTTTTGTAGAATATGATCTCCAAAAGAATGCCTGGATTGCATATGCCGCTTGGGTTAGATCAGAGGATAACATCAAATGAACATCCTAAGCATAACAATGATTAGCAACAGCATCTAAGATTACCGCTCCTATATATATATATATATATATATATATATTTTTATATATATATATATATATATATATATTGTATTTTTTTTCGTGCTATCTATGTTCCTGATATGATATCTCGATTCAATTTAAATTGTAATTTCACTATGTACCCTGTAAAATGCCCAAAGATTTTTTTATTATCAAAAACAATAAACAGTGATTTAACTGTACCTTTTGTCCTGGTCAAACATATTTATAGACTAGCTGATAAACTTCTAATGGCAATGCAATTTCCTTCCAATCTATATGTGGATACTTGCTTACATGGTGGACTAGTGGTAATGTAGATCTAGTTTTGACCATATGCAGAATGTGCTTCCTTTTACACAAGACAGGAAAAGCTTTGATACCTTCATCTCAATAGATTTTACTCCAAGAATTAAGGTCACTGACCATACGCTTCCTGGGTCAGTGCATTGCCCTGTATGTCAAACTTCTTTTACCAGATGTTGTTTTCATGATTGCACCTTACATCAACATGAAATTTGTCTCTAGCTGCCATGTGCATCTGCCAGAAAAGCATTATTTGGAATCCTTTCAAGACAAACCTATCAATTTGATCAGCTATAAATCACCATGATCTCAATAAGCATGGGACTGGACGACCAATTTCAATAACATAATATCGATAATTCTGCTCTTAACACACAATGACTAAAAAAGGTCAAAATGAATTGCAAAAGGTTTTTCACAAGAAATATTTTCAGACAATTACTTGTCTGAAAATATAACTATGTTTTTGCCATTGTTATTTTATTCCTATTCTATTCTTAGAGTGCAGGTTTTGCGGAATTTAAACCTCCCCTAAATTTGATTCGTTTGTCCATTTCTGGTAGTTACAATCATACTTTTGTTCAAAATGTAAAAATTAAAGCAGACACTGATCAGTGAGCACATTTGGGATCAATATTATGGAACTATTTCTTGCAGTAGTTTGTGCTGCATTCTTTGCTACCACACATGAAAAACACAGGTCATGAGCAAGATCAATGTATTAATTATGTTTTAACTAAAGGAGCATTAAGTACTTTCATGTTTTGCTGTTACTATTATTAGAGTAATTATATTATTCTGTTAATTAAATAGGGATAGATGTTGTATAAACACGGTACTGTCATGTTTAGCTGGCACCTAAGTGAGGCTATTTGTGAGGAAGTGGGGTTACAGGGAGCAGTTACAAGTGTATTTTTAAAATCTGAGATCTTTCTATTATTTATATGCTAACAAAATAAAAAGCATCAACTAGCACAAGTTGGGATAACACAGTTATACCAATAGAATCTCTAGCAGTAATTACAATTACAGCATTTTCTATAGAGCGCTAGAAAAGCATACATAAGCACAGTACATGGAAAGGTACTAGCTGGAGGGGCTCTTAAAACCATCACTCTTAGGAGACAAAGATAAGTGAGCGCAATTAGGATAATTGATGCAGGGGAGAGATCCCATTTAAGGCCAATTCTCACCATACCTGCCAAAGTTTAAATCATCATCATCAACATTTATTTATATAGCGCCAGCAAATTCGATAGCACTTTACAATTGGTATATTTAAATATGTCTGGGCATCCTCTGGGTATATAATCAATCAATCAATCAATCAAATTATTTATCCAGTCAAACATTATTGAGCACGAATGGATAAATAAAAATACATTTAGGGTAACTAGTCATTGAGATATAATATAACAACAGGCATGGTTTAGTATTTCTATAAAGTAAAGGCTTTATTGAAGAGATCAAAGAGATTAGTTTAAAGTGACATAGACAGCCAGTTTAAAGGGATCCTAGGAATATCATGGAGCAGACATGTCTCAGAAGACATGGACAACAGTTGGGAAGAAGGGATCTGTAACTGGGATACTCCCAGGAGGAGAGCAAGTAATATAACGTAAGTATACAAGGAATAGGTAAGTGAGGTAGGGTGTCATTTAGGGCAATAGATAAGTAGATGACTCGTAAGCAAGTTATGCAAAAAAAGAGGGTGTAAAAATTGGTAGTGAAAATTCTCTTTTAGGCATGGAAATCAGTGACTGAAAAATTTGTGTGTGAATTAAATGGTTGTAGTTAGAAGTATCCAAAATGATAATGATTCAACAACCAAGGAACATTTTAAATTACTGTATTAAATTAAATCCACATTTTTGGCCGTCCCATCTACATCTAAGATCTATCTGTTCTCCTATTACCAAGTTGCAAGCAGTCTCTTTTCAAAAATGTATTATTCTTCTAAACTCTGCTGTCATGACTGATAAATGCAATTCCTTTATTAAAAATTTCTTTAACACACCTATTCTTCATTGTATGAAGAGGCAAAGCTTCTAAAAAGTATATGAAGCATGCCGTCTGCCCAAGTTTCTTTTCTAGCAAACAAAAAACACTCTGCACTGTTCCAACATCAGTGGTAGATAAACTATTAATATCAACTTGTGCAACAACCTCTACCTCTCCACCTTGATTCACCAACTCAATATCCTTTACCATGCACATGCAGGGCGTAATTCATTAAGGAATATAAATGGTGATAAGTTTTGTATTTTGTGTAAAATCGGTTTGCGTATTCCCACAATCGAACTTTATGCCAGTGAATGCAGCAAAATCCAATTAATCTTTGAGCACAAAGTACCCTTAGGACAGCCTACGATTTCAGGGGCAGAACGGGGAGGGGACTGGATGTTTACATGTAGTCAATGTACAGTAACGGCAAGCCAAGCTCGAGCACATGCAGCAGTGTCCGATTCAAGTTTTGGGCATTTCAAAGGTACGGGATTTTCTGCTGTATCACTTGCACCAGCTACAGGTTGTGTGTGAATGCCAAGTACTAGTGATGATAGCTGCGTATACATGGTAGAACAAGTGTTTACATTCAGAAGCAACTGTAAAACAGCATTTTATGTACAGTAGATAATAATTAATAGCATTATGATACATACATTGATGTGAAAAAAAAGAAAAAAAAAACCATTTAATTTTTTGAACAATTTTGTCATTAATGACTATATAATTAACAGGTGACAATCTTTGAATACTTTTTTTTCTGTGCATTATTTGCATTCTGCAGTGTAATTTCTGTTATAGCAGAACGTAGCCAGACACGTATTCAACAAGAGACATATGTTCAGGTCCACTTCTAGTTGAATACGGACGTGCATATGCCCGATTGCCCGATTTATGTGCATTTTTTTTTTTAACATAATTTACGTTCATTTTGTGTGGCCTTAATGAATCCGGCCCCCTACCTCTATTAGCTCCTGGCAAGCACATAATTTCTCTATTTTCTTAATTACCAACTTCCAGAACTAATCTTTTCAACAGAATCCCATAACGGAAGCATTCAATGGACTGGGGAAATCACTTTTTTCCAGAACCATTAATTTCCTGGTAGCGCATACAACCTACATAAAGAAAACAGTGTATTGATAATTGTAGGCAGGTTATGGAAAAGCTGTAC
The DNA here is from genome assembly GCF_038048845.1 of Mixophyes fleayi. Classification (NCBI taxonomy): domain Eukaryota; kingdom Metazoa; phylum Chordata; class Amphibia; order Anura; family Limnodynastidae; genus Mixophyes; species Mixophyes fleayi. The sequence continues at coordinate 101,741,946 of NC_134408.1, read as the reverse complement.
AGTTTTAACTGTTGTTGCTATAAATGCTCACTGTATAGGAAAGAAGGTAATTGAACTGATTTAAATCATGTCAAGGGACAGTTTAGATTTTTTAGCTATTACTGAATCATGGCAAAATAATACCCATAACCTGGCCACAGTTGTTTCTGGATATGTAAGAAAAAAGGGAGGTGGAGTTGGAACATTCTGGCTTACTTGCGTGGAGCATCTGTCAAGAAATATTTCAGGCAAGCAATAATAAATTGAGTTCTCACAAATGGAGATGTAGTAAATGTGTCTATAACAGAGAACGGGTCAATCTTGGACCATTAGTCAGTGTGGCTCAAAATACAGACAGAAGTAAAGCAGGACCACACAAAAACAAAGTATTTTGAGGTGGTAATTGATAGGTGGTATGCAGGAATAGTAGAATAATCTAAAATCTACACTATGCTTTGTGTCAGCTATGTTAGTAAAAGTAAAAACAAGAGAAAACCTATGTGGTTCTCCAAGAAAGTTGTGGCAGTTATGAGTGCTAGAAGAACTATATTTAAGAAATATAGACAGACCAGGTCAGAGGAGAATAAAAAAGCATATAAAGACAGTAAAAAATAGTTGAAAAGGAAGACAAATTGTTATTTAGATACAGTAGCTGACAAAAAAACAAAGGGCGAAATAGTAAGACTATTATTTAAAATTCAAAAGGGTCACCTATACTATAGTGGAAATGTATACACAACTGAACTTTGCACAAAATATATTTACTGCAAAAGAGGTGTTGTTTGAACTTTCAAAATTAAAAGTAAGCAAGTCAATGGGTCCAGGTGGCATAGAGCCATCCATACTGAAAGACCTAAGAGCAGAGCTTGCAATACCAATGACCACATTTTCTTCATCAATCACAATTGACAGGTGTAATGCCAGATGATTAGAGAATATAACTATTTATTTATTACTAACTAACTATTAACTATAGAATGTGAGTCTGACATCAATAGTAGGAACATTAATGGAATCACTTAAGAAATGTTGAATACTTAAAATAAAACAAATGACAAGATCCAACACAGCATGGATTTACTGTTGGGATATCAAACAAATCTTGAAGATTTTGTACTACAGTGATAGGTCAGAATTTGTAAATGGATATGACTAATTTCAATTTTAGCAATGAATTTTATATGGTATGCCATAATAAATGAATTCAGAAAATGAGCATACTTGAGTTTGACTAAAAGATAGTGGAATGGATAAAGGTCTGGCTAAATGAGGGCTGATACCTATCCTTTACTTCATGGATATGGACTGGGTCCTGTTTTATTTAATGTATTCCTTAGTGATATTACTCATGATATTACTTGTGATCTATAAGGGAATTATTGGTGCTATATAAATAAATAATGATGATGATGATAACAAAGGGGTTAAGGATGGCAGTATTTTTTTAAAAAAATAGGAGGATTTCTAGAAGAACATGGCACACTTTTAAATTGGAGTGATGAAGACTGAAAGACTGAAAGGTAACATTACAAAAACTGAAAACATGAGGTTTTGATTGTAAACACTTATTTGACTGCTGGAAGGAAACCTCGCAATGACATAACGACAATGCGACAAAGCAAGAAATCCCCCAATAATTGCATTTTTTAAGTGAAAGTATAAATTTAAAATAAAATCTATAAGTATGTTATACAGAAGGATCATTTTTAGAATAATCTACATTTTATTGATGCAAAATTATGCTAAATCTTATATATAAAAATCATTGCTCTGTTTTTCTGTCTGTCTGGTTATGCATTCGGTCACCCCTGCACCGATTGGGATAAAACTAATGCAAGGTGGTAAAGTTGAATCCTGGCCCGGTTATCGGAGAGTTTGTTTTGTAGTGAAATTGCGCACAGCCGGCCAAATATGGACCATGTAATAGGTCTGTAAATAGCAGCAGCCAGGAATCCTAAGAATGTCCACATCTTAGGAACCATACAAAGACATACCACAGATTCAGTGCTAGCTAATAACTATACCATAAATTCTGCGCTCACTGATATTATACATTTAAGGTTTTAGGAGGGTTAAGATTGAACTTCCCGTTGCTGTACGTTGGGCATTACTTTGTCCTGGGAGCCTGTTCGGAGCTTTCCACTGGATGGTTTTAGATGAAAACTTCACAGAGTGGTAACATTGGATCCCAGAAGACATACCAGGGGGTTGTGGTCCTGGTCGCACCTCCTGTTGGTGTATGCTAGGCAGAACTTTGACCCAGGAAGCCTGTTCTGGGCCTCCTGGGATGGATTTATATGACATCTTAGCTGCTAATTATTTTTAAAATGTTAAGATGTTGACAGTTACAACCAACTCATTGATAACTTCATAATTTGATGATTTAAACTTTTTTTTTTTCTTCAAGCATTGGTAAAATCGTTAAGGATATCGCATCAGGAGAAGTTTTGTATCATGTGTAACCAGCTCAAGGGCACCTGAACTTGAGTAAACAGATACATCATAGGATGATTGCTGCGCAAGATGCATACACATGCTGCAATTTCATAGCCAATATTGGGCAGTTTGCCAATGAAGTAGTGCATGTGGCTCAAATATTACTGTGATGCCAGATGACAATCATATTGGGCATGTTTGTGGTCGTTTTCCAATGAAATTAACAGGAACCAGGTATTCCTGGTTCCTTGGCCAGACTGGCTGAACAGCCGGTATCCATCCAATTTGGTCACTTATATATGTGGACATTAATCCTGTTGCTTGGCATTGTGTATGGCTAGCTTTGCACAAAAGGTTTTCATATAAAGAAATAAGTGTGTTGCTTTATTTGTATAGCATTGATTATATGATATGGCTGTATTCATGCCCCTAGCTCCAATGTGCATGAATTATAAACAATAAGATTGGAAATTCCAAAAATAGCTTGTTAAGATTTTTTCCCTATGAACAAAATAAAAATATATGTCAATACCTATAAAACTATAAAAAAAAAACAGTCACCCCTGTTATTTATTTGTGTGTTGTTACCAGTAGTCCATATTAATATGATATACTTATGAAAAATGCATACCACAAAGCTTATCTTGGTTTATACGCTTAAGATTTGAATCTGCTATATTTATCCTATTAAACGTTATCTCATTTGTCTTTGTAGACTTTTCTCTAACAAAATTGTGCACTGATAATCCCCAGCTTCCAGCGATCACTCTAGAATGTCAATTCTTGTTATAATAAAACTCTAGTCGCACAATATATATATATTAAGATGTTATATTAAAAAAAATCAGGCAAGTAATTTAACTAAAAAAAAACATGGTTTCCATTATATTAATTTATTTGCTGTGATAAATTTTCGACTTCTATGAACATTCACAAAAAGGATTAGCTGCTTAACTCGGCAAGAGATTAAAGCACCATACTCATCCTTTACAGAAACGAATCTAAATATTTGCTTGGATGTAGTTTGATTGATAAAGCTATATATGGTCATTTTAATCTACACTAGCTCTGCCATCGCAGTAGATACCACCAATTAAAAATGTTGTAGGAAGAAAATGTACAGTTTATATATGACAGCTTACATTTTATAGCCCTGATGTCTGCTAAGAGAGTTAGCCCAGTTTATCACTTATAGGGTCTATCAATATTACCCAGTATTGTTTTCTTACTGTGCTTGTTTCCAAATTGTAAAGCACTGCAGAATTTCCTGGCACTATATAAATAAGTGTTGATGATGATGATGATGATGAGGAAGATGATGACGAAGATGAAGTGGTCACCTGTGGGTTTAGTTAGTGACCAAAAGCTTTGACTAGGCAGCAACTTACTTAAGAGGGGGAGCATTGCAATAAACAGTGACATAATACATTGTTCTAATGGATTATGTTTACATTTACAAAGCATTTTTGGTTAGATCTATAGATAAATACATAGTTATGTCAACAGGACCCATTTTAGGTTTTTGAAACATATGTCTGGATCTGTATTACCTATTTACTTGTCTTACAATAGATCAAGATAGTTTGTGGAAAATATGGAGCCAAACGAATAGCTTCTTGATTTAATGGATTATATTTTGGCAGTTCTGTATTAAATACCAGTGCTTTAAAATATATTGGTTATATGTCATTCTTAAGAAATAGGTGAAAACATTTCCAGGCTTGTTAACAATTAAGTATCACTATAAAATAATAAAAGTTAAACAAAGGCAAATATTAAAAAAAAACAGAACAAAGTCTGTGCACAAAACAAACGTAATAAATGGTAATAAACTTTTATTCCCTTGGCTTCTTCCCTATAAATGAAGGGTTAACAAGCATAACACCATTACACAATAAGAAGCAGAGTTGTCTTTGTTCTTGAGAACACAAAGCAGATGAGATCATACATTAATTCCCATGAGTAACCCCACTCTTCTGCTCAGGCTGTTTGCTGTATTTGGATGATTAACTTGGTGGGTGGGGTGGGTTACAGACTCTAGAGCCTTTTTTTTATGATCCTATCCCTCCTCCCAGACTTCTATTATCTTACCAATGCAGCTAAGCTGTTTGCGTTCACAAAATAAGGAAATCCTAGGCTTGGGTTTCACCTCCTGTTCATTCTTTGCTGAGTAGTGTTTTGCTAAAAATGTAATTCCTTTCATGGTCTTCACAGAGTCTACACCTGTTAAATCAGATGTGGTTCTGAGATTCAGTGGCTGACAGGGATAAAATGAAATTAATACAATCTGGAATTATTTGCTGATTGTGCAAATTTGCTTCTCTGCGAGACTTTAGATGTGCTGCGCTGTTACCTGGCTGTAGTTTATACACTGCATTGTTCTATATAACCTGGATTAAAACTAAAGTTTTGAAATCTAATAAGCTTTTTTCCATTGTATGTAGCTTGAAATGTGTGATTTATCAGTGATTGTTACTTTACCCATTGTATTATGTGCAATTGATTGCATTATCTATACCAGTTATCCTTATGACAGGTTATTATGGTAACAACTGGCCTTAGGATGGTAGATTCCAGTAATGACCATTGGATCCTGTGTATGCAGAAGGACTGCACAAGTGTGCACAAGAAAACTTTTGAGGGAAAATTTTATTATTATTATTATTATTATTATTATTATTATCATTTATTTGTTAGGCGCCACAAGGTATCCGCAGCGCCGCACACAGTACTAACAGTAGACTATACAGGGTGAAACCATACAGAACAATGAACAAAAAGTACCAATACTTCAGAAACTCCGGCTAGTCATATGCAGTAAAGACGGAGCGGAAGAACAGGTATGGAGACAGGAGGGGAGGGGGCCCTGCTCATACGAGCTTACATCCTAAGGGAGGGGATTATATTATTATTAGTGTTGGAATATTATTTATTTATCAGTTTTGATGCAAATAAACATGTAGGAACCTGAGAAGTCATAAGTAAACAAAGTTTTTTTTTAATATTAGCTGTATGTGTCTTGTGTGAGAGACAAAGTTAGTAACAGGGTCAGGATGATGAATGTGTATGCACATGGAGGTGTAGGCAAGAAACTAAAAGAAGGCAATTGTGATAATATTTCCTGTCAGTGTTAGTCTTTTCTTTACAGCAACACTTTGTGTTGAGGTGTTTAGTTGGAGTGGACAAGATAAGTGTAAGGTGAGACTGTTTTTTAGGGCAAGGTGTGAGAGAAACGGAGGATCCACGGGAGAAATAGCTGCTTGGCGCAGTTCCATGGATTCCGACTAAGAGGAGCTACCACATTAGAGAAAATGTTTACCAACTGATTATCCGAATGAAGTGTGGGGGGCCAAATGGCCCTGACACCACCTAAACACAAGATAAACTCCCTTACTGCTTGGTCAGCACAAATCTGGCGTCAGAGTAGCTGCGCCCCCTCTAAACTCACATTGATGTGCCCTCATTAAGCAGGTCATGTAACGGATTACTGGATACACTACTAACCTTGATTAGCGCTGGCTTACCTGAGGCGCGGAGTCTAACGATTTCCCCGGTATTCACCAAGAACCGCCGCAAGGCGGGATGGGCTTTGCTGCCAGGAGTCGCAGGTCGCGGTCCTCAGGTTTGCCTCAAGATGTAGTACAGCGGAATAGGAGCAGGATGAGAATAGTCGGACAGGCCGGGTTGGTACACAGGTAGGTAATGCAGACAGATACGGGAGACAATCTCGGAGTCAATCAAGCCGGGTCGGTACACGGGTCACCAGAACAGATGCAAAGTCAGCTAGCCAGGTCGGTACACAGAGATGGCACATAAACGTATAGAGGAAGGAGCGTCAGACAATCCGGGTCAGGAGCACAGGCAATCAGGAAGGTCAGCAAGCCGGGTCGGTACACAGGGGTAACAGAGTCCAGAAGGGTTAGCAAGCCGGGTCGGTACACAGGAGATCAATACACACAAGGAGCTGAAACCAGGAGGACACAGGAATCAGGAGCCAGGAACAGGTAAGTTGCTCTGACACTTCTAGAGTGTCAGAGCGCTGTTTAAATAGGAAGTCCAGATTTGAATTCCCCGCCCAGGTCTGGCGGTCATGTGACCGCCAAACCCGGAAGTGCGGCTTCCCTCAAAAGGGGAAGTAACCTGCGGCCAATCAGTGATAGCGCAGTATGTAACAGCTGCTGATCGCAGTGTCTTCCTACCATGCTGGTGTACTTAAGGGACCGACAGCCTACCACAACTGGGCCTGACTAAAACCTTCAAAAGGCTGTAAATGTGTTGAATGAACTGCAATGTAAATGGTTTTTTTTTAACTGATATATAGGTGTGGTCAATTACGTACCCACCAAGGAACTGTAGAGTTCTTTTTATTGACCAGTTTAATTTCTTAACTAACCTTCCCATGATGTTCAGGGGGATCTCCAATCTCCAGGTGGTTTGTCCCGCCTAAATGTAATATCAGCATATCAGGAGGTCCGCATGTTTCGATCTAGCGCGACAGCCACGGTAGCAGGTCACCCCAGCAGAGGCCCCATCTAACAATGCCATTAATCTTTACAGGAGTAGAGAGCTGAGGTTGATTTTCCGCCATTTCCTGTCTGGCCACCAAGTGCATGTATGAGTGGCCCATGATCCATATGCGTTTAAGTTGCTGCAGAACACCTGCAAAAAGAAATTGTTCCGTGTCAACTGCTAAAACCAAACAAGTGTCAAGCAAATGAAAGAAAAAACCTGAAAAACCCTGGAGGCACACCAGTAATCAGAACTTGGCCCAGGGAGAAAACGGGAAAAATCCCTTAACGCCCGACACAAAGACTAAGCTTGGTTTACTGGAGGGAGTAAAGAGAGAAAAAAAGAGAAAATGAAAGAGGTGGGAGGCAAAAGTCAAGCGCAACAAATTAAACGTTCAAGCATCAGGTCTTATGTATTTTTTATATGCTGATGACTTCCATCTGCCAAGGGTTCCTATGGCTGCCACTGATGACCAGCCAAGGCCAAGGACATTGCCACCCCATTTTAGAAGGAAAAGGTGCCATATAGTGCAGGGTCTAAACCCATAACTGTTAAAGCTTGTTTCAATAATGCAAGGAACTGAAATCCAGTAAGGGACAAACTATCCCTGTGACCAAGAAATAAAGGGGGGTAGGTGGGTATAACAGCCTGTAGCTGTCAAGTTAAAGTTATGGGACAAATGGCTTTTTTTCATGTGGCCTGATTTCTATCCAACTGCCTTTTCAAGTTTGATCCTTCATAGATTTGATAATCTTGCATGTCAGGTGTGTATCTTGTATAATCACGTGTTTGGCCTGATGATGTGTTACTCTTGAACTGCACTATGAGCTCAGAAATTCTAAATATTCCAAAGAAGGCGAGCACAAAAGGTGTGCAAAACAGCAATAATTCAAAATGATCAAGTGTCACAGACTGAAGAATGCTAACTAGTTTAACTAGTAGTTGGGTTATAATGTGTCGTCTAGTATTTTCCGGGACTGGTTTGTCCTGTGACCTACCTTTCAGCGCTTTGAATATCATGAAGCTATTAGTAACATCTGAGACACCATTAAGAAGCAACATGAATGATATTCTTGAGGCCATGGCTGTCTTGGAAGACCCTTCTCTATAACAGTGCCACAAATATTCTACTATGGCGTCATTACGACCTGTTTCTGGAATCCCCTTTGCTTCGAGGAATTAGGACCACTGGTGCCACGACTTCAGATACGCTTGCCTGGTAGATAGAGCTAGTGATCTGCAATGTTGTTCTTTATACTAGGAACATGACAGGCATTAATCGTGATATGTTCTAGGCAGCGCAATATGAGGTGACGAAGCAAAGCAATGGCAGGAGGGGATGATGCATTAAAATCTCTGAGAAGCCGGAGCAAGTAAGTCATCTCTGATTTCAGTAGATTAGTGAACCGAAGCGTGTGGTTTGGTTCTGCCTGCTATGGCCCTATGTAGTTTTCTACAGAAAACTCGGCCTTGGGGATGACTCCACATGCAAAATTTAAAAGGCCCAGGAGTGATTGAACTCTGCGTAACGGACATAAATGCGAGCCCTGAATCGCCGTTATAACTTCTATTATCTTTTGAACTTTCTGGTTAGGCAGCCGACAATAACCTGCTGTTGTGTCTATTTCTATTCCTAATAAAGACAAACAGGGTGTTGAACCTTCCGTTTTGTCTTGCGCAATAAGTACCCCCAACACCAGGAAATAAGCTGAGTTGCTGTAAGAATTTCCTTACTCTGGAAACCATCTAAATAATGGGCTATTCCACAATGTCCCATTCCTGCTTGAATGCATCAATGGAGGAACATACTGAACCTCTCAAAGTATGCGCAGGAGATTGAACAGCCCATGAGTAGGCAACAGTTGATTTAAAACTCCTTCTGCTGTCTAAAACCCATGTTTCCGAAGGACTCTGGATGTAAAGGTAATACCCGGAATGCCAACTCAATGTCCAGCTTGGCTAGAAGTGCACTATGACCACATTCCTCCACTAGCGCCAGTGCATTTTCAAACAACTGGTAACTGACCAAGCTATGTCATTTACTGAGCCTCGCGCCGGATATGAAAGGTGTTGTATCAGCCAGAATTTGCCTGCAGTCTTCTTAGAAACGAAAACTATTCGAGATACAATAAGATCCGGAAGTGGGGGATACTTAAATGGGCCTAATATGCCACCTAAACTAACTTCTTTTCTAATTTTCTCATTCAGAACTTCTGGGAGAACATAAGCGGATTTTACATTAAGGGAAATAGAGGGATTCAAATCCTTTTGAACTAGTATTCTAAACCCAAACTGAAAACCATTCCTCAGGAAAATGGCAGAATCTTGGTCTGGACAAAGATGCAGACATCTGTCCAGCTCCATCAGATTTCCTGGTGAAGGGGCCTTAACTTGGAGCTGCTGCCGAAGATCTGTGTCCTTGGCTTGCGCTAGCCTAGCGCATTCGGTGGCAGGATGTGAACCTCTACATGTGGAGCAAACGTGTCTATACTTGCATGCTGTGCTGCGGGAGCAGGTCCCTGAATTGAAGGCAAAACATTTGTTCTTTGGGTGGAGGTATGCTGTCACCCTCCCCAATGATTAAAAACTTTTAGGACCTGAAGATGAAGCCTGACTGCTAGTTCACATCAACTCCATCCAGATGTCTATGTCCTTATAACATAAAGGTAAGCTACTCATTTTTCTCCTAAACATCTCCTCATACGATCGGCATATATTGACATCATTCCTAGCGAACCTGTCTTGGCTCATATGTAAATAGCACCAGAAGTTCGTATGTTCTTCTGACCTATATTCGATGTGGATAGCTGCAAAAACACAGTATCCATTAATCCAATTGGGAAATTACTTTTATGCGTCTTCGCCCATGCCGTTCTCACAGGCTGCGGTAAAGCCCTTTTTGCCATTTCTGTTAACATGAAGATGTCCATGTAATACCTTTTTTTGATGCTATCCCGAGTGCTAGGTCTGATACCGCATAATAGAGTTCTTGACATGCCCCAAGTCACCGACGCGTGTGCCCAGCTTCGGCCCTAAGCTTTGATATATGCTTTCCTAGCAGCTTGGTCTGGAACAGCTTAATAACCATGCGCGGACTTTCCTCGCTGTGTGAAGAATCCTCACCTGTGCTAGCAATAGGTGGGCTAGTGCTACTGGTGTGTGTGGTAAATAAATTGTCCTCACTGGAGGCAGCCAAGGTGGCTGACTCACTCACATTTCCTGTGGTTGGTTGACTCCTGCTATCCAGTCATCAGATCCGTTTGGCATGTCGGAGACTTCTGTTGTCTGTGGTACTTGCCCGGAATCAGTCATGCTCGGGATTAAAGTATTTGCATTAAGAGAGCACGTTAGTATCTGTACTACTTAGATTAATTGCCGTAATAGAATCATTATTGCGAACTGGCTGTGGATAAATTGTGTTGGGACGGGAGTTTTCCAACCCGACTTGAGAATCTAGGAAGGAAGAATGTTCCCGTATTTGAGTATCCCTAATCCTGTTAAGGGTGGAGCTAGATGGAGGGGTGAAGCGCTGCCTATGTGTGCCTGTTGAAGAGGGTGGTGAATAGGCACCAAGACGCTCAGATGCTGCCTGTCTGTGACTAAAGGGGCTAACATAGTTAAAACGATGATAAGAACATTTATGTTAATCTAACTGCGTATCTTGTGAAAAGGCAGCTGGTGGGAATTGCCATTGGGATGGTTTATCTGCGCAAGCATGATGGTAATCCATCACTAAACCTCCAGGTGGATCGTATGTATACCTAATGCGAACAGGGGAAATGGGTAGCCTAGAGAGAGCAGTGAGTTATAAATCCTGTATATTTAACCTATCCACTTCATGGCCATCATACCTTTAAGAAAAAATGGAGGGTGAAAATTGTGGGTCTCTGTGCTAAAATCCCCTCTAAGTGAAGGAATGTTGACGTTGGTGAAGGTGTGGGTTCCTCTGGACCACGTCTGAAGTATCAAATGCGATTTGGGTTTGATAAAGTGATCTGTGCACCGGGGGTGGGTCATTATAATATTGCACTCCCCATGTAGATCCTCTTGTGGGCTCAGTGGAAAATAAAGCTTTTGAAGAGCAGGTCTAGACAGCCACTACTGTCTTGAATTCTTGTCAGCAGGGGGGAGATTAATTGCAGTGCTAACCAGTACATGTTAGCATTTTGGGAAAGTCTTCCCTTGGACACAGAATGGTGTGTGTTACTATTGGGGCTCTGCTTATGGAATTTGTTCCCCTTGCTATGCACCAAGGATGTTTTTTATTGTGAGCTGAAACCTAATCCACGGCTGGGCTACAACCTGCTCTGGAGCCCTCGTTCTGCGCATGTGTGAGACTGACGGCGGTTCAAACTGAACTGCCGGGCCACGTGATCTGTCCCCGACACTCCTGCTCTTGTGCTGGAAGAAGGAGTAGTTGAAGGGGTTTGGAGGGGGTTGCTGCCAGTGGCAAGAGCGTGAGCATTGGGAAGTGATTTTTCCGTGGCGCAATCCCCAAGATGGCCACCACAATGGGGAGTCAATTAATCTCAGTCGGCGTCAATGGATCTCTTAGGACAGAACATGGTGTTGAATGAGAAAAAACGAGGGATGAAATTAGAAAATCCAGAGGTTAAAGCAGGGAAAAGGGAGAGGAAAGCGTGAGGCAAGGTGAAAGAGAAAAGAGTAGGGGAGGGAAAAAGGGATATTAGTGAAAAATGATAAAAGGGTGAAAACGAGAGAAGCAAGTATATTTAAGCTAACAGAGATAGAAAAAATTAAAGAGGGGAAGTGTGGAAAGACAGAAACAATAAATTAGAGAAAAATAACCGAAAAACAAATTAAACCAGACTAATGATATGAATCCTTTGTTTTCTGGAAAGCTCTTCCATACTGGATCTCATGCAGCAGAGTAAAGGCAGGCTAGCAAGAAGAGGTAACCTATAACAAATTCCAGGACACTCCCCCAGGACTGTGATTGGTCGGCCTGGAGTTGAGAAATTAACCCTTACAGGTCAGTATAAACTAAAAGTGTCACAAACAACATGCGTTTAAGTGACTTTGTCAATAGGGACTCTCTTGTCATAACATTCACCTTGAGCCTTTTGAGTAGATGGGGGACAATTTGTACACACTTATACATGTCTGCTGGAGTAGTGTTATCTATGTAACCATTTGAGAAGAGCTTTCTGTGCCATTTACCAAATTCAGCACACGTGAAAGGTGCCATGTGTGCATTATTACCTTGCATATATATTTTTGGTCAGGAGTAATGTTGTCCACCTTTAAAGGGTTTGCCAAACTTTAGAGACATTTCATGTTGTCAACGACTGCTTGCTGGAGAGGTGTCTAGGTCACCAAACTTGAGGGAGAACAAACCATGAAATGGCTAATATATCTACTGTATTTCTATGTAGCGTTACTCTGGGATATTATGTGACATCTGTTCAAAACTCAGCAGTTTTTAGTTTATATGGCAGCAGATGTACATTTTATGTGGGAGAAAGCACATGGCAAGGTGGTAGAACATGAGGATGATGGAATCAAAGATAGTATCAGTTGTTTCATATTATTAATTAATATGCTCTTGGACTTGAATTGTTTATTGTTCCTGCTACTTTTACAATCATTGATAGCACAACCAAAGCATTCACTCAGTGTACATTAATTAGCTAATTTCTCTATATATTGGTCTTGAAATAAATATACCCTTTTACTATACAATTATTTATCTGCTGTTAGATAAATCCATATAAAAAAAGACCTGCAACTAAAGGACAGAACACAGTTGGCACTTGGACTATATATGATATGATATTAAAACATATACAAGTAGCAAGTAAACATTAAAACACCTGAAAAAAGTACACAGTATTATTCTTATTGTTATTGATTTGTAAAATACCAAAGTGCTCTGCAGCACTGGACTATGGGAAAAACAGAGCACACATAAAACAGGGATATACAAGGTAGACAAAAAATTCAGATGAGAAAATGAAAGTTTAGGTAGGGCCCTTTTCATGAGAGAGGTTACCTAGAGGTTAAAGGGCAGAGCTGAGACAAGAGGAGCAAATGTTTCTCAGAGTGAAGATTGTACTAATGTGACTAGAGTAGTAGGCTTTAGTAAAAAGGTGATCTTACAGAAGGTGTTTAAAAATTGAAGGCTTGAGAAGACCCTGAGCAAGCATGATAGGGAAGCATGATAGGAAATTCATAGGAGTGTGAAGTCTTCTAGGTCAGGGTGAAAGGTGGTCTTTAGAGAAGACAGATAGTACAGGTCAGAGGGCATGAGGGAGAGTATTTCAAGATGAGGTTTGACTTATATAAAAGGGGTGTAATTGAGAACATTGTAGAAGAAGGTGAGTCATTTCAATTGCATTCTGAAGGCTAAAGGACGCAGTGTAGGGACTTGCAGAGTGGTGAGGTGAATGTGAAATGGTAGAAGAAAGATCAAGTTTATAGTGGAAATGTCTCATTAATCAACACTTTACACTCACTGCTAGATGGGGAGAAGGACTTCTCCATTTAAGAAAACTGTTTTATCTTGCATCGAGAAATAAAGATCTGCAGATTTCTCTTGGATATTTCCTCTGTGCAAAATCATTAATCACTCCTAACAAGAAAATGTGGCATATAATAAAGTGTGATAGAAACCTAAAATACCTAAAATCAACAAGGAATTTACAGTTAGACACTAAGGCCCTGATTCATCTTTGAATGCAACCTGCTCACTAGTCACATTTTTAAAATGAACATGGAACTTGAACGCATATGCACAAGTATTGAAATCCAAGTGGATCTCAAGATTTGTGTCCTTTTCAATCTGGATATCAGTACTCTCTACCTAAACAAGGATTGTTGTGTGTTAACAGACAGAACAGGATACACACATGCATATGTGCAATATCTAGTCCCGTCAGAACACATGAATGTTATAAAAGAAACTACCAACTCATAATACTATAATTATTAATAAAAATAGGTGTTTTTCTAAAAAAGATTAACATTAAATAAATAAATCAAGATGTTCTTAATGTGTATTATACATACAATAAATTTTAATACTCTCTCTTACTTGCATACACATGCTGTATGCTATCCAGTGGCACACATACATGTAATTTTTAAAACAAAGACAATGCCAGGACAGTCATCACTTTCAGACGGCACATACACCTACCCCGTAGCTGATAAAAATGATACGACTAATAAACCCATACATACAAGATGCCCGGAGATTGAATCGGCCACATCAGCGCTGGCATGCACTTACTGTACATTGCCTACGTATACACAACCCTTTCCTCCCCCATTCTAACCTCAAGTCGTAGGCAGCAGTAAATACAATTTACGTTTGGACATGAATCATCATCATCATCACCATTTATTTATATATTGCATGGAATTGCGTTCAGTGGTGTAAGATCCATTTCTGAGCATGTGCTTGAGCAAAGGGACTTATGTCCAAAGATGACTCAGGCTTTAAGGTTCCCATTTAATAATAGGAGTAAATTCAGCTAGAGAATTCAGTTTTTCTACTTGGCAAAGCATGTGGGCTAATTTACAATGTACAAACAGATTTAGAGTTGTGAAGGGGCCACATCCGAGCTCAACTCTAAATGGCAGTGGTTGTCCATTATTTGTATGCTACGTGCAAAAGCAGGCAGTATTTTTTCTGCATGCAATTTTAAAAACATTTAGTATGGACACCTTACATTGCAACATGGTTTGTCTGGCTGCAAATTTCAATTTTTTTCTGGATTTTCATAAATCTAAATCAGGCGCTAAGTAGTGTCACCTCCAAATAATACGGAAGAAAACGCCAGACTCTGATTGGTCTTTCTAACTTAAGGATGGTATCAGAGAGGTGTTTTGAATGTTAGCGCTTTTTCAGCTAGTGCTCATAGCACTCAATCACTCCCATGGTAAAACATTGAAGTGAAGGGGACATTCCTCTTCCGTCACAAGGCAGTGATCTAAGCTGTGAAGACGCTGCATGCAACGTTTTTCTGAGCTTAATTGCTCCTTTGTGACCTCTTTACTTCAATGTGTCACCATATGAGTGATTGAACAGAATCAATTTGTAACTGGGAATGCTCAAGAGTCTAAGTGCCTGCCTGACACCACCCTTAGTCAGAAGGCATATGTGCAATTAGGAAAAGGCTATGTGATGAATAATATACTCTGTATAAGTACCTCATTTGAATCTGTTTATCCCTGAAGCTGATGACAATCACTTTATTTGCCCTATTTTTAACAATTAAGCAGTGGTTTGGAGTAGAGGAGTATTTTCTTCACCTGAACACTGTATCTGTATGTATCTATGATAACAACTTTCAAGGGGCTGATTCCACTTTAAACTGCTCTTTATCTTTAACTGGTAATGACCTGTGGCTCCCCAAACTATCTTTCATTGACCTCCTCCATATAGATCACCTTCTCCACATGCATTGCTGATTAGGATAGTCAGACAATGGAGATGGAATATCACACTTCCAGTTAGTTTCCAGGGGTGCCAGAGTAATCTTGGACATGTACATATGTTTAATGATAGTATCCCTTGATTTTGTTGCATTTGGGGGCATCTTTGGGGAAATGTATTGTACTCTGGGGATATGAAAATGAGCAGAATATTTTCTCAGCTTAA
The DNA here is from genome assembly GCF_038048845.1 of Mixophyes fleayi. Taxonomy (NCBI): domain Eukaryota; kingdom Metazoa; phylum Chordata; class Amphibia; order Anura; family Limnodynastidae; genus Mixophyes; species Mixophyes fleayi. Next base: position 101,726,396 of record NC_134408.1, on the reverse strand, counting down.
TTCAACATAACTCACATGGTCAAATTGGGTCAACTTCAAGAATTGTTAATGGTTTCATGCGAGAACAAAGTGCATCTGAAAACAAATCAAGCAAATATATTACAGTTTGAAGAAGAATGCACAATATTAAAGGAGTGACTTTATTATGTATTAGGGTGAATATACACTAGAATAGTCTTTGACTCCCATTAGGTGATTTTCATCGGCTTTTAGCTGCATTCACTGGAAACTATGGTAAAGGCACAGTCTGTACTCATTGACATTTTGTTTCATGCGATGGGCATACCAAAATACTAAAAACGGTGTTCAGGTCCAGACAATGCATGAAAACAAAATGCAGTGTGTAAAACCTGTGCATTTCTTTGAGACTAATGATACAGATTCATGCTGTGGTCATCATCTGGTGGCTACAGCTGAACGCTGACTCAAGCTGCCTGATGGGAGTCACACAAGTTCTTTTAGTATCCACTCACTTTAAGGATCTAGACCCATATATAAGTTTTGAAGCTTTTTCTATAATATATTGAAACAGATATTTGAGTGCGTTTACATGCATTTGAAATAAACTTTTTAGCATTATTCTTTTGCTAAATGCAGTCAAATATGTGTACTCACACTGATTGTTATTGGAACAAATTTATCTGAGCAAGCCACATTTCAATTCTTGAACTGGTTGTACAATTAATTTTAAAGCTACATTTTTTGGGGGGGGAATTTATAGAATTTTAGAACCATTTTAAAAGATCAAAAGTCAAAGACGTCTGACCATGTTCAAGCTAGTTCAACCATGTGTTCAAGCAGACGTTTGTGTTTGAGGTGCACAAGTTAAAACTGAAATATTTTGGAGTTTTAATTGAGAACGGCGAATCTCATATTGTCAAATAGTTAACCTTTCAAGAAAAATCTTGAATGCATACCTGGAACGGTAATGGTGAACGCTATGTGCAAATGGAAAACATGAAAAGCTAATCACGTGTACCCAGGGACGGATCTAGGCAACTGCTCTACCCGAGCGATTTTAAGGGGGCGATTTAGGGTCCGCCCCCTTTCTAATTTCTAAGGCTACCGGCGGCTGTACAGTATGTGCAGGTCCGCTTGGCAGTGACAGTCTGCTGCCCGGCTGCTCTGATTGTGTTTAAAACACAATCAGAGCAGCCGGGCAGCACACTGTCAATGCTGAACGGACCTGCACAGTGTGCAGCCGTCAGCAGCAAGCCCCTGCTAGGGGGGGCGATCGCCCCGATCGCCCCCCCCCCCCCTGGATCCGCCACTGCGTGTACCAGCCACAAATTTAGAACCCACAGTTTTAGCTAATTTCAATACGTATGGTAAATACAAAGTGCAAATGGTAAACCTTGAATGTGAACCTCAAATGGGAACAATAAGCGTGACTGACAAACCTCAAGTTCTACTGGAAAACACGAGCCATAAATTTCAAACCCACTTTGATTCAAGGTATACTGGCGATTGTGCCACAAACTTGATCGGGGCATTGTAACGGTGAAATTCAAGGGTGTGGACTCTTACAGTGCTTAAAAATATATGCTTGCATTTAAACATGCAACTGCAGATGCTAAATCTGTATATCAAAATAAATGACAGTCATAGTGGCAGATTCAATTGTAAAAATAATCTACATCAGTTGCCTCTGGAATGGCAGCGCTGATTTTTTTTTACAGTAATCATCACTGCTCACACTCCATAGATTTGCGAGTAAAAATGAGCGTTAATTTTTACCATAGTAACGGTTAAAAATGCGCAGCCAATTGAATCTGTTCCATAGTTTTAATAATAGTTCAAAGTTATTTGTGCAGCAAATATTTGCCATTTTCCCTTACCCATATCTATTTCATATATAAATACAAATATATTATTCTATCTACTGGAACGTTATAATATTATACACTATAACAATTGCAAATTAAATAGTCATTCACTTTAAGGCTAGTATGATGCTGGAGCTTTAAGGTACAGCAAACTAGTCCTATGTTCAACAGCTGCAATTGTTTATCTTTGACCTTAACTATCTATGGATTATCATCATCACCAATACTTATAACGCAAACTATAGTATGTCATTTATTTTTTCAGCATAACTTTTTTATTTCTTGACTTCATGTCACACTTTCTTATTTTTATTTTTTGCCATGTCTTGAATTCAAACCATTCTTTTATGTCTCCATGTGATGTAACATAACAGCTCTCACCTGACATAGCCTCAGCTTTAGGAGAGCTTTATAATATTGTTTTATTTTATATTTAGCTGAAAAAAACACTGAGTTCAAAAGTGCAGTCTGACTCTAGCCCAAACGTAAGTTAAAAACTACCAGTTGGATCAATGATGAATTGTTAATTTAAGACAAGCTAACTTCCCGACTAGTGGTATCAGTAATAGTGCCTATATTACTTATTAACATCATATATGTCTCTTTACATCTACAATAATCTTAATTTACTGTACAGTTTTTTTTATGTTTTGAGACTTTTCATCTATTGTGGCTTTATTTTTACTTATTGTTGGAATGTACAAAATAAAATATATTCACATATGTTATATGGAAATAATTTCCATCCCTATTGGTAAAATAGATTCCATTACATTATATTAATTAAACACTATCCAGAGCCCTGTGATCAATGCCCATGAAGTGTTAAACTAATGTATGTACACACAATGGAAGTCAATGTTATGTTGCCAGGAAGATAATAGGCCCAGCTGGGTGTGTGGAAACATTGATTGAATGAATCACAATGGGATTTCTTTTATCAGCACACCCAATATAGTATAAGTACAAAGGCACATGGGAGAGGAGGAGTCAGGGACATCACTGCACAGGTCATCTCATTAGACTGTTTTTATTGCGTGACCTTCAATGTTGAAAAAGTGTCCTTCTCATCCTCCACCACAGGCATGTGCCCATGTGTTGATAGCCTGTGACACTGCATGAATGCATCAAATCTTAGAGCATACTGCCTCAATGTTTAATATTATTCTCCCATTCCTCTTTTGTCTTGTTCTTTGCTCATTTCATCTGTCACGATTCTTATTCTTTATACCCGGTATGAATAAAATAATCAATTTCTAAGAGTTACCTAGCTGTTTTATTTCTTTCTAGTCTATTTTGATTCATTACTTAGTGATATCAAATCTGGGAACTGCTAATTCCATATTAAAATGTAGTAATTGTTTCTTTTGCGTAGATGTATTATCATTGACGATTTATATAAATAACTATTGTTTGTCTTTTTTTTGCATTGTGACTTTTATGCTGCTTGAGTATATGCTTAAAAACATTTTCAAATTTATATTTTTTGCCAAACAGTATGGATGCAAACTGTTCTTTTATTTCTCCATATAATGTATTTTATATCTTTATTTATCTATCTTCTTATCTGCCTCTCTCCCTTTACTGCAGTCTCTCCGGAAATTTGGTTGTATCTCAAAAGACGTGAATGCTTAGCAAATACAAATGAGATATAACATTTAGCTGTATTTTATTATTATTTTAAAGCAAAGATTTATATTTATTTTCTTGCATTTATGCTAGTGGCCTTATAGAGAATATTTTTTCATGATATATATATTGTAGCTATATACCCATCCTATTACAAGTGACAGTCATTTCTCTGATACAGACAGCTCCATATAATCAAACTGCTGACATTTACTTTAGATGAACTAATTGATCTAGTATATTCCCTGTGTCATGGAAGCAGAACAGTGGGTGGATGGAAAGGATTCTTCTATCACACGGTTATTAGTAGTTAACAGGACTGGCATTAGAAACAAAAGACTGGGTAAGGTATGACCCCAACATTTATCCAAAACCCAAATTGTACAGTATGGTAATAGAAAGCTTATATTGGACTCAAAACAAACCTTATTCCAGGTGACCCTTTAGATGTTGAGGGCCAAAGACAAATAAAACCTTACCCATCTCCAAAAATAAAGAGAAAATATTATAACTGTTATTTGTTGGGATAGATTCCATTTCTTCTGTTTCTCCCGCTCCAAAGAACTCTTCTCTGTATAAGAAAAATGTACAGATTAAATCTGTGAACATATTGGTAATCTGCATGTCTTTGTGAAAAACAAGTATATGTCTTGTAATTCTTACATTGAAGTAGCCAACAAACTTTATCACTGCATCTTAATTATTATCAAACCACACAAACAACTTCTTTGTTACAGTATTTTTGTCCATTTTGTCTTCAGGAACTTCAAGTACATATGCCTAGTAATGTACTTGAAGTTCCTGGAGACAAAACAAAAATGTATTAATATGGAACTAATCTGAAGTAATATAGAACTAATATGATAACAACATCTATTAGAGGTTCTGACTCATCTGGCATAAAGTTAATGCCATTGTATATACTAAGCAAGATACGTTATAAACAGTCACTGGTATTGAGTCATAAGTGTTATGTTTTTAACGCTCTTTTCTGCTCTGTCTCAGAAATCCAATCCAGATTTTTCTGAATATCAGAGTTGATGTGTAACTGGGAGCAACCTTACTCACCCTGCTTCCTTAGCTGCTAACGAGGATTCCACATTGAGCTGAGTACTTTTGTGTCCTGTTTGTCTTGTTTTGTCTGCATGTTGCTCTATAGTGGCGAGTCTCCCTGACTCTATCTCACTCACAACCAATAACAACTGTACACTTCCGGGATCAAGTACAGGGGGCATTCAAGTACCAGTGAACAGTGTGGTTCCGGGAAAGGTGGCTGCTAATGGTAAAAAACTTCCAATAACATAGGTTCTGTATAGAGGTTATTGGTTGCTGATTGTTGGGTTCATGACAATAAGATAGTTAATTAGATGTCCCTCTAATAACTGGCAAAGCGCATATTATTTCAGTTTAATACTTATTAAAATGTAGCCCCTCAAACTCCATGTCCCCACTCTCACAGATTTAATATGGTGGAATGTCGTTCATTAGATGCAACCTTAATATAAGGGCACGACTGTGCCCTTATAATATTAGATTTCCATGAAAGTGAATGAGTTAAGTGGCAATGTTTCGCCATTATATATTGTTTACTGCCCAAATTCTATATTAATTTTTCTCTGTGTTTTTGCAGTCATTGGTTGTAAGGTCAATCCTAGCATGTTATTCAATCACCTTTTTCTTTATTTCTCCTTTCTACCGGTTCCTAGGTTTTCAAGGGAACAGTTACAGAAGCAATAGGAGGTTATAGTAGTAAATGGGTAAATGTTTTGCTCTGAACACTAGATTTCTCACTTACAAAACATTTTCCATAGTACTAAAGGTCTTGTTCAAGAGAAGTAAACACATCAATCTTTGAACGTAAAACACTTTTGTAATTAGACTACAAGAAAGGAATTGCATTTCAAGGCTTAAAAAACCTTTTTTTTGTACATATGTAACAAGTCTTCCTTTTTTGAGCTTTAATTTGTAGATTTAATGCTGTTACCTTGATTTGATATTGAGAAGCTCGCACAAATAATCATAATAAAACCAAAAATACATTTTCACTAATGTTAGTATGTAACTTGTGCTACTCTGTGTCTGACAAAATCACTACTTCTTTATTGAGTGTCAACAGAGAACAAACACATCTCCTCGTGTTCATATATATATATATATATATATATATATATATATATATACAATGGTTGAAGTGGGAATTTAGAAGTGCAATTTTAAATGAAAGTCTGGGGTCCGCCTAGAGCTTTTGGGGATTTTGATAGTGTAAAATAAATTTTAGATGTATTTTTATAATGCACAGTATAATGTAAAACATTAATTAATGCAATCCTGTGTTTCTTCACCTGTCTTCCTTGTGGCCCTACAACTTTTCCTTATCTGTTTTCTGTCCAATCTGTGCACTTATGATCATCCAAGGTTACTCCCTCTTTCTCTCCCCACCTCATCTCCTCAGTGCCTCACCCCCTGCTCCTCTCACCTTCCACTTACTCCCAGGATGCTTCTCTCACTGTCCCTTACTCCCCTGCTCCCACCTATCTATACCTGTCCCTGCTCCTATATTTCCCTCCCTCTTATTGAAGCAGAGATGTTGAATATCAGAACACAAGCGCATTGGGTGTACAGTTAATAATTTAGGGTATATTCAGTAAACTCCGATAGTAGATCACCTCTAATAGTACCTGTCACGAACAGCACTCACCTGAGTCTGCGTGTTGCGTGATACGTGTGTGACACAGTGTTAACTTAAACACAACCACCTGGGGGTAAATGTATCAATATGCGGGTTCTTCAACACCCGCGTGTTCAGCCTCTTCCGCGATTAAATTTCAAGCGGCGCTGCATTGTAAAGGGTTAACTTCCCTTTGCAATGCAGCGCCGCTTGAAATGTAATCGCGGAAGAGGCTAAACATGCGGGTGTTGAAGAACCCGCATATTGATACATTTACCCCCTGGTCTGTCTAAAATGATTAAATCCTTCCCTATCTATGCCACACACTAGCTTTGCGATACTAATTATGCCACCACCAAGGTTTTTTCTGACAAGAGCCGACACTCTTATTTAGGAAGCCTTCGGTTCTCCCTAGCATTAATCTAACACAATTTACTTTAATCAGAGTTCACATAAACCACAATGTTCTCCCCGTTTCAATTATGTAGCATCTGGACCAAACTATCACGTGAATTCGTAAGAACACAGAGACTTGAACCTATTAAGTGTAATTTAATATGGAAAATACATCCACAATGCTTAAGATAAAACATATAATAAAAGGCATACAAATATAATGCAATTGATTCTTATAAAATAAAAAGGATAAAACACAGAATTGATACCTCACTTAGAATCAAGATTCTGTTGCTGGGAGAAGCAGGAAAAATGGGACCTCTTCAATATCGAATTGACTCCCTCAGAGTGAACCCGAATTTACATTTTCACTACAGTTTTAAAACAGGACCACCCAGCCCTCTTTCCTGTGAGGTCAGAACCAACAGGATGGTAGAATGTAAATAAGGGTTTTATGACTCTGCTGTAGGAATACTTTTAAGTCAAGTTTTCTTTACACCGTCCTAACTTTTCAACAGTATGGCTTACAAACATGATTTTACCTCCACACAACATGTCATAAGTTCCCCTTCCTCTGCATACCACACATGCCTCTGGTAAGTATAAGATTGGAGAAAATGATATGATATTTTCCTGTGACCCTATACAGCTTGAATTTGTCATTAACATACAACCCGGTCTCTGCAGTCGGCCTGTCTGGGGCCTCCCAAACATGTGTGAGATTTCATTGTCTTGGAAGAGATATCCTCAAAGGCGTTCACATTTGTATCCTGCCATAAATGGTACAAGGTGCTACCCTTATCTACCAGCCCACTCTGAGTAGTTTAACATACACAAAACCCATTGATCTAACAGCTTCTCTGAGAGCCAGCTGACACTATTTCTAGGAATAATTCACAAACACCTATTTGCAGATTTATGCCTAAAAATTAGGTTGCACATGACAGTACCTATATGCATGGAAATTTTGATACCCAGTTTTGTCATCTCACACTAAATTGGTCTCTGAATTTGCTGCTTGTGTCGGACCAAAAACATATGATTAAAAATCTGAATATAACAGTTTTAGTAAGGTTTTTAAATTATAGAGGTGGCGCCTCCTTAAATTACCCCTTTAAGAGCAGAAATAATACTGACGCCTTTAAAAGTTACGTCATTTACAGGTGACGGATTGTTATCTGATCGGAATTCTTGTAAATCAGTTTATTAAACATTCAGGATTACAACTGTATCGGGAAACAGATGGTTGGGCAATCCTTGTTGGGGTAAGTGTTATCAGGTTTGTGGTAGTCGATATAATCTCCGGTTAGGCTGACAGTCTGTTCACCAGCTTACAGAACTAGTTGGCTGAGGTCTTCACCTTTAGCAGCCGCCTTTCCCATAGAGCTTTATACGCTAACCGGTACTCAGATGCCCACAGGACTTAACTCCAGACATAGTGCAAGTGTGTAATACAGAACCGTAGCGGCAGGCCAGGAGACAGAGTAGATGGCAGCGGATGGTCAGACGTAAGCCGAGGTCAGAGGTCACTAGCAAGCATGATGGTCAAATAACACGCCAAAGGTCAGGGTCACAGGCAACACTGCAGGGTCCAAGGTACAGGCCAAAGGGTCAGGGTCACTGGCAAGCAGGCAGAATCCGAGGTACAGGCAGGTGTCATACACAGAAGTCAATCCAAAAGGCTATCACTGAACGCAGCACAGGAGCAGGTTAGCTAACAGGAAAACTGGATGCTATATTCGGCAGGGAGTCTAAGCCTTCCCTGCCTTAAATAGTGACACTGACCAATCAGGGCTTGGCCCTGTAACGGACCACAGACAGGAGATAATTATAGGTAGTATTAATTAATCAGTCCAAAGGCTGTACCAGTCTCAGCGCATGCGTCCAGCTGCTCTGTCTTGCCTGGGCGCACTAATTAGAATGCTCGGTGTCCGGCCGTTGCCTTGGCAACAGTCGGGGCCGAGAAACAGGAAGTGATGTCCCGGTCATCATGGAAACGGCCAGGGTGCCAGCACTAGGAGGAAGTGAGTCGTGGCGGTGCCTGCGGCTGCCGCGGCTCCTGACACCTTCGGTGTTGTGTAAAAGTCACTAAAATGCTCTCTGCATTGTGTTAAGATGCTCTCTATGTTGTATATATCAGTCCCTAGATTAGTCTCTATATTAAATACTAGTCAAATGGGGCTGTGTGTATATGATTATAGCACTCTGACATACAATTTTTCCATTTGCCTCATTGGAGATATAAAAACACAGCCACATTAGATAAACCATGCCCTCAGGTTTTCATCACACCTATTTCTATGTTGTAGATTGCTGGTAGAAGAACTTGGGCCACTTGCTTATCATCGCCATCCAATTCAAAGTTACCTGGGTATAATACTCTGGGTATTGGTAACAATGATGAAGTTAGGAGAGATGGAAGATCAACAAAAATTATTTTAGGGAATTAAGCTGAAAAATTACCATTAAATTGTATTTGCTAAAATGTTGCACATGTTCACTATAAAGTCAGAGAAAACATAGATATGCTATTTTTAATGTAGTAAATATAATATAAAGGAGAATATTGGTCAGTGGCACTGGGGTCAGTCACTTGTTTGGTGTCACTGGAGAGGTACAGAGGGGCAGAATAGTCTCAATAAGAACCCAAAATATATTGCTTAATGAGGCTATACCTGAAATACGCAGTGCCACTCTCATGGTCAATTGCAAAAAGAGCCAACATAACATTGTAGTTGAGCAGAAAAAAGAAAGCAAACTAACAATTGTTATGCAAATTGTAAGTTTTAAGTGGGTTGTTTACTATAGGATATGGGCCCCCCAAATGAACAGCATAACATTTCTGAGCTAAGCTAATGACTGTAGAAGATTTGAGGTTACTTTTCCCACTTTTAATTAAATTATCTGCAAATGACACCTATTCTAGTCCTTGTTAGACTGGAACCACCACTTACTTTTATTCTCAGTTATAGTATAGCCTTCTACATATTGAGCTTTGTTTATAAGAATAAACTCACTAATAATTAACTTGAATCATATGGTCACCATTTCAAGAATGCCCAGTATTTATTTATTTCCCTGGTGCATATCAGGTCTAGAGGAGAAAACTTCCCTTGATTTATTGTCCATTCCCTAATTTTTACAATAATTAGTTTTAATGTTCTGAATCATATTTGTTGTTATGCGTCTTTTGGCAAGAGAGCTCAGACAACCAGTCATAAATAATCTTGACATCCAGAGGGTGTCTTGTATTGACAGGCAGCTCATGTCAGAGACAGTAGACTGATCAGGGGAGCGTGCTGCTGTTACTGCTGCTTCTGCAGATGTGACTGAATCAGCAAGATCAAGCATACTTAAAACACCATAAAATGACCCTTCTACCCTTTTATAGGTTACACTCATGGGACATACAATGTTTGAACTTGTGCAATATCCATCCAATAGTATATTTCAAGTGGCTCCTCTGATAGCCTTTGCAAGCAGTTTGTACATCTTTAATACTGACAAATTGTTCATATTAAAAAAATATGTGGTCTGTGGTATTTATAATTATACTTTTTTGTCACATATTTTGTGCAAATAGGATGTTGCTTAATTACCATATTATCATTTATCTCTCTTTGATATTTGTATGTTATTGTTAGACCCAGACAATATGAACATTTTGGGTTATTATTATTCTAATTGCATTTGCATATCTATTACACATTTATTTCTATGATTTATAATAAGTTTTGGTAATATAAAGGTGTACATTTAAAGTGTGATATAACTGTACACGATGTAGAAAATTATCTTGAGGGTGACCTATAGCCAAAAATTTCTTACGCTTGTTGCACCCTCTCCATAATTATATGAATTATTCATCGCAGAACACAATTTCCTCTTTCTCAACCCTACTCCTTTCTCTGGTCAGAAACATGTCAATTAAATCAATTGGCAGTAAATCTGATTGGATGCTGACTCATGTCTGACAAAGCTCTCCTGGGATGTAGACAAAGGCTGCACTATTTCATTCAGGATGAACAATACAAAAGACATATTCTGTTCTGTTCATTTGTCCTTACATTTGGGCCTGCCATGGGGGGAAGGGGTGATGATCCAAAATATCAGCATAGCATATGTTTAGGCACATATATTGCAATTTTTATTAAAGAGAATTCTGAATATCTCTAATTCACCTGCACTCGTGAACGTAACTTGAACTATCTTCTTCTCTACAGGCATTTAACAGTCCCCTTATAATGGTAACCGTTAAAAGATCATACTAACTATACAATTCCCATGTTACGAGGGTCAGTTTGAAATTAAACACAGGCAGTGAATTTATCTGGGCTGCTGATATCCAACCACTCTCAGATTGAAGCAAAGTTACTTTTGATTGTGTAAAGCCTGACATTGGTTGCCATAGGAACTGTCTGGGAATCCTGTGAACTGAAATTTGGTTACACATTGCGATGTAGAGTTTAATTAGTGTTATGTGCCACAGACACTGACCAAAGGACTATGTTTCTATTTATAGCAATATGTTCATATAAATAATCTTTAGTATTGTAACACGTCTAACCCGAAATCCACATGGTTAAAAATGCATAGTAATAATAAGCTGTCTTTTAACACTGCACAGAGTTAATATTATCATCTGTAAATATTCATTCCATCTGCTGACATGTAAATGTCTCAATTCTTTGTGGAAGTGAAAGGTGAGGTAAGGTGAATGAAGGGAAGGGAGGAACCAGCAGTGTAGACAAACTTGGAATTGTGAACATGTTCTATGGGTTGAGAGAATTAGCATATAGTTGAAACAAAATAGGAAAATGTCTATGTGTATTTTCCTCTTCTAATTAGTTCTGCAATAAATCATTTATGCAGTTTAAGGAGACAGTATATGAGGCATGATAATTAGCTAATAAAAGCTGTAAAATTGCAGGCCGGCAACACCAACTGCATTTTGTGACAAACATCAATATGCACTGTTTCTGCGTCTTACCTTAATAGCAGTATGCATTTCTGACACCTCCCATTCATTCCAGGCCACTAGTTACCTCTTCAAAGTGGCAAGGGCAAATGCCTTTTTGGGCAGACCTGCTCTGCTGGCTTGAAAATCCTGGCAAACATAAAAAGGGCATGACAAACTCACGCTTTTTCTTCCAGCACCAAGTCCGTAAAATCTACCCCAGTAAAAATGCGAAAACACATATGCAATCTTATTATCAACAACAGGGACTTGCTGGGCTTTAAAAGTAATGTTTAGTGTTATGCCTTCAGCAGTTATGTATTTACATATGTTTGTATTCTGTGTAAACTCCATCTAGTGGTCAGCCTGGTATTAACTTAAATTGAACTCTCAGAGCCTCTGTAGTTTAGATACCAATGCACTATGGGTAGCTACAGGTCTCCATTTTAGATATCACATGCTAAGAAGCAAGAGGTGCAGTATATCTCTCCCCTTAGCACAGCATCAATGGTAAGATTGCTCCCTAGTTATGAATTTTTGCCATGTGTTTTCATGTTTGCATTACAATACATTTGTTCATGTTGTAAATGTATTTCCTTATTTCTGTATTACAGTTTTACCATTTGAATTATAACATTCTTAACTACTTGAATAAACAACATTGAAGTAGGAGTGGTTATGCTGTCTGTCTGATTATATTCAGGCTAAAGATAATATTATAGTGAAGACAGAACATTTAGAAACAGGTTTTTCAAAACCAGGGGCTCCGATTCATCAAGATTCATCAAGGTCTGTCGATTTTGAGCGTATAATCCGCAAATTGGATTTGCGAATGCCCAGAACCAGACCATACGCAACTAAATGCAGCAATTCATATTTGTACGCAAAAGACACTTACTGCAGCTTACAATTTCTGTGAGTGAACAGGGTGGAGAATGGGCATTCGTCTGTAGTTAATGTACAGTAAGGGGGCGTGCCAAACTTGAAATCACACAGCTACGTCCGATTCATGCTCTGGGCATCTCAAAGGTATGTGATTTTCTCATGCTCCAGTTACAGGGCTAGTCTAAGTCCTGACTAGTAGTGATGACAGTCAGATATGCATGTGTTTACAATCAGGAACAACTGTAAAAATGTATTTTATGTTTAGTAGATATTACGACCATCCTAATAAATTTATTTAATGGGTAAAAAACATATGTAAAAAAAACACTTTTTTTAACTGCATTAATGCTTAAATTTACTAATGCCTATATTATTAACAGTTATTAACAATTAACATTAATTGTACTTTTTGTTTCTGTGCATTCTTATACAAATTTATATTGCACATAGATATTGGACGTATCCTGTCTTGTGTAGTAGAACTGAGTAGACCTACATCGGAGTTCATCAGCGCACGTATCTTCAGACCCGCCGCTTGTTGAATTCGGGTGTACGCAGGGGAGGGCTGTCAATTTTTGGTCCGGGGTCAAGACTCAATTCAGCAGCTTATTTTAAAGGGAAAAAAAAGCAGGTGGCCCAGTGACCCAGCCCAAGGTAGCCCACTATGGGACCAGCCCAGCCTGCCCCTGGGTGTACATATGCTTGAATTCCGTGCATTTTAAGAGAAATGCACATTACGTTCAGTATGCGTGCCTTGATGAATCAGGCCCTAGGTGTCTAATTAACCTTATTTCCGAAGGGATGATGCCCATTCTGAATTAATTGCCTGTACAAGCCTGTAGATTATCAAACTAAAAAACTATACTCATGTCTTTCAAGCTATCACCCTCCTTCTGCCTACCTCCTGTGTCTTACTCTCGTGGACCTCTAAGCGGCCTTTAACACCGTGAACAACCCCTCCTGCCTCACAACCTCCACTCCAATGGCCTCTTCGGCACCATCCTTTCTTGGTTCACCATTTACCTTGCAAACCGCTCATTCTCTGTTTCAACCTCTGGTTCCTCCTTCACCCTTCCACCCTTCTTATTGGGGTTCCACAGGGCTCTATTCTTGGCCCTTTGCTATTTTCGCTATGCACCTACTCCCTGGGTGAACTTATCAGCTCTTTCGGCATCTAGTACCACCACTCTACAGACTACACTCAACTCTACATCTCATCTCCTGATCTTTCTCCCTTTCTCATATCTCAGGTGCCCTACTGCCTCTCTGCCATATCATCCTGGATGTCCTCTAGATTTCTTAACCGCAACATTGCTAAAACCGAACTCATTGTCTTCCCTCCATCTAAAACCTCCTCCCCCTCCAACCTCTGTATCACTGTTGACAATTCCACTATGTCATCTGTTCCCCAACTCCGCTGCCTGGGTGTCATCCTTGACTTCACTCTAGTTTTTGCCCCCTGCATTCAATCTCTTGCCAAATAATGCCGCTTCCAGTTATGTAACATTGCTCACATCCAGTCCTTGCTTTCCCAAAATGACACCAAATGTTTTATCCACTCTCTGATCATCTCTCATTTGGACTACTGTAACCTTCTCCTTACTGGCCTCTACCGCTCTCATCTTGCTCCTTCTCGATCTATACACAATGCCGCTGCTAGACTTATTTTCCTTTTTTGCCGCTTCACATCAGTCTCCCCCATCTACCAAACCTTACACTGGCTTATGATTGTCATCTCTCCTCCCCTCTGATAACCTCATCTCACTCACGTATTCAAGACTTTTCCCGCGTTGCCCCCCTAAATAGTAACGATCTCCCTCGTTCTATCAGAACCTCCCCCAATTTGTGCATCTTCAAACGGGCATTAAAAACCCACCTATTCCTAAAAGCCTATCAATCACCTGCTTATCTACCCACCTTGTCGGTTATCTCTGCCTCCTATACCTTCTTCTTCCTTCCTCCTCTCCTTCCGTGCGACCCTGTCCTCATTTCACCCCTTGTGCTTTTAATATGTCTGCCATTCCATTTAGATTGTAAGTACTTTGTGCAGGGCCCTCTCTCCTCCTGTTTCTACCACTTTTAACTTTGCTCTTCAGCTACCCTGTATCATGGCAATAGGGTTTCTGGGATCTGTTTTGGGGGCCCTGGGACTAGCTGTGGCAGGAGTGTAGTGGAAACTAGGAGGCCGGATGAATGCCTTGCTCATAGAGCTTGCTCTAACCCTGTATACTGGATGTTAGGAGGAGGAACCACACAGACGATAACAGCTGAACTCTGTACACAAGCAGGTAGAATGAAGGTGAATCCACTCGACGAATATATAACCAAAGTATTTATTTTGGCAGGCAGAATAAAGGTGAATTCACACAAGGGTTACTGGTTTGCAGTTCATATAACAGCAACAAGATGAAGCTGAATTCACACAATGATTAATGGTTTGCAATTCATATAACAGCAACTAGATGAAGCAGCTGAATTCACACAGAGAGTTATTGGTGGAGATTTGTATACAGCAGGAGGATTAAAGCAGTAACCAGGATGAAGCTGAATTCAAATGAAGAGTTAATATCTGTATACAGCAGGCAGAATGAAGCAGCAAAACATACTGCAACTGTATAAATATCTGGAATTAGGAAAGTGTTGCAATGGCAATTTGCTGAGTGTAGGAGGAGACTCTTATAGTCTGCAGAGGAAGCCAATTGGTGGATCAAATCAGGTGTTCAGACTCAGCAGGATGTATAGCAAATGTCTCACCCAAGATGGCACCCTCCAGTACTGCAGACAGAAGTCACGCTTGTCCCAGATAAGAATGCTGCTTTCGATCAGGAGGGAGATGTATGGTAATATGATACTGCAGAGTGCTGTAAACAGGACTAAGACCCCGATTCATGACACCCTGCCCTCCTCCTTCTTGGGCTTTCTGCCCACTGACTCCACACTTGCTTTTCTCTGCACCTTTTCAATGGCTCTTAGCCTGTTAGCTCGTACTGAATATTACTTGCTCACCCTCACCCTTTCAGCTTTTCTGATTAGCTGTGCATTGAGCTACCTGAGTTTCAGTGTTACTTGTTTATTGTACCGTACTGTTCTACCTTATGCTGCCCTATTGTTTGTACAGGGTAAAAGAGGTGGGAGGGGGGAGACGTCACCATAAAATGCTTCATTTTAAATGGATCAGGGCAGTGGTTCCCAAACTTTTGCAGTTCACGGCACCCTTAGAGTCTCCAAATTTTTTTCAAGGCACCCCTCCAAAAAAATTACTGAGCAGTCCTGTTTTAGAAGTAGTTGGGTCAAAAAAATTTAATAAGTATTTAGGTCAGGACAGAAATACTTATTTAGTTGTATGTAAAAATGCCCCCTCTGCATCCAGTCACTCTGCCCCCTCTGATGCTGCCCCCTCTGCCATCTCTCATGCTGTCCCCTCTCACTGCCCTCTGTCACGCTGTCCCCCTCTGCCCTCTGTCACGCTGCCCCCCTCCTCTGTCACGCTGCCCCCTCTGCATTCAGGCACTCTGCCCCCTCTGCAGCCCTCTGTCACGCTGTACCCTTCCTCTGCCCTCTGTCCCCCTCCTCTGCCCTCTGTCACGCTGTACCCTTCCTCTGCCCTCTGTCCCCCTCCTCTGCCCTCTGTCACACTGCCCCCTCTGCATCCAGGCACTCTGCCCCCTCTGCAGCCCTCTGTCACGCTGTACCCTTCCTCTACCCTCTGTCCCCCTCCTCTGTCACACTGCCCCCTCTGCATCCAGGCACTCTGCCCCCTCTGCAGCCCTCTGTCACGCTGCCCCCCTCTGCTGCCCGATGTCCTCCTCTGCTGCCCGCTGTCCTCCTCCGCTTCTCTCAGCCATAAAAACAAGAAAGAGCACATAAACTTACCAATCCGCCGGGCGCCGGGACCCAGCAGCCTCCTCTCTCCTGCAGCTGTCACTGACGTCGATATTCAGTGACAGCTGCGGGTGAGAGGAGGCTGCTGGGTCCCGGCGGATTGGTAAGTTTATGTGCTCTTTCTTTTTTTTTTATGGCTGGCCTGCGGCACCCCAGTGACAGCACCGCGGCACCCCTAGGAGCCGCGGCGCACAGTTTGGGAACTGCCGGATCAGGATGTAACGGTAGGAGGCAGAAGGCTGATTCTACATCAAGTTTGGTCATCAAGGTGCCCGTCCCATAACTATTAATGAAAACTTATTCAAAGCATCATTAACTGACCTCCCTGCCAGTTGGTACAGGTGCTGAATTACACAAAACGTTTCCCGGCTCTTTTTTGGGGTGATTGAAAAGGGCCACACATATGTCCCAACTGATTTTCCGACAAGACCTGTCCTTCACTGCGTCAGACATCTAACTTGCTGACTTAAAGTTCCAAGGTGAGCCAGTCTAGATGTCTCCTTGTACAGTCAGACAAAAACGCTTAAAAAATCAACAATATAAAAATTGCGGACACTGTGTGCTCAGCTCGAACAGATACTAGTAATCTGTCACAATCTTACCTGTTTCCCATTCCAGCGATGCCCATACTGACAGCGCGTCGGCTGACACTTACGGTTATCAGCATTACATAGCCAGGAGGCAAGGAATTCAAATCCCCTTACTATTTAAATTCACTCTGACACTGTAGCAATGTCAAAGCAACAAGTTAGCCAGCTTGTCTGACTCCCAGCTCTTGCTTACTACCTGGTGCTCTCTCCTCCTGAGCTTCCCTTATACAGTGGAACATATGGGCTGCAGAATGGTCCAAGAGTCATGAGGTTTGCTGCAAGGAAGGGACCAATGGACCAACCTTTCCCTCCTTTCCCTCTGGTATACACATTTAACTCCCTAATCCAAGATTCCTCTCGTGCTGCCCCCCCCCCCCACCACTGGAATGATCTCTCTCAATCAATCAATCATACCTTGCCTGTATAGCTTCAAATGGTCATTGAAAACCCACCTGTTTAGAAAAGCCTACCAGCCCTCCACTTAACTATTTCACTCTTGCTTCTTGCCCTCAAATCATCTTACATAGGCTCCCTTTAGATTTTGAGCTCTTCCCTCCTGTATTTATTACCTATAACTTTTGTTCACCAGCTACACTGTGACCTCCTCCTTGTGCTCTCTGCAGGGCACCCGTTGCCTGTCCGCTGCTCTCTTGGGGAGTCATGATGGAAAGGGTCTGAGAGATCACTGGCGCAGATAAACGGGCACGCAAAGGCTCTGATGGTGGGATGGCAGCGGGAAGGGCGCAAAAAGATGGTGAAGCAGATGAAGCCGTGATGAGGGGGTATCCTGTATCACTTCTGCCGCAGCATGATTCAACAATATGAAAGGAGAGAGAGAAAGGGAATAAATAAATGGGGAGACAAGGAGAGTAAAACAAAAGGCGGGAAAAAATGGAAATTAAAAGGAGGAAAGAACAGAAGAAAAAAAAATTAACAGAAGATGACAAATAAAATAAATAGCAAAAGAGAACACTGGAGATTTAAATGACTGTAAATAAAACCCAGTTTATATCACCATCCAGTGTCCCATACCATCCACTTTAACCTTGTGTGACTGGCCAGGATCTCCTGAGCACTCGTATGCCTTACTAGCCCTCAGCTAGCTTTGTGTTTGTACAGTGATGGCCAAAAGTTTTGAGAATGACACAAGTATTCGTTTTCACACAGTTTGCTGCTTCAGTGTTTTTAGACCTTCTTGTCAGATGTTGCTCTGTTATACTGAAGTAAAATTACAAGCATTTCATATGTGTCAAAGGCTTTTATTGATAATTACATTAAGTTCATGCAAAGAGTCAATATTTTCAGTGTTGACCCTTCTTTTTGAAGACCTCTGCAATTCGCCCTGGCATGCTGTCAATCAGCTTCTGGGAGACATACTGACTGATGGCCAACTATTGTTGCCTAATCAATACTTAAAGTTTGACAGAATTGTGAGGGTTTTTTTGTCCACCAGCCTCTTGAGGATTGACCATAAGTTCTCAATGGAATTAAGGTCTGGGGAGTTCGTAGCCATGTACCCCAAATTTTGAAGTTTTGATTCCCGTGCCACTTAGTTATCACTTTTGCCTTATGGCAAGGTGCTCCATCATGCTGGAAAAGGCATTGTTCGTCACCAAACTGTTCTTGGATGGTTGGGAGAAGTTGCTCTTGGAGGATGTTTTGGTACCATTCTTTATTCATGGCTGTGTTCTTAGGCAAAATTGTAAATGAACCCACTCACTTGGCTGAGAAGCAACCCCACACATGAATGGTCTCAGGACGTTTTACTTTTGGCATGACGCAGGACTGATGGTAGCGCTCACCTTTCCTTCTCCGGACAAGCGTTTTTCCAGATGTCCCAAACAATCTGAAAGGGGATTCAACAGAGAAAATGACTTTACCCCAGTCTTCAGGAGTCCAATCCCTGTACCTTTTGCAGAATATCAGTCTCTCCCTGATGTTTTTCCTGGACAGAAGTGGCTTCTTTGCTGGCCTTCTTGACACCAGGCCATCCTCCAAAAGTCTTCACCTCACTGTACGTGCAGATGCACTCATCTGCCTGCTGCCATTCCTGAGCAAGCTCTGCACTGGTGGTGCCCCAATTCCGCAGCTGAATCAACTTTAGAAGACTGTCCTGGCACATGCTGGACATTATTGGGCACCCTGAAGCCTTCTTCACAACTATTGAACCTCTCTCCTTGAAGTTCTTGATGATCTGATAAATGGTTGAATTAGGTGCAATCTTACTAGCAGCAATATCCTTGCCTGGGAAGCCCTTTTTGTGCAAAGCAATGATGACTGCACATGTTTCCTTGGAGATAACCATGGTTAACAGAGGACGAATGATGGTTTCAAACACCACCCTCCTTTTAAAGCTTCCAGTCTGGTATTCTAACTCAATCAGCATAACAGAGTGTCTTGTCCTCGTCAACACTCTCACCTCTGTTTACGAGAGGAACACTGACCTTAAGTCAGCTGGTCCTTTTGTGGCAGGGCTGAAATGCAGTATAAATGTTGTTTTTGGGATAAAGTTCATTGCCATAGCAAAGAGGGACTTTGAAATTAATTGCAGATCATCTTATCACTCTTCATGACACTCTGGAGTATATGCAAATTGCCATCATAAAAACTGAGGCAGCAGACTTTGTGAAAAATAATATTTGTCTCATTCTCAAAACTTTTGGCTATGACTGTAAATGTCTCTCTGATCTGATATTTTAAAGTACCACTAAAGATAAACAGAGACCCAATAGGGACAGAATCTCTGTCTATTATGGTGGCTCAGGAGGGATGTCTTATTACCACTCTGCTAGAAACAGGTTTCATCGCCCTTACTTCCCTGCGCCCTCACATTTCTAACTCCACCCCTGCTGTATAGACTGCCTTAGCAATAATACAAATAGAAACAGAATGCTGTGCTAAAACACCAAACTATAGTTTCTCCAAATGAGATATCTTATATGATTGCAACTCTTAGCAACTGAAATACCTTAGTTTCAGTTGTTGTTGTCATAGTTACAAAAATGAGAAGACTTTCAATATAAATTGAAGGTTCTGTGTAAGAAGACTATTTTTCATTTAAGATTTCTTAGCTCATAAATAATTTGTAAGTTTAGCAAGATTCGCCTGTTGCCCTGGCTGAACATCATGGGAGATTGGAGATGAGATTTTCACATGGAGGGCCTGATTCACGAAGGCATGTTAACGCAGTCGCATGCCGTTTTTTGCGTAAAATCGCTCTGTGCATGCCAGATACGAACAGTACATCAGAGAACGCATTATCATCATCATCAACATTTATTTATATAGCGCCAGCAGGTTCCATAGCATTTTACAATTGGGAATAAACACAAATAAAACAATACTCAGTAATACATACATACAGAGAGGTAAGAGGGCCCTGTTTGCAAGGCTACAATCTATGGGACAATGGTTTGATACACAAGGGTAAGTGCTACATCATATTGAATATTTGTCCAGCTAGAATGCAAAGGTTACAAAGTACTTAGTGAGTTGTAAGCTCAGTCACACAACTATGTTGGTCAGAGGGTCGTTGTCCTGTGTCAGCTGTGTGGAGGGTGGTAATAGGGTAACCTAGGGAGAATTAAAGGGTTGCAGAGGAATATTATAAGCTTGTCTGAAGAGGTGGGTTGTCAGAGAAGACTTGAAGGTTTGAAGACTAGAGTAAAGTCTTGTGGTGCGTGGGAGGGAATTCCACAAAGTAGGTGCAGCCCGAAAAAAGTTCTGTAACCAAGAATGGGAGGAAGTAATGACAGTGGAAGAGAGACGCAGATCTTGTGCAGAATGGAGGTGTCGAGTTGGGAGATACTTTCAGACAAGTTCATCTTCGAATGCAAAGGACCCTTACTACAGCCTAAACAGCTGGTAGCAAAAACAACTAGAGATGGAATGCTACTGGATGTATTACTATGTAATAAAACAGATAATAAAGCTAATGTAGTGGTGACCTTTATAAAACAGAGAACTTACCATGGTAACATTTCACTTGAGTTTCAATAAAATATTATGGGCCTGATCCATGGAGCATAAATGGTGATACTTTGGGTATAATGTGTACAATTACTCTGTACATGTCCAAAACTGGATCATACGCCACAGAATGAAGCAGCTTCCAATTAATCTTTGAGCATAAAGGACAATTACGACTGTTTATGATTTCAGGGGAGGAATGGGGAGGGGCATGTGCATATACACATAGTCAAAGAACAGAAAGTGCTTGCCCAGCTCAAATGCATGCAACAGCATTTGATTCAAGCTTTGGGTATCTCTAAGGTAACGGATTTTCAGTCGTATCACTTGCACCAGCTACAGGTCTGGTATTAGTGCCAATTACAAGTGATGACAGCTGTGTTTGCAACCTAGAATATGTATCTGCAATCAGGAGCAACTGTAAAAATGTATTGTATGTACAATAGTCATTAATAACATCCTAATAAATGTATTTTATGGGGGGGAAATGGAAACTTTATTTTTTTATGTTTTGTTATTAATGACTACATTATTAACAGGTGACGTTGATTGAATTTATTTTTCCTCTGCGTTGATTTACCATATAAGTGTTGGACGTATCCTGCATTTTCTTGCCTGTTAGAGCAGAGTGGACCTAGACCCGTATTCATTAACAGATGTATCTTTAGATCTGTGGAGTACGGATGTGTGTATGCCGTTATAGCTAAAAAAAAAAAAAAACTGCACAATACTTTAGTTTTGTGTTCCTTGTTGAAACAGGCTAGGAGTGCCTAAAGCATAGGCAACACTTGTAAATAGTTTTGAACGTCTACAACTAATTTCATACCTATCAATTATCCCTCATTTTGAAAGACAGTGTTCTTTAGGACCTTCCTTCTAAATGTTCCTTATTTTAGGGCTATATCTCCTCCATTTGCTCCACAGAGTTTCTTTATTGCTCCAAAACGTGTTATATTATCTACACTGTATTATGTGAATATGTGTTTGGTGCTTTATGATGTTTGCAGTTGTATTGATAAAATATATAGGAAAATAAGAACTCCGCTGGCTACATAACTACATGTCTAGGATACACTTTAGACACAATAAATGTGACAATATATGGAGCAAATTACATCATTTGCTTTATTTTCATTTTATTTTATTGTTTTACAAAGTTTATTAGTATTAGTGGCGAGTTCGCGTAAGTGAAGGGTACTGACAGACTACATAATACTTTATGATTATGGAAGATTATTTTATTTTCCTGTTTCCAATGCATACTCTAAGCTAGTTTTTTTTTATAAGTATTCAAATGTATTCTTTCATACATGTGCTTATCCATGAATGCAAGACAAAGTGCATTTTATATAACCTAAGTGCCTAACTAAGGGTCTGTCTCAGGAGATTTAAAATGTTGGTAGGTAAATTCTTTTCGTAGGAGACTAAGGAGAATCACAATACACTTTTATTTCACCCTGATCTTAGAGGGACCATTAACTTGACATTCTCCTTTATAGGATCTTACCATGCAGACACATTCATTAGTACGTACTGAATCAGGACATGCAGCTATCTGTACAGCCAGATTCCCACTCACACATACATTAATGTAAAGTGATCAGTATTGTTTTCACTCTTCTCCAGTTTTCATTAGCAGGCTAATGCAGTGTGACAGTCCCAATGTATTCTCAATTTAGATATATTAATGGAAAACTGACATTTACTGCAAACTATAATCAACATGCAGTTTAAAACACAGATACAGCTATGAAAATACAGCAATATAATTTAGTGTCTATTGCATCAATGATAGAAGAAACAATTTACGTGTTCTTGCGCTCATCAGTAGCTTCCAGTGGCTGACAGAGTAGCTTAGTCGTAATGGCACTGACTCTGAAGTGTGTGAAGCCAGTTTAAATGACAATGTAAAGTCTTTGTTTATGCAAGTGAGCCCTTTGGGGCTATATTAAAATGATTAATATTATATTATTATGTGATGCAAAGGAAAGAGACCAGAAAAGGAAATTACTGTAGAAATACAATGCCAATCACATGAGTGAAATCATGAATCTTCATACACATTTTCAGTAAATAACCATCATAAGCATACTGAGTTCCTTGGTAATGAGCACAAGCCGTCTATTATCAGTCCTCAGCATTTCACAGAGTCATAGACTACTGTTTATCATGCAGACGCTGTAGCAGGTAAAAACAGTGATGAAGATGCCAATTTGTTGGTCTGTAGTGAGAGAGAATCCAAATCCATTATTTACATACTTTGAAAATGTGTGCAGTTTGAATATAATTAAACTGTGTAATGTGTTATGTTAAAATATACCTACACCCAGTGGTGGCAGCCATATTATCAACTGGAGCTATTTTCAGCGTATCAATTCTATAAAAACTAAGGATATCACTGAAGCACAAGACACACAAGTACCCAATGCCTAAGTCATGACATTTGCTCTTGCTAAACTAATAGACTTAATATTGGTTCACCACCACAAAATTAATTATTTCCCTAGGTGTCTAGTTATACTGGTAATGTTACTATTCGCTATTTTGTATTGATAACATTTTTACAGCTGTAATGTATTCACAGTTCTATCTCATAGTTTTATTCAGGCACATCAGTTTCTGCCCAACCAGGGACATTTTTGTCAAAAAGAAACACCCAGAGGAAACCACATGAACATGGGAGGTCA
Organism: Mixophyes fleayi; assembly: GCF_038048845.1. NCBI lineage: Eukaryota > Metazoa > Chordata > Amphibia > Anura > Limnodynastidae > Mixophyes > Mixophyes fleayi. Next base: position 101,702,907 of record NC_134408.1, on the reverse strand, counting down.
TACACATGGCACACAAGTATTGCCTTGTTTAGAATTATACTCATGGAATTGGACCACCGAGCCACCTCATCTCTTGCTATTCATTTATTTACTCATAGGCAAACCGAGGGGGGGCGGGGGGGTTCTAGTGCCTGAAAACCCCCCTCCAAGCATGGGGCACTGTATAATTCAGGTGGCTGGACCCTGTGCCACTTCACACGGCTCTGTTTGAAAAGAGAGAGCTGCATGCACCTAACAGTAGTGCACGCAGCATTGCCCATGTATATTATGGGGATAGGGAGAGTTGGAAAGCAGCCAAGCACTCTCTAAAATTATAGCCACACCCCCATGCATGCTGGTCACACCCACTGGCGGCGTGGTCTGGAAACCCCTTTCTGCAAATCCTGGGTTTGCCCCTGTTATTCTCTAATATTTTGTTGCTGTTGATCTCTTGCCACAGACAGTTAGTAGAGCTCATCCTTTTTACTTGATGTTCCCATTGTAAAAGTACAGTTTCCATTTGATTGAAGCTGTCCAATGAAAATAAATCGTATGAATGTTTATAGTCTGATGAAACTTGACACTGACCTTTCCTAGAAAAGGCTCTGGTCAGATATTGCAAGATTGTGTTTGTTCCCATGATCATGTTTTAATGTACCAAAACACATTGCATCGTTTGATTTGGTTTTCTATTCTTACTAAAAATCACGGTCAACGATGGAACAATGTCTGGCAAATGGCGTACATATTAAAATCTATCATGTTGTATCCTATGTGCTCTGTTCTGTAAATATGTAAAAACACATGTATATATTTTCACTAAAGTATCATTTACTGGTGTGCTATGTGTAAATCTCTTAAATGTTGTTTTATCTACCAGTATGTATTGTTAGGCTTATATAATATATATATTAGAGATGAGCAGTTCGGATTAGGAGAAATCCGACTGATCCAAGATTTTGGGTTCCGAGTGAAACCAAGTCAGATCTGAATACAAGGCAAAATGTCATTTCCGGGAATATGTCAGATCTCGCAAGTTTGGATCTGTATCTTCTATATATAGCCCTCCCTCGTGTTTCCATTTTACAACAGACAGCATGTAGGAAGGTTGTCAGCTGCAGAACTCTGCTGTAAAAATCACTTTTGAAGTAGATAACAGTGTTAGACTGTACAAGTGACCGAGGAAGGAATAGAATAGCTGTGATTGATTATCATTTATTTTAATGCAGTTTAGTTCTCCAGAGATCACTTTGCAGATCAATTTTTCCATATATAGTACTATATGAGTTAGACATCATTCTGAACTAACTAGTATTTAGTGGAGAAAAACAGTGTGCATTTGACTATGAGCAGCAGAACCTAAAAAACAATTAGATTTATTACTTTTAAAATTTTAAAAGTAAAAGTAATGTGGAAGTTATGTTGTGTGGGGCACTGACATCTGTATCAAGTGGGAAAAAACTGGGTGTTTGTGTGTGAGGGTCAGCAGTAGAACCCCTCCAAAAAACTACTATATTATAAACTTTTTTGTATTTTTCAATACTTGACATCTATATTAAGTGAGAAAAAAAGGGTGTTTGTGTGTGAGGGTTATTTCTGGACATTTTAGATATTCAGCGACCAACTGAAGCCATATAAACTGGTTAATTATGTTTTGAATTGAATCAGAGAAAGCAAAGGCAACCATAGCAAAGTTACAAACTCCTTCATTAATACAGCTCGCTGCAGACTTTGGCCAAAATTGGTGAAAATATGGACAGTTGTGAAGGGATCATTAGAAAACATGTTGGAAATGACTAGAAATTAATGTTAATGCTATAAATAGAAATATAGGATCAAAAGCAGTTTAAAATCACATAATTTGCTTGTCCTTCACAACTTTTAATTAAATACAGATCCAAACCCAAAACTTTATTTTTCAACTTGCATATAACAAGAAAAAAAGAACAATAGTGCAACAATGCTTTTTCTTTAACACAATACCAGTGTTTGACCAGCATTAATAGTAGGACCAGGAAGCTCCCTTCAGATGCTTCTATAAATTCTTCTGTGTACCTTTACACCTTCTATGTACCAGAGCTTTTACAAAGATTGGCATATCACCATATATCACACTCTCTCCAAACCGTGTGATCCACCAGTGTTATCAATATCAGAACTATATATATATATACTTACTTATACCTAATATGGTCAGTATGAAACATAGGTTAAGTACACTTGCTTAGACCCTGCAGCTGTACCACACCACATGTCATCTGTCTAGGCCTTAACTGCAGGTTTATCAAGAAATGCCTCCAAATAAATCAGAATTTTATTTTGAAAAACTTTTATTTTTCAACAGAGAAAAAAAAATGTATTGTCTTCTTCACAATATAGAATTCAATGATTGATACATAACAAGATACGTCTATATGAACTGTGTACAATAAAGAATCAGAGCAATACAGCATCCAGATATAGTTTTTTCTCATCTCAATATAATCATTTAACAAAAGGTATATATTTATGGCCATTTCCATTACACATGCTGCAGACAGTGTACAACATGTGTTCTCTACTGTGGTCCTTTAAGTATGTTTTCTAAATATATATTTTTTAGCTATTTTTTTTAACATTATATATACACATTATATATACATATATAAAGTGTACAGGCTTGGGCTGGCAGGTATCAGCCCGGGGTGCGATGACGCGGACGCATTGCGTGATACGCGATGCGGCCGCCGGTAATATTGAGCTAATTTTTCATCCGGGGGCGGGGGGTGGCCGGTCCGAACAGCCCCCCGGTCCAGCCCGCCCCTGAATGTGTACATATAACCATAACTGTATGTTGTAGATCCATGATTGATGTTGTGAGGTGCTTAACACATTCCAATACACTCTGCAAGCAGAGAAGAGTCTATAAATCCACAAAAGTAAAATAAGATCTATTTAACTATATTCAGAAAGTAATATTTGAGCTGGTTAGTGCATTTCATGCAGCATTTTTTTTCTAGTTGAACTCATTTTTTATTATCATAAGTAACGTATCCCCTCAATGCTTAAGCTTTGTCATTTTTTTGGCTACATTGGTTGCATCCCTGGAAGCCCATCTACATTTGATGTCTGACCCCTGCTTTTCTCCTTCTGAATGTTTCTCTGAAATGACAATGATATCTATGTGAAGAACAGAACCGAAATGTAGATACGTTTCACGATTAACGGGGCACAACATTTATTTTTCACACTCAATGGACTACTAGCTTTTACTCACCTTGGACATGCTTGACATCACGTTGTGCTGTTGTCCCTCTTGGGTTTGTTCTGGTATACTGATGTGATGGTCCATACCAGCTGTAGTGAAATATAGATATTATATATTCACTTATAGGCACAGGGAACATAACATGACATTTTACTTGTATAAAAAGGCTATTTACCTTCTTTGACTTCTTTTTTTATTTCCACATTGACTATGGCTGCTGCTCTGCTTTTTTTCCTCTGTTGATATAGATAGTTGATGACACATTCTTCTTTTTATGAAGAGATGACACTGTTTAGTACAAAATCATTATTGGCATTGTTGACTCACTTTTTTAATTTAGTTAATTTAGTTTGTTTGTATTTTCTTTAACTTCACTTGTTCCTTGTTTTAAAGATCAGACCATCGCTTCTGTTTCTGGAACTTGTTTCTTCTTTTTTCCAGCTTGTCTCTAAACATATTTCTCAATCGTTACATTATTATTTCCTTTCTGTAATTTATTTTTTAGAATTTTTTTCATGCAATTGTAGTCATGTTGGTCCAGTATTTTGACCGTCATCTCAATCTCCCTTTGATTAGTTTTGCTCTTTTTCAACCATTTGATGGAATTACTTGTTATCCTTCCCCTTCAACTCATCCATCAATATTTTTATCTCCTTGTGACGTACCACTGAACGTTCATTCACCATTAATGTTTGTCCACAGTGGATGTATTTGCAGAGCATTGTGACTCGGGTTTCCAGTTTTGGAACTCTCTCAACAGATATATCTCTAATTATTTTCTTTCATCAGTATTATACAAAGGTAAGTACTTTATTACATATGACTTTGATTTTATATGACTTTTGTATGGATGGAAATATTACAATAGTTCTATCTATCTTCAGACATTTTATCATGGCAGCTGAAAAGAATGAAGAGTACATGAAGGAATCCATTGAGGCCTGTAAATCACATGCCTGCTTGTGACAAGGCAAGTCCAAAGGCTATTTAAATAGGCAAAAGACAATGTAGACTTATGACAACATGGTGAGAGTCAGACTTCCTGATTATCTGGAGGCAACAGCAGATTTGGTCAGAGAGAAAATTCATAAAACGCGTACTCTGTTTTTCGGAAAAAATGAAATTAAATGGATGCTTTTAAATTATCTGAGGCAGCAGCTGATAAAGTGTATGTACCAAGGTTATGATATTTCAATCTCCTGAGATTCACGGCAGATCATGAGATTACCAGACCATCTACTGGAAACTTGTCCCAGGGAGCTTAAACTTCCTCATCTGTCCCTCAACAAACTGAAGACATATTATCAAGTGGTATAGTAAGTAAACCCACAATCATGAATGCTTAAAATATTTATTAACATATTGGACAAAATGAGTACTTCAATATAACATAGTATGTCAATGTACATCAATTATAACAAGTCATCCTGCCATGATGTGGCACATCACCATTAAAATAGTGCAGTTACTCCTCCCTGTTTACCTTGGTCTTTTTACTGACATTTCTTATTTGAGAAGGCTCCAGTAGTGGTAACCCTACCACTTACTCAACTTCTATAGTATGCTTCAAAGTAGAAGCTGTGATGTGCATAGTGGGGCTTTTACGCATAGGATAGTTCTGTAGAACACAATGACCACCTGACTTGACCATGACCACCTTGTCTATCTTGTCAAGGTGAAGATTAATGGCAGTATGAAAAATTGTGAACCTACTTAATATACCACATGCTTTCTCCACCCACTACTCACCTTGCTCTTGATGATCTGCATTTGAATATCCTCCTTTCTGGTGTGAGTGTTTTTTGGGGGAAAGGTTTTAAAATATTAATTTGGAGTGCAAACACTTCATCAGCCACAAACATGTGTTGGCAAATTAAGTCCTTTGTTTTTAAGCTCGTCATGGAAGGGCATCTGTTCCAATGCCCCAGCATTATACACTTTGCTATTTATTTCCAATATTCACTGATCTATATTTTGCATCCACTATGATCTTCAGTATAATACTGAAGAATCTCTTGTAATTGTAGAAATAAGAACCTATTTTATAGAGTGGTATAATTCTGACATTTTTTACCATCTATGGCCCCACCACAGTTTGAGAAATTCCACATGCCTTCAATTTCATAACTTGTCATTCCTCAGCTTTTGATGTAAACTAAAAAAGAAACATTGTTGTAATGTTTGATTGCACAGGCGCCACTGGGCACTGAAGAACTACAACTCCCAACATGCTTTGGGGGAGAAGAGAAGGAAGGAGATGGCATGAACCAGGACAGTTATTGAGTATGCAGAGCTCAGTTGATGTCAGTTGACAGTTGATGTTGGAAGAATGGAAGGTGAGCAGTTTCAGTGAGGACAGAGAGGCTTTGTACTGTGTATAAGGATAACTAAAGTTGTGAACAACGCTTACTAAATGCACTGGCGGAATATATGGAATAGAGAGAACAATGATAAAATCAATTTACCCAGTATTTTTACTTCCTCTATTTTGGAACTCTCTGAACAAAGTTGACTCAGGAGGCAAATAATACAGTACACTAAACACGCAGTTTTAGGAAATCAAGACATTGATATAAACTAGGGATGTGCACCGGCGACTTTTGAGGTCTCGTGTTTTGTGTTTTGGATCCGGATTTTCGTTATTTTTGGGGTCCGGATTTGTCTCGCAAAACACTTGACGAAAGGTCTCGGTTCGGATTTAAGGTTTTGGATTCGGATTTTTTTTGAAAAAAACATAAAAAGTTTAAAAATCAAGTTTTTGGGCTTATTTTCACTCCTACGCTATTATTAACCTCAATAACATTCAATAACAAGCATTTCCACTAATTTACAGTGTATTCTGAACACCTCACAATATAGTTATTAGTCCAAAACGTTGCAACAAGGTTTCTTTCTGGACTGCGTAGAGGAGTGGGTCACCACAATATATATTAAAAACCCTGAACTTTTATGATTCGCACCAATAAATGTACCTGGACTGCGTAGAGGAGTTGGTCACCACAATATATATTAAAAACCCTGAACTTTTATGAATCGCACCAATAAATGTACCTGGACTGCGTAGAGGAGTGGGTCACCACAATATATTAAAAACCCTGAACTTTTATGAATCGCACCAATAAATGTACCTGGACTGCGTAGAGGAGTGGGTCACCACAATATATATTAAAAACCCTGAACTTTTATGATTCGCACCAATAAATGTACCTGGACTGCGTAGAGGAGTGGGTCACCACAATATATATAATAAGAAAACCATCAACTTGTATGATTCGCACCAATAAATGTACCTGGACTGCGTAGAGGAGTGGGTCACCACAATATATATTAAAAACCCTGAACTTTTATGATTCGCACCAATAAATGTACCTGGACTGCCTAGAGGAGTGGGTCACCACAATATATATAATAAGAAAACCATCAACTTGTATGATTCGCACCAATAAATGTACCTGGACTGCGTAGAGGAGTGGGTCACCACAATATATATTAAAAACCCTGAACTTTTATGATTCGCACCAATAAATGTATCTGGACTGCGTAGAGGAGTGGGTCACCACAATATATATAATAAGAAAACCATCAACTTGTATGATTCGCACCAATAAATGTACCTGGACTGCGTAGAGGAGTGGGTCACCACAATATATATTAAAAACCCTGAACTTTTATGATTCGCACCAATAAATGTATCTGGACTGCGTAGAGGAGTGGGTCACCACAATATATATAATAAGAAAACCATCAACTTGTATGATTCGCACCAATAAATGTACCTGGACTGCGTAGAGGAGTGGGTCACCACAATATATATTAAAAACCCTGAACTTTTATGAATCGCACCAATAAATGTACCTGGACTGCGTAGAGGAGTGGGTCACCACAATATATATTAAAAACCCTGAACTTTTATGAATCGCACCAATAAATGTACCTGGACTGCGTAGAGGAGTGGGTCACCACAATATATTAAAAACCCTGAACTTTTATGAATCGCACCAATAAATGTACCTGGACTGCATAGAGGAGTGGGTCACCACAATATATTAAAAACCCTGAACTTTTATGAATCGCACCAATAAATGTACCTGGACTGCGTAGAGGAGTGGGTCACCACAATATATATTAAAAACCCTGAACTTTTATGAATCGCACCAATAAATGTACCTGGACTGCGTAGAGGAGTGGGTCACCACAATATATATTAAAAACCCTGAACTTTTATGAATCGCACCAATAAATGTACCTGGACTGCGTAGAGGAGTGGGTCACCACAATATATTAAAAACCCTGAACTTTTATGAATCGCACCAATAAATGTACCTGGACTGTGTAGAGGAGTGGGTCACCACAATATATTAAAAACCCTGAACTTTTATGAATCGCACCAATAAATGTACCTGGACTGCGTAGAGGAGTGGGTCACCACAATATATATTAAAAACCCTGAACTTTTATGATTCGCACCAATAAATGTACCTGGACTGCGTAGAGGAGTGGGTCACCACAATATATTAAAAACCCTGAACTTTTATGAATCGCACCAATAAATGTACCTGGACTGCGTAGAGGAGTGGGTCACCACAATATATTAAAAACCCTGAACTTTTATGAATCGCACCAATAAATGTACCTGGACTGCGTAGAGGAGTGGGTCACCACAATATATATTAAAAACCCTGAACTTTTATGATTCGCACCAATAAATGTATCTGGACTGCGTAGAGGAGTGGGTCACCACAATATATATTAAAAACCCTGAACTTTTATGATTCGCACCAATAAATGTATCTGGACTGCGTAGAGGAGTGGGTCACCACAATATATATAATAAGAAAACCATCAACTTGTATGATTCGCACCAATAAATGTACCTGGACTGCGTAGAGGAGTGGGTCACCACAATATATATTAAAAACCCTGAACTTTTATGATTCGCACCAATAAATGTATCTGGACTGCGTAGAGGAGTGGGTCACCACAATATATATAATAAGAAAACCATCAACTTGTATGATTCGCACCAATAAATGTACCTGGACTGCGTAGAGGAGTGGGTCACCACAATATATATTAAAAACCCTGAACTTTTATGAATCGCACCAATAAATGTACCTGGACTGCGTAGAGGAGTGGGTCACCACAATATATATTAAAAACCCTGAACTTTTATGAATCGCACCAATAAATGTACCTGGACTGCGTAGAGGAGTGGGTCACCACAATATATTAAAAACCCTGAACTTTTATGAATCGCACCAATAAATGTACCTGGACTGCATAGAGGAGTGGGTCACCACAATATATTAAAAACCCTGAACTTTTATGAATCGCACCAATAAATGTACCTGGACTGCGTAGAGGAGTGGGTCACCACAATATATATTAAAAACCCTGAACTTTTATGAATCGCACCAATAAATGTACCTGGACTGCGTAGAGGAGTGGGTCACCACAATATATATTAAAAACCCTGAACTTTTATGAATCGCACCAATAAATGTACCTGGACTGCGTAGAGGAGTGGGTCACCACAATATATTAAAAACCCTGAACTTTTATGAATCGCACCAATAAATGTACCTGGACTGCGTAGAGGAGTGGGTCACCACAATATATTAAAAACCCTGAACTTTTATGAATCGCACCAATAAATGTACCTGGACTGCGTAGAGGAGTGGGTCACCACAATATATATTAAAAACCCTGAACTTTTATGAATCGCACCAATAAATGTACCTGGACTGCGTAGAGGAGTGGGTCACCACAATATATATTAAAAACCCTGAACTTTTATGAATCGCACCAATAAATGTACCTGGACTGCGTAGAGGAGTGGGTCACCACAATATCTTAAAAACCCTGAACTTTTATGAATCGCACCAATAAATGTACCTGGACTGCGTAGAGGAGTGGGCACTGGGCACCACAATAAAATATATAAAAAACCTTCAACAGGTCTGCATTACACTACACATACGGCTGCTCCTCCATCCTCTCCATCATATACATGTTGGAGTTTTAGCGTGTGACAACCTCTTGTTTTTGATAATGTCAGTGCATTTTGAATATTTTTCAATTTGCCCCACACCACTGAATGTACTTTATCTATGATACGCATCTATCTATCTTGACTGCGTAGTGTGGTGGCCCCGGTACACAATTTGGTACCGAGGCCACAATATAATTAAAAAACCCTCCACGTGTCAGAATTCCACCAAAAAAGGGTATGGACTGCGTAGTGTGGTGGCCCCGGTACACAATTTGGTACCGAGGCCACAATATAATTAAAAAATTGGGCATCAACTGTCACCGTTGTTTAATATATGATACACCTAAATATGGACTGCACAGTGGAGTGGCCCCGGTAGTAAATTTGGTGCCGGGGCCACAATAAAATAAATACACCCTCAACTGGTCTGAATTCCACCAAACAAGTATCTGGACTGCGTAGTGGGGTGGCCCCGGTACCCAATTTGATACCGGGGCCACAATAAAAGAAATACACCCTCAACTGGTCTGAATTCCACCAAACAAGTATCTGGACTGCGTAGTGGGGTGGCCCCGGTACCCAATTTGATACCGGGGCCACAATAAAATAAATACACCCTCAACTGGTCTGAATTCCACCAAACAAGTATCTGGACTGCGTAGTGGGGTGGCCCCGGTATCCAATTTGATACCGGGGCCACATTACCTCCTCCAATTTCCAAGTGTAGTGTTTATAACATCTTAACACTACACTAATTCTAGCACGTCAAAACCTCTTGTTTTAAATAATGACAGGGCATTTAACTTTTGATTTAATTTATTGAATTTGTTGGCATTTTCTTTTACTTTTTGAACATGGCAAACGACTGTTGAATGGTCACATAATGCCAAAAAAAAAGTTGCAAGATGGAATTGTCCTTGGGCCCTCCCACCCACCCTTATGTTGTTGAAATAGGACATGCACACTTTAACAAACCAATCATTTCAGCGACAGGGCCTACCAAACAACTGTGGCTGAAATGATTGGTTTGTTTGGGCCCCCACACCAATAAAACAATTCATCTCTCCCTGTACAAACTAAACAGGCTCTACTGAGGAAAGATGTCGTCCTTATCCTCAACCTCTGATTCCTCTCCCCCTACAGTGTGTACTTCCTCCTCCTCACACATTATCAATTCGTCCCCGCTGGACTCCACAACCACAGTCCCTCTGTACTGTCTGGAGGGCAGTGCTGTACTTCATTGAGGAATTGATTATTCATTTTTATAAACATCATTTTTTCAACGTTGTGAGGAAGCAACCTCCTTCGCCGCTCACTGACCAGGTTCCCCGCTGCACTAAAAACTCTTTCCGAGTACACACTGGAGGGGGGACAACTCAGTTAAAAAATAGAGCCAGTTTGTACAGGGGCTTCCAAACTGCCTTTTGGAGTTCTACCACGTCACTACCTCTAGTTAATTTAGATTGCAAGGCTTGTAAATATAAATACTTTGAAGATAAAAAAAAGCAGGCTGCACAGACTGTGGAGCTAGAAAGTGAAATTAAATGGACCACGTTACTTTGGTGGCTATCTATGCCCCCCCCCCCCCCCCCGCCCTACACTTGTAGTTGAATATAAATAAAGCAGCCTGCATAGACTGTAGAACTAGCAATTCAAATATACAAAGAAATGGACAAAGGCAGTTTGGTATCTGTCTGCATCAGATCCCCTCTCCACTAGGAGTAAAACAGAAAACTTTTCAGCCGTTATATAATCTAGAATATAAATAGAAATTGAGAAATGCAATTTGGTATCTGTCTGCATCATAATCATCAACATCCTCCTCAGCGCCAGCTACATCAATATCCTCCTCCCAGTGTACAACATTCACACCTTCATTAGCCAAATCTGTAACTGGACTGTGGGTGATCCTTCCAGCATATGCAGAGGGCGTGCTGCAAATGCTGGATGGAGTCACCTCTTCCCGTACAGTGATGGGAAGGTCAGGGTTCACAACCAACAACACCCTTGGACTCGCCTTGGGGATTTGTGATGTCATCTGTTTAGAAGGCAGAGTTCTTTGCTGTTTTGTTGTTGTTGCTGACAGCATAACTCTCTTAAATTTTTTGTAGGGGGGGGGAGGAGGGCTTAGATCCTTGGGTGAAGCTGGACCACTAGTCATGAACACGGGACAGGGCCTAAGCCGTTCCTTGCCACTACTTGTCGTAATTGGCATATTGCCAACTTTACGTTTCTCCTCAGATGATTTTAAGTTTCTTTTTTTGCTGTTTTTTGAGAACTTGGGCTTTTTGGATTTTACATGCCCTGTACTAGGAGATTGGGCATCGTGCTTGCCAGACGACGTTGATGGCATTTCATCGTCTATGTCATGACTAGTGGCAGCAGCTTCAGCATTAGGAGGAAGTGGGTCTTGATCTTTCCCTACTTTATCCTCCAAATTTTTGGTCTCCATTATATGTAGCACAAGATACTGCAGAATGTGTGAACTTGGTAATATTGCAGTACCAATGGACTTATACTGCTGGATTGGTTTTGCAAATTTGGTTATAATTAGATTTTTTTTTTTTAATTTTTTTTTTTTATTTTTTTTTTACTTTTTTTTTATTTTTTAAAAACTTGGGAATAATGGGGAAATAACTATGCCCTTAGAAGCACAGAGCACAGGACACAGCACCACTGGACTGAACAGGACACGGCACAGGACCCAGCAGCACTACGGAACTCAGCAGGACAGAGCACAGGACACAGCACCACTGGACTGATACTGCAGAATGTGTGAACTTTGTAATATTGCAGTACCACTGGACTTTTACTGCTGAATGTGTGAACTTGGTAATATTGCAGTACCAATGGGCTTATACTGCAGGATTGGTTGTGCAAATTTTGTGGTAATTAAAAAAAATTAAATTAGTTTTTGGTATTTTTTTAAATAACTTTTTTTTATTTTTTTAAACACAGGGGAATATTGGGGAAATAACTATGCCCTTAGAAGCACAGAGCACAGGACACAGCACCACTGGACTGAACAGGACACAGCACAGGACCCAGCAGCACCACTGACCTCAGAAGGACAGAGCACAGCACACAGCACCACTGGACTGATACTGCAGAACACAGCACAGCACAGCACAGCACAGAACTAAACAGCACAGCACAGAACTAAACAGCACAGCACGAGATCTACCAGGACAGAGGACCACCTAACACACCCTCCCTCTACCCTGATCAATGCCCGAGTGAAGATGGCGGCGACTAGCGGGGAATTTATAGGATCCGAGTATCGCGAGATCCGACAACGGGATTATGAGTCAGAGCCTCAGTTTCAGATTTGAATTTGGCGCCAATACCCGGATCTGTCTCGGATCCGACTCGGATCGGCAACGTTCGGGTGGGCTCGGATTTCATAAATCCGAGTGCGCTCATCCCTAATATAAACTTTGTTAGAGCTTAAATTGCATTAGCTCTACGATTAAAAGATATACTACATCCTAATGGTAATTATTGAATGTGATTTATCAGTATTTGTGGAGCCATCTAGGATCAGGGGGCAGTGTTACCCCCTGCTAGCAGTTGTGCCAGAATCTGTATAAAAGGAGCTCTGTTTGACCATGTAGCATTATACCATCTGTACTTCTGGATATCACTAGTACCTCAAACTAATGTATGTAACTGTCCTTATTAGGACACTTGAGATAATAAAAGATCACTTTTTCAAGAACCTACTTAGACGTCTATTTACCCTGTTGTAATTCCTATGGCCTGCAGATTAGACCAAATCTTATCTGTCATCTGTCTGTTCTGAGGCTGGGACCCTCGATCCAGTACCAACGCTCTGGCCAGAGTGAAAGGCCAGGGTAGACCATCCACAGCGAACCCTTATCTGGAGGCAAGAGGTCAGGAGTACCAGCCCAGGTGTATCAGCAAGGGGGTATACCAGCAGCGAGTGTTACTCAGAAGGACGCTGTTCTGGACGACGCAGTGGTGGCAGCAGCAAAAGCACTTCCTACTGTGGTTAGAGTGTGCATTTGGGAGAAAGAAAGGGGATGGTGGCATGGCAAGCCCAGCCGATCCCCAGCAACACAACAGACAGGGTGGCATAGGAGGTCCATCCTGTCACAGTTTTCTATTAGCAAAAAGGAGGACTTTCATAGTTTTAGAGTATGTGATGCAGTACAATAACTTAGAAGTATGATATAATATTATCTTAAAACTTTGTTTTTAATGTATTTATAAGTCACTAGAAATGTATATTATTAAATAATTAATAGTGAGTTATAATAAAATTCCTCTACTGAGGAATATGTAGTGTAATGGAGTAGAGACAGTAAGTTATGTTGTAAAAATAATTTATGGTGGCATAATCCTGAATAACCATCTACATCTTTCTTATTTGTTGCATATCACTCAGTGAGAGATACCTAATAATTTATATTAAGCCTTTAGTATAATAAGAGGACAATGGCATACATAGAGGAGAGCGATCAGGGATCATGACAGTCATGACAATAAAAAGTTAGAATTATTGGATATTAAGTATTGTTGAAGTACCTCTTAATATCAGCGGAACGTTTAGTGAAATTAGTGCCCTAATCTTTCTCTCTAGTAATGGATTAATAGTAACAATTAAGCAAATATGTATGGTACAAAGGTTATTTATTTGTCCTGCATAAAAGGATCCAGGATGGAAGATAACATGGTCATCAAATGGGTTACTGTATTGTATATTTAATCTTTAATACAAACACATTGTGCAGGTAGAATTGTCTGTCTTTGCTAATATTTTATTAGTTTAACAATCCCATTTTAAATAAATATCATGTCAAAGGGGCGTTTATTACATTAGTATATTGTTTGAGTGTCCTTTAGAGGGGGGCTAGGTCTGGTACCACTATGAACACTTTTGACTTTTATTTTTCAGTATGGGTATCCTGAAACATGTGTCCTTTTCTATGAGTGAGGTGACCATTTGCAGCAGCTGGAAAGTAGGATCATTCATCTGCAGGAAATTCCTGAAGTCACCTGGGCTATTCTCCCATATGTGGAAAAGACTCACTTCTCAGCAACCAGTCCTTAGTCTAACAAATGTGGTTTTTGCTTCTCCTTTAATTCCTGTTTATTGCAAACATATACACAATTTGCTTTTATAGGGTAGGCTCATTATAACAATAACACCTACCGAGTGTACAGGCCTGCAGAGAGTGAATCTAATGTAAACTATACACAAATCAATGAATGTTGATGATGCTGTTTCCTCTTCCTGGTTATTTGTGTGTGTGTGTATGCTTGTGTGCAGTTAGGTTCAGAACGTTTTTTAAATTAGGCTTATATATTGCTGCAGGGTAGGCAGCTATCTGTAGAGTGTGTACAAAGTCACAATCTTTTCAGCAGATGGTTAAGAGATATGCAGATCACAAATCTGACAGTAAATTATGTATATGTCTACGCATGAATCAGCATGCTCGTTGGGACTTTCAGTCATAGGTAAAATTGTTACAGAAATTGCATGTGATGTAAGATTCCATAGGTGTGTATCCAGCTTTATTCCTTTAGCTTCTGGTGGATGTACTTAGCTTCATTGTCAGCATCTCATATTGTAGCAGTTAGAGTCCTCAAACTTTATTGAAATGCTGTTTTTTAATATAACATAATATAACAGTTCTAAAGAGAATTCATGAAGAATATATTCAAATGACTTCTTAAACCCTTTTTGCCTCTTTCTACCTTTGGAACTGTCCCCATAAAATTAATTTGCATCTAGTTTTGGAAATCTTCAGATAGACCTGAATATGTGCATATGTGCAAGGGGACATATGAACAGCCACTATTATGTGCCACTTTGTGTGTTTAAATGTGTTTATCACAATGCTCCAAAGGCACCTAGAAATGAGCTTTTCCATAAACTGTAACTGGAAAGTGCAAATTACATCTTATTGAAAGTATAGGCATGATTATTTATTCATGGCTGTGTTCTTAGGCAAAATTGTGATTGAGTTACAATAACAGACTGGAAGCTTTAAAAGGAGGGTGGTGCTTGAAATAATTGTTCTTCCTCTGTTTACCATGGTTTTCTGCAAGAAAACATGTGCAGTCATCATTGCTTTGCACAAAAAGGGCTTCCCAGGCAAGAATATTGCTGCTAGAAAGATTGCACCAAAAGCAACCATTTATCGGATCATCAAGAACTTCAAGGATAGAGATTCAATAGTTGTGAAGAAGGCTTCAGGGCACCCGAGAACATCTAGCATGTGCCAGGACCGTCTCCTAAAGTTGATTCAGCTGCGGGATTGGGGCACCACAAGTGAAAAGCTTGCTCAGGAATGGCAGCAGGCAGTTGTGAGTGCATCTGCATGCACAGTGAGGCGAAGAACTTTGGAGGATGGCCTGGTGTCAAGAAGGCCAGCAAAGAAGCCACTTCTCTCCAGGAAAAACATCAGGGACAGACTGATAATCTGCAAAAGTTCAAGTTGATTGACAGCATGCCAGGTGAATTGCAGAGGTCTTCAAAAAGAAGGGTCAACACTACAAATATTGACTCTTTGCATAAACTTAATATAATTGTCAATAAAAACCTTTGACACTTATAAAATGCTTCTAATTTTACTTCAGTATACCATAGCAATATCTGACAAAAAGGTCTAAAAACACTTTGTGAACACCAATATTTGTTCCATTCTCAAAACTTTTGGCCATGACTGTAGTCCTACATTTTTTTGTCCCTGAGGCACGTGAGAGCACACCCAGCATTTACTTTATCCACCAACGAATGATAATCATCTAATTGATACCCACCACATCCAAATTACGACTGGACTGGCATTGCTGGATGCACTTCTGTTCATTTAGGGGGTCACAGTCTTTACAGATACAATATTCTTCAGACAATAGCCTCTCACACTTTCTCCAGTCTTGGGTCTCCCAGAACAGATTCGCGAATGACCGATCTGGGGTGTCAGTCTCGACTTTATCTTGTACCTTCTCCAGATTGTTGACTATTCTGCATTGGGTGGAATGGATCCAAGTGTCTCTTTCTGCTACTTTCGGAGTTATGGTGCTGGTCATCAACACTTGGTACGGGTCTTCCCACTGGGCTGTTAAACAAAATGAGCGTACAGAATTGCAGATCATGACATATTCCCCAGGTTCAACATCGTGACAGTTAGTGTTTGGCATACCAGGTGACAGTATTTTGAGTTTCTGTTGCTGCTGTCTTAGCTGTTTTTTCATCTTTATGAGGTATTGAACAGTCACTTCATTGTTGCTTTTTAAATCATCCTGTGGCTCTATCATCAAATTAAGTTGTCGGCCAAAAAGTATCTCAAAAGGGGACAAATTTAGAGGTGGTTTGGGAGTGGTTCTGATACTATGGAGGACTAGTGGCAAAAATTCCGTCCACGCTAATCCAGTTTCAGTCATTACCTTACTCAATTTGTTCTTAATGGTACCGTTTGCCCTTTCTACCTTCCCACTGGTTTGTGGTCGGTAGGGAGTATTAAGTTTGCTATCAATTCCCATAAGTTTACACATGATCTAAAAGATATCACTAGTAAAATGAATACCCTTATCACTTTCTATAATTCTAGGGATACCATATCTGCATGCAAATTCCTGGACAATGTTTTTAGCAGTGAAAACAGCAGTTTTAAAGGCAGATGGAAATGCCTCTAACCAGTTAGAAAATACATCAGTACACATTAATACATACTTGAGATTCCTGTAAGGTGGTTATTGAATTAACTCAATTTGCATTAACTGGAAAGGTCCATCTGTAGGAGGGATATGGGATGGCTCCATTGGTATTGTCTTTCTGACATTTTTTCTCAAGCAAGTAAGAAAATACATTGCCTTTTTACTAGCTTGAGAAGAAAAGCCTGGTGTACACCAGTATGCTCTTACTAGCTTACACATACCTTCTTTACCCAGATGAGTCTGACCGTGTGCTGGCTCAGCTAGGCCTGGGAAAAATGCTCTGGGAGCCATGGGCCTACCTTGTTCATATCTTCACAGTCCAGAGGACACTTGACCACATCCCTTCGCCTTGCAGACGGCCTTTTCCTGTAGGGAACACAAATCTTGTTTTTAATTACATTTCTGTGTGTTTGTTGTTTGAAAAACCATCATCTTGTCAATTGTCATGTTTACAGATAAACCTGCTGCCCACTCGGCAGCTTTGTCTGCTCTGCTATTACCCAATGATATCAGTTCTTCTTCATATGTGTGGGCTCTGCACTTAATGACGGCTACTGACTTTGGTAATTGTATTGCTGTCAAAGGTCCTTTTATGTGCTGTGAGTGTGCTACTGGTCTGCCTGCCGCTGTCATAAAGTTCTTAAGACGTCAGAGGGCCCCAAAGTAATGCACTACCCCAACACGCTA
The DNA here is from genome assembly GCF_038048845.1 of Mixophyes fleayi. Classification (NCBI taxonomy): domain Eukaryota; kingdom Metazoa; phylum Chordata; class Amphibia; order Anura; family Limnodynastidae; genus Mixophyes; species Mixophyes fleayi. Next base: position 101,685,316 of record NC_134408.1, on the reverse strand, counting down.
ATCTCAATGCCACGAGTTCGGGCCACTTGAGCTTAGTGAAGTGGACCAAGGGATTCAGCTTCTATAACACTCTTGTCATTTACGACCGCATAACCGTTAGCACTCCTGTGTCTGTCTGACGATGAAAACTCCCACCTTTGTAAAACGTAAAATCTACATTTTCAAAGGGGGTGTCACATATGTCAGGTCTTGCAGTAAAAATCTGGTTCAGATATTTCATACAACCATGCGTATCAGTATACCTGCTAAATTCATTCTCAGCTAGAGTCTCCTTTCCTTCCACCCTTTATGCATCTCGAGGCACATATGGTTGTTATGTAGCTGGATTGTATTGCACCTTTTAATAGTGATATTTGCTGGTGCCATCAGTGCTAATTCCCATTTTGTGAATCTTGCCGAGAAGACATGCTTAGTTCGAGCAGAATTTAAGAGGGCAGATACTGCATGTGGTGTATAAACAGTTGAATCTTGTCCTAGTACTTCGTCCTCACTCTTACCATAAGTGCAGTCGCTGCTATACTTCTTAAACACGTAGCAAGAGATCTTCCCACAGTATCCAATTGTACACCGTAGTATGCTACCGGTCTGCTAGCGTCACCATGTTTCTGTGTCAAGACACCTGCTGCACAACCACCATCTTCCGTACAATAATCAGGTTTTCCCAGAGTAGTTGCCTTAGTCAGACTCTCTTTAAGGTTAAAGAGTGCTTGTTCTGACTCCTCTGTATGTGTAACAAGCTCAGACTTTGACTCTGCAATGGCAAGGCCAGAATAGAAAAACCTGAGATCCATGCTCTACAATACCCACACATCCCTAAGAAGGTATGGATCTGGTGTTGGTTCTGCAGCAGTATCATGTCTTGTATGGCCTGAATCCTGTCCGTTGTCCCAATTGTAAAGCGCTACGGAATATGTTGGCGCTATATAAATAAATGTTGATGACGATGATGATGACGTCCGGTGTCTTAGCCCCTGGGTGAGACAATGTCCCAAATATTTGACTTTGTTCTGACATGGCTGTAATTTATCCTTTGCAACCTTGTGTCCTGTCTGTGAGAGATGCGGCAGCAACAGTTTAGTATCAGATACTGATGACATAAACGAATCAGAACATAGCAACAAATCATCAACATATTGAATTGGGACAGACCCATTGCTTATTTGGAAGGATTGCAAACAGTCATGCAAGGCCTGAGAGAAAATACTGGTACTGTCAATGAACCCCTTGGGTAATCTTGTCCATGTGTATTGTACCCCTTTATAGCAGAAAACAAAGAGGTACTGGCAGTCAGGATGAAGAGGAACAGAGAAGAAAGCAGAACAGAGATCAATTACAGTAAAAAGACTGGCAGATGGAGGAATCTGCATGAACATGATAGCTGGATTGAGCACTATGGGGATTTGGCGCTCAACTACTTTATTAATCCCCCTTACATCTTAAACTAATCTATGGCCCCACCCCCATTCTTCTTCACTGGAAAAATTGGACTATTAGCTGTGCGAATTAAAATTCCTTGTTGCAGCAGCCTTTCAATCACAAGATAAACCTCTAATTCACCTCTGGTTTTAATGAATATTGCAGTATTTTTGGAGCCTGCCTTGCCACTTTTTAGATGAACCATTACAAGTGCTATATTTGCCCTCAATCCAGGATCTTGTCCATTTTTAGTCCATAAAGACCCAGATATTTGTGATAACATTTCCTCTACCTGAGATGGACATTGATCTAGAACAGTAGAGTGCATCAGTAGTCTTTGTGGAGTGTCTAGTATGTCCTGCACTTCATTTGCAAACTTTCCTGGAACATCCAGAAATACACTCTCTGGGGTACAATAAATAACACATCCCATTTTACATAATAAATCTTTGCCCAGCAGGTTAGTAGCAGCCTCTGCAGTCAAAAGAAATGAATGTGAAAGTAACCTCCTCAGGTTTAGTCAAAGGATAACGTTGCACTCTTCTTGTTACTCGCACTGGAACAGTTTGTGTAGTAACCTGTAAACTTAAGGGAGAAGTTATCACTGACCTGGCCATCCCTGTATCTACAAGAAAGGTTTGTTTTACACCAAATACATCAACTGTCACTTTGGGTTCTTCCTTTAGATTTTCAGTTAACCTAACTGGTTGTAGGATACAGGTATGACTTAACCCCTAGTGATGGTTATTGTTCTGCAAAGCATTTGCTGCTATAATGTGTGCGGGCAACTGATGGGAAACCTCAGAGACAGGTGTATGTCTCCTTTGCTGGTATCTACATGACTTTCTTCTAGGTGGCCCAAATCTTCTATTGTTTCCCTGTTTCCCTTTATCTATTCTCTCCTTACAGTTCCTTGCTACATACCCCTCTTTAGTGCATCTGAAGAACCTCACTGTTTCCTGCCATTTAAATTCCCCATAATATGTTTTTTGAGTCTGTCGTCAGATACGTAGTCCTTCTAGTGCCTGGATACTTACCATCATATACCTCTCATTTTGCACCTCCTTTCTTTTACCTATATTTTTGTCATATTCTATAGCAAATTCCCTAAGGGCATCTACTGTGCTTCCTCTCCAATTAGGTAAAGAGGTTCCAATTAGGTAAAGAGGTTTGCACCCTGGTTTTTAGATTTTTCCCTGAGGCCTTCCATTAATATTATATAGCAGTGTGCTACACATTATCTTTTATGTGTGACAGACCAGTGTATTTGGTCATTGCTATCAAAGTTCTGGTACAATAGTCCAGTGCTGGTTCATTATCTTTTTGTATAATAGTGAAAATTTTGCTCCAGTTCTCTGCTACTGGAAAGTATACACCCAATTGGAAGGTTATATGATTTATTTTGGTTTGATTTGGTTTGGTTTGGTTCTTCCAGCATACAATACTTAATAAACTTTTGTACATCAGTATTGGGAGGAAGACAAGCTCTCAACACCACTTGCCAATCTTTATTGTTGGCTTATGAGCATTACCCAATCATTAGCAAATTTCGGACATTTGGCCAAATCTTTTTTTGGGTCTGAGGAATTGGACATAATTGAATGCAGCTCAGTTCTAGTCCATGGACAATGCATTGCTACATGTCTTATGGGAACTACACCATCTTTGTCCGCTTTCCCATTAGGAACTGCTATTGTACGGACTGGATGTAAGCCCAATAAATCACTACATTCAGGACCAATTGCTGGAAGCACTGTTTCAGTACAATGAATATTCCCCTGCCAAATGGCTTCTACACAACTTTCACCGGTTTCAGTCACTGCCCTGCTGGTGGGACCACTTCCTTTCCTTGTCTATGTGCCACTTCTTCTATATTAATTGCATGGGCAATGACTGAAACAATAATGGGTTCATCATCTCTTTTCTGAAACATTACCTTGTATATCACTCAATATGGGATATAAGTTACTTATGTTATTTGTATTATTTTAAATATCAGTTATACTTTCCCCCCTGTCCTCATATGGCGGCAGGGGCATGCTTGGTTCTCTTTGCTTCGCGAAGTTACCTTCTGCTGTGCATGTTTTCTCGTGCCATATACTCCGCTGCTGTTCCCACAGATTTAAACAGTTGGTGTGTTTAATTCTCAGTTTTATTGATTTTCTAAAATAAATTTTATCTCTAATAGTACTTAATAGCTCTGGATCAAAACTACCAAATTTAGGAAAGGGTTTCAGACATTCATCGGTCATTTTGACCCATTTATCAAAGTACACCGTTGCGTACATGCCATATTTTACACTCACAATATACTTCGCCAACTCTGTATGTCCTTGATTAACCTGTATTTCTGTTATATCAGCCATCTCAGACGTTTGCTTAGCGCCCATTTGGAAACGGAATCCTCAACACTTAGCAGCACAAAACTTCCGCTAGAGATTTTTGATGGCCGTGAATGAATTCTATAAGCTACGTTCACTAGCTTCTTTTCAACTGGGCACATCTTAACACTTCATGTGATGCCAAGCGTACACAGCAAGGACCCTAACACAGTCACTTAACTGGGGTAATGGAAACATCAATGTTTTAGTGCCCATGTGGAAGCGAACTCCTCAATGCTTCGCAGAACACCTTTCCAGAAAAGTTCCTGCCGAGTACTTTATAACTGGGAGAGCAAAATATTGATTTCTGCAATACCGGCCTTTCCAGCAAATTTCCTCTAACCATCCACAATTCACAATCACAATTAGGCATGCAACATGTGCAGTCCGATCGCACAGCTTAAAGATACTAGTTGTCTGTATGCCCTACGATTACAGTTGGGATTATCATGAAAACCTGTTTTCAACGTATACCTCGTATACCTACCTCATCGTCAATTTTTCTACCCTGTTTTCTCAACAGAATATCACAAAGGTTTTTTTTTTGTATATCGTTTCCTCAACAGTAATCTTTGTCCATAACCTGTACTTTCACAATCACACAATTCACAATTCACATACACCTTTGTTTTCTTTAGAGAAAAATGCTTTTCCGAATGTTGGTAAAAACTTCTCAGAGGTTTTAACAATTCCTTTCAGTAGAAAATACAACAGCAATATCTATCAATATAACAGTTTCAACATGTGGCAAATGTACATGGAAATATATACGTATGTTATGCAAACAAACCAAACACAAAATGACATGAAAAATAAACAATTTTTCTTTCTTGTCCCTAGGTTCTCACCAGCAATTTTTAGATCACATAAACTAGATATTCGGTTTAGCAATATTGGATGATAAAAAGGTACAGAACTATTTTGCATTCTTACCTGTATATGACATGTCTGCCATCCTTTGTGGGTAAACCAAAATCTGTAGGTTTTGCGAATCGTTAAGTAATGTGGTATCCCTCCACGAGCCCCCAGTTTGTTATGGCCGTGTCTATCATCACCAATAAATACTGTCTAATCTGATCAATGCGGTTCCAAAGCAAAAAAGAGATTTAATAGCAAAATTCAATAAGAATGTTACAAGGTGCAACTGATACACTCTCCGCACCCTGGATCCAGGAACAGTCATCAAAGCTAATGTCTGTTGTCAAAGAGGCTGTTCCTGTGCCAGAGGCCAGTTTATATACAGTCTGGTTTAGAAAAAACAATGATGATGTCCCAAATATACACAGATAGTACTAAGACAGTTCTTCATTTCTTCAGGGTTTAGGATGTTCCAGTAGACTGCTGGTGGGTCATTCCATGTCAGTTGAACCAGGGTTGTCCACCACTCATCTCAGATTTTGATGAACATTTTTTAGTTAAGAGAGGATGTCAAAACAACTATTTCTGCCAAATATCTCAACTGTCTGACAATTAGTTGATTAAATATTGATTTTTCAATTTATTTAATAATTTACTAATTGCAGCTTCTTTATCCAGTTTATTTGAAGTATTATGGGTTTTTATTAAGGAATCAACACAAAATTTGGACCTCTAAGGTGACTCTTCCTCCCGAATCCTAAAATCCAAACCAAATTACATTATCTGCCTCATATTTTGCGTTACAGCAAAAACGCACTTTTTTTGAATATCGTTAAAAACGCTAGATTCAATTGACATTAGGGATCCCATTTTTTTGGGGGGTGTTTAAAAAAGGTATAAATTAAAAAAAAATCAGGTGGGTACTCTCTTTCATAGTGGAGAAAAAAAATAATGAAGTTGATGCTCGATTACTGCTGTACAGCATACATAATTTACACATTGTTAAAAACCATACCAAAAAAGTGAACTAAACTGAGGCAATGGGATAAAACTCCCATACAGGAAATGAAACAAACAGAAACTGATGGGAAGTGGATTCCCTTTAGAGAGACCAAAACTGAAACTTTCCAGACAAAGAGAGAGGGAGACACAGAAAGAGTCAGTCATGGCAGCTGCTCATTTGATAGTCTTTTAAATACGGACTGCCATATTACTATTTACTCAAAAACCATTGGATTACATAGCTGGGACCACTTTACATTTGACATTAGGGATCCCAATTTTATGGAGTGTTTAAAAAAAGTATATAATACTACCATACTTACCTACTCTCGGAAAGTTTCCGGGAGAGGGGCGTGACTGGAGGGCGGGAGGGAGCGGGGCGCGGCCAATCACGTCATTTTAGCTTCGCCTCCCGTGATGTAAATTATGGTTTCACGGGGGTGGGGCCAAAATGGCGCGATTCACAGAGAATCGCGTCAAATTACGCGATCCTCGGTGGATTCCGGGATGCGGGACAAATGCCAGCTCTCGCGGGACCCGAATTTCGGGGGTCTCCCAGACTTTCCAGGAGAGTTGGCAAGTATGATTACTACCACAAAAAAAATCAGCAGGGTACTCTGTTTCATAGTGGAGAAAAAAAATAATGAATTTGATGTTCGATTACTGTTGTACCGCATACATAATTAACACAAGAAACCATGACATTTAAAACCTTTAACATAACTTAAGTCCTTAACTGAAGTTGAGTCAACAATCTCATTATTTTTCCCTTGTTTGGAACTTGTTGTAACGGTCTGTAATTTTCCCTAAAGTGTCAGCAGAAAGTGTATACTGCCTTCCAGTACTTCCTTGGATAGTAGGCACTTCTGTTACACAGAGGACGTGAATAAAAGGAACAAAACACTTATCTCTTGAAGGCCAGGACAGCACATTTGTTGATTGGTTTTGTTTCATTAAGTGTATCAGCACATCTTGTTCCTCCTCATTACATTGAATGATATACCCAATGTACCAGATGTTATCATACACTGCTACTATGTATGTTTCAGGTTGCAGATCACTTTTGTTCACATTTTTTGTGACTGGTCATAGTGACAGTAACTTTGGTTCCTCCTGTCTTTATGTCGTCTGTTGACAATTGATATATGTGTAGCTCATCATTACTAATAGGCCGAAATCTGTGATGAGAACGTGTTCCTGCCACAGTGTTTGCCGTTTCTAGACGGCTATGCAGCTTGGTTTTGCAGTCTTGTATTTTGATTTGTGACATTTAAAAAAACTTTATGCCATGTACATTTTCATTTGCCCAGGTCCAAAGGCGTCAAGATGTGATAAGTTTCCACTGCTTGCAGACTGGTGCATGTGGCTAGACTTTTAACTGTCCCTCCAATGCCATCACATGGACTCTTACCAAGAAATGTGGCAAAAAATTTCATTCTGCTTGAATGTTGAAGTCATTCTTATTGAAGCATAAATTGAAAAAGTTTTTGCAGTTCTTGTATTGTGCACTAGCACAATATAAGTATTGTGCACTAGCACAATATAAGTATTGTGCAGATACTCCAATTTTGACAATACTATCGCTAAGTGTTTCATAACTACCGTAATAAAGGCATGCACAGTTATGGCTACATGGTCACAGGTATCGCTAATAACGCACAGGATCACACAGTTTGAAGTGTCACAATCATCTTGCCTAAAATATACAACAAGCTGACAGTCACCATGTTGTTTGGTCCACTTCAGTGACATAACTTTTAAGCTTTTTCTGGCTCCTTTTTTGTGAGACAAGAAAGGATTACAGCATGTTTTCTGAAATTCTTCATATCTTAGCAGCAGAAGCTTTTCATGATGGTAGCAGACTGAGGTTTCAGGATGATTGGTTACTGCATTTGAAACTTCAGTTCTCAGAATCAAAAGTTCTTTTTCTTCATCTGTAAAGTGGTCCCAGCTATGTAATCCAATGGTTTTTGATTAAATAGTAATATGGCAGTCCGTATTTAAAAGACTACCAAATGAGTAGCTGCCATGACTGACTCTTTCTGTGTCTCTCTCTTTCTCTGGAAAGTTTCAGTTTTGGTCTCTCTAAAGGGAATCCACTTCCCATCAGTTTATGTTTGTTTCATTTCCTGTATGGGAGTTTTATCCCATTGCCTCAGTTTAGTTCACTTTTTTGGTATGGTTTTTAACAATGTGTAAATTATGTATACTGTACAGCAGTAATTGAAAATCAACTTCATTATTTTTTTTCTCCACTATGAAAGAGAGAATCCGGCTAATTTTTTTTGAGGTAGTAATTTATACCTTTTTTAAACACCCCCCAAAAAATAAGATCCCTAATGTCAATTGAATCTAGAGCTTTTAACGATATTCGAAAAAAATGCTTTTTTGCTGTAACGCAAAACCTGAGGCAGATAAAGTGATTTGGTTTGAGTTTTTGGATTCGGGAGGAAGAGTTACCCTAGGGGTCCAAATTTTGTGTCGATTCCTTAATAAACACCCGTGATACCTTAAATAAACTGGATAAAGAGGCCACAATTAGTAAATTATTAAATAAATTGAAAAATCACTATTTATTCAACTAATTGTCAGACAGTCGAGATATTTGGCAGAAATAGTTGTTTTGACATACTCTCTTAACTAAAAAAATGTCATAAAAATCTGAGATGGGTGGTAGACATTTCATGTTTTTTTGGGTGATCTGGGGGTAAATGTATGAACCTCCGGATTCTTCAACTCCGGCGAGTTCAGCGTCTTCAGCGCTTAAATTTAAAGCGGCGCTGCCTTGTAAAGGGAAACTTCCCTTTACAAGGCAGCGCCGCTTTAAATTTAAGCACTGAAGACGCTGAACTCGCCGGAGTTGAAGAATCCGGAGGTTCATACATTTACTCCCTGATGTGGAATGACCCTGGTCATATGTCAGTTGATTTGATCTCTTTCCAAAGGTGAGGGCAACCCACTCCAATTGTTGCATATGTGTCTTCCCGCCAGTTTAAACTGACACATAAACAGAGTGCTTTTGCGTATTAATCTCATACTATATGGATGAATATGAGACCAAACTCCCTACATTTCTGAAGACCTGAACCACAATTACCTTTACTGTAATATTATCTATGTATAAATAATCTCTAATTCATTTATTAATAAATGAATGTGGATTGAACTTAAATAATTGTGTACTATTTATAAAAGTAAGTTTGAATGTAATGATAAAGAGTGCATAAATAATATATTATTTATGCTTAATTTTATAATATATAACAGAGATTCAGTCACAGTTGAATTAACACTAGCTTTGCACAAAATCAGACATTCTGCCCCCCACCTGTGACTGTGGGTGGTAACTAAATACTTAAACAGGTTTTCAGCATTTTGTCTGTAATTAGCAAATGAAAGACTTGCCAGGTTCTAGACTCCGTCCACAAGAGGTGTTTACACTAGACAAAGAAATTAGCTTTTTTTACTCCATGCTGGATTTCGGACTGATAGGTAATGTAGCTTCTAGGTGAACAGGCCTACTTAGGCCCTGACTAGTATGGAGTGTGCATGACATGAAAGGTGAGTGTGAGCATGTTATAATGTTTTGTTGAATGGAGGACATAAGAATGAATGATTATTTGTTGTAAGTGATATGAAAGTTTAAGTGAGAATGAAAGTTTGGATTGATTGGATTGATATGGACAGAGTTATATGGACAGAGTTACATAAATGCATGCCTGGTTGGGATAAATGAAAGCATTTGTGTTTATACATAGTTAATGCTGTGCTGTGACTTGTGGAGTGCTGTACTATACATAGTCTGGATCCTGGTTGGGATAAATGATAGCATTTGTGTTTGAATTTGGATCGATTTGTTAGGCTTTGGGAATGGAGACGTTTGTGCTATGTGTGAAATATCAGGTGTTAAAATTGGCCAGTGGACATTGTGCGTTTACTGCTGATTATAGAGCTATTTGTGGTGGATTGGCTAAATACTGCTTGTAATGAGTAATGTGTCTGTACTGAGTTCACATTGTTTAGTAACTGTAATTGTTTAGTAGGCCTTGTGGGCCTACAAGCATGGCAAGTCAGCCATTTTGGATGGTGACTACATTGCATAGAAAGTGATGGATTAGGAAGTGATCAGATTGTGGTTAAGTGATCAGATTGTTAGATATGCATAGAAAGTGCAGGTTATGTTGGTTTATGCATAGAAAGTGTAGTAGTTTGAACTGGTTGAAACCATGTGCTTGAAAATGGCCGCTAGACTTTAAGTGAGGTATGTTTGTGGTCTGTATGGATTCTCCCCTCCCCCTTCACTACACAATACACACACACACCTTTAGACAATAGTTAGTCAAAATACACACAATTACATATATATCTATATTACAGGCAATAAGTATGATATATATTGCACTAAAGCTATATTGTGTGTACAATATTGTTACGCTGTTTATTGTTCTATAATATAATACAACACACTTTAAACAAATCCTATATCTTGTCGTGATTATTCTTGAAACTTGTTGATATAAAGAAATATAAAAATGATATTTCATGGGTTAATTCAGAAATACCTTTTGCGAGGAGTTGTTAACGGTATTAAATGGTCATACATATATTTGCCAGTATATTAAGGAGATTGTAACCCAAAAAGGAGAAAAGGAATATACTTTTACTATGGCGAGCCCCAGCCCGAACTGTTTTTTTTTTATATATAATTTTTTTTGAAGATATAGTGGTGAAATTACTGTTATATTGTAAACTTTTTTTGTTTGATAGAGGGGCGGGAACAAAGGTGGTAATATTTGTGTGATATTACCGTACGCCTTTTCTAGAAAGCGGTTTTGACAAGTAACATTGTTTCATCTGTGTCCTGAAAGATATATAATTAATTACAGCGAATCTAGATTATGATTTTTAATTTTCATAATGTGTTGGCAAATAGACGTTTAATAACGGGAGTTGTATGTATCTGTTGAACAATTCTGTATTTTTAGGTGTACTAAGATGGCTATTGCGTTGTCTTCACTTATAATACAGTGTAGTTGGAAGGACTTGTGTTTACTTAGCGGTTATATTTATAGTTTAAATCTGATTCTGTGGACTGGGGGGACAGATACTCGGGAGAAAATCCTTCCTTTTTAATCCCCAGAATCAAATTTAGTTATAACTTCTCCTGTGGAAATTTATATTTTAATTAGGACTTTTTGCATAACCAAATTTGCAAGTTATGTGATAATTAGGGATCATTTTAATCACATAATAATTACACCTTGTCTACAGAATAGGTTTGGAGAGGTAGTTTAGGATACTTGGCGGTTTTTGTCAAGGGGTGTGTGAAATCTGGGTAATATAGAACCCTGTCAAACAAAAGAATCGCGGGAGTAGCGCTCACGGATTCTTAGCAGGAACGCATAAGCGTAAAAGCTGGGACACCCTGTCCTGTATTGTAGTGGTAGGAGGTGATTGTTTGGAAGATTGTGTAGAAAGATGTCTCTAAAGTACATCGGAGATGTCACGGGTGCGTATTATTCGACGTGACAAAAATAGCGAAAAAGGCGCAAATTGTATTATACGCCAATAGTTACTTTGGGTTGATACAATATTTTTATGTTATATGGATAGATCAAGTTGCTTGTATCTTGTAGATTAAGTATACTAAGTAATCCATAGAGGCATTCCGATATGTAACTTCTGTAGAAACACGCCTTTGACAGTTGTTTAGTGGGTACGGCTACGGCGACACTTAAATTATGAGCGGATCATGCGCAATGGTTCCCCGGTAAAGCCATTATTAGCGATTTTGGCTGGGTGCAACCAGATCTGCAAGACGAATTTACCAATCATTATACGATTGAGAACAGCATTTCCACTCAGTAGACAGGGGGATACTCACACAAATTATTAACACACAAGTCTATAACATGGAACATATGGATTTTATTTTTTTAATTACTTTGGAAACACTCAAAGTGTGGTATGTTTAACCTGTGTGTTTAACCCTGCTAAAACGTATAGTGATCACCAGTAGTAAGCTTATAATCAGGTTATGTATTGATAAGCTAGGTGTAATTACGTGGACCGTATCACAGGTCGCGGCAGGTAAAATATGAATATTTATATTATTCAAGATGCCACAGTATGTCTAAATCAATGTCTTTTAGTAAAGCAGGCCACAGGTAGGTATGTACATGGCTGCAAAAGACTTGATTTTAGATGGAAAAAAAATATTACATTATAAATTCTAAGAAATAAGGTATTGTATGTACTCAGAGCATTGAACACTTAATTGCCCTTGTAACATAAGTAATAGGGAATAATAAGTAAAATTTGGGTTTTGTCATTGGAGATAGTTGAATGTATACAAGGAGACGTCCTTGCTGTTATGTCAACAAATGAAAATTGATTTAGCCCTTGCAATGTCTGAGATATATATATATATGCATTTGTTTTAAAACTGTATATGAGGACATATGGGATAATAGAGAGGTGGTATTTAAAATCCTACTCATTTTAAAAACCCAGGTATATACAGGTAATTTACAATGGTATATTGTAAAGAACAAATAATATTGGTAACAGACACACTACCTAGTGGTTACAAATATATATTGCAGCCCCTTCATCAGAGTTTGTACTCTGGAAATGGGCGGGATAAAATATAGATCTGATCATTTTACATGTCATTATTTTGGAGGTGTTTGGCAACATGTAGCATTAGAATTAATGAAACCCCTGGATAATGGTAATGTGTTTTATTGCCTAGGGATAAAAAGGTGGATCCTAATGCACAGTGGTATATGCCACTCAAAAGTGTGACATGAAATTTTCACTTATGTAAGGTTACACAGCAACTGATAAATGCCATCAGAACTGTTGTATCATTACATAAGGACTAGGTAGGGAAACACACAATTGTATGTAGACATGGTAAACTAGAGTCAAGGAGAAACCCAGGGCATGAGTATTAGTGCTTGTTGATGGCAGACACAAATTTTTAAAAGTTTGTGTTCCTAAATACCCGTAAAACCGAGTTAAATAAAATAAACCCCAGTGGATAGTAGTTTTATTCACCAGGATCAGGGGGACTGATATGGATCATATAGTAGATTTAAGCAGTGATTGTTTACCAACTGCAGTAAAAGTTTTAAAACAAAATAGTAGTTTAGTGATTTTGTTGCATTACTCTTTGCTGGCCAGTAGGGGCAATAGCGCACCTAAATCAGTTTTCTTTCTTAGAGAGAGAACATCAGTAGTGGATATACAGATCCGCTACCCAGCAAAGATGGTTATGTACAAAATGTCTAATGCTTTTAAGTGTTTAAAGAGGTTCTTTAGAGGGAAATTGCCATTACCTATATACTAAATGGGTAAATCTCTAAACATCGTGTGTCCTTGGAGATATGATTAGGTAAGATGACGTTATGTGACATAAATGTATTATGTATACTCACATTTCTTTCTGTCTCCGCAGGTAACTAAGAACAGGATTCCTTTGTTTCTCCTTCCCAACTGATACATAGATCATTGGAAATGAGAAAAAGGGGGATAATGGTAATGCTAAGAAAGGTATAAAAATTTGAGTTTCCCAGGTACATGGAAACTTTGAAGGAATTTTTATGGTATTGTAATAAGATAAGTCAGTCTACAGATCCCTGGCGCCACCTAGTGGTCAGAAATATGTGAAGTTTGGTCCATAATACTCGCAAAGGACAGAAAAATGTTTGTTTTTTTCAATTCCATAATGATGGTAACACCTGGAATGAAATTCGTAAGTCATCAGAGGGGACGGGATAGGATTCTAACCATGCTCGGAAGGGAGAATTCCCAGAAGAGTATTTTTGTTTTTCTTCCCATATTAGGAACCAAGAAGTGGACAGCTGCAGAGGTTATCGAAATGCTACAAGTGGACCGGACGCAGAAACGACAGATGGGTAGGAAAAAGTAAAAATTTCAAAACAACTGATATTTTTCTTTTCTTTCCTACAAGATGGATGAGAATTAAGACGGTGCCCAGCTGTGGCAGATGATATCCCTGACAGATGACACGAGATCCTGAGATGGTCGTTAAGGACACAGAATGGCAGGACTTGGACACAGATGAGATCCAAACCAGATGTCAAAGATGACTATACCCCACAAGACTTCCCCCCCATCGTACTTGGCGAAGATGATGACATCATGAAGAGACACCAAAGATGGAACAACCTTCGGATCTTAGATTTAATTGTTGAGGGATAATTTATTGGGGAGTACCTTGACATATGTTGATTTTTTCTCCTAAGACAAGGTTTTTTCATCAGACATGGCAACGTAGGAGATCCATTAGCGTCTTCCCCCATTCTTTCTTGATATTTGTGCTAAAAATTGCCTTACCATAATTAATTCCAAACTCAAATATATATATTAATATGTAGCCTTATTGACCACCTGTTCACACACACTCATATATGTTACATACAATCACTAGGAACACTAGGGACACTGATAAGAGATGACAACAGATATCTGTCAGTCTAACTGTAATGACAGAAAACTGACATCAGGGGGAATGATAAAGAGTGCATAAATAATATATTATTTATGCTTAATTTTATAATATATAACAGAGATTCAGTCACAGTTGAATTAACACTAGCTTTGCACAAAATCAGACATTCTGCCCCCCACCTGTGACTGTGGGTGGTAACTAAATACTTAAACAGGTTTTCAGCATTTTGTCTGTAATTAGCAAATGAAAGACTTGCCAGGTTCTAGACTCCGTCCACAAGAGGTGTTTACACTAGACAAAGAAATTAGCTTTTTTTACTCCATGCTGGATTTCGGACTGATAGGTAATGTAGCTTCTAGGTGAACAGGCCTACTTAGGCCCTGACTAGTATGGAGTGTGCATGACATGAAAGGTGAGTGTGAGCATGTTATAATGTTTTGTTGAATGGAGGACATAAGAATGAATGATTATTTGTTGTAAGTGATATGAAAGTTTAAGTGAGAATGAAAGTTTGGATTGATTGGATTGATATGGACAGAGTTATATGGACAGAGTTACATAAATGCATGCCTGGTTGGGATAAATGAAAGCATTTGTGTTTATACATAGTTAATGCTGTGCTGTGACTTGTGGAGTGCTGTACTATACATAGTCTGGATCCTGGTTGGGATAAATGATAGCATTTGTGTTTGAATTTGGATCGATTTGTTAGGCTTTGGGAATGGAGACGTTTGTGCTATGTGTGAAATATCAGGTGTTAAAATTGGCCAGTGGACATTGTGCGTTTACTGCTGATTATAGAGCTATTTGTGGTGGATTGGCTAAATACTGCTTGTAATGAGTAATGTGTCTGTACTGAGTTCACATTGTTTAGTAACTGTAATTGTTTAGTAGGCCTTGTGGGCCTACAAGCATGGCAAGTCAGCCATTTTGGATGGTGACTACATTGCATAGAAAGTGATGGATTAGGAAGTGATCAGATTGTGGTTAAGTGATCAGATTGTTAGATATGCATAGAAAGTGCAGGTTATGTTGGTTTATGCATAGAAAGTGTAGTAGTTTGAACTGGTTGAAACCATGTGCTTGAAAATGGCCGCTAGACTTTAAGTGAGGTATGTTTGTGGTCTGTATGGATTCTCCCCTCCCCCTTCACTACACAATACACACACACACCTTTAGACAATAGTTAGTCAAAATACACACAATTACATATATATCTATATTACAGGCAATAAGTATGATATATATTGCACTAAAGCTATATTGTGTGTACAATATTGTTACGCTGTTTATTGTTCTATAATATAATACAACACACTTTAAACAAATCCTATATCTTGTCGTGATTATTCTTGAAACTTGTTGATATAAAGAAATATAAAAATGATATTTCATGGGTTAATTCAGAAATACCTTTTGCGAGGAGTTGTTAACGGTATTAAATGGTCATACATATATTTGCCAGTATATTAAGGAGATTGTAACCCAAAAAGGAGAAAAGGAAAATACTTTAACAGTAAGTGTGTGTTTTGTTTACCTGTGCGATTGCGTTATTAACTCCGGTATGATGTAGCGCACTAATTGCAATCACATGGTAAACCAATATTAATCAATTCAGCCAACTTCATCCAATTATTCGACTTCGACAGAACATAACAAGTTCTATGGTAAAGGCGAGTGCTATTGTTGAAGACTTCTAACCTGTCCTGTTTTGAAAGTTTATCAAAAGTTGCCGTTAGCATAACACTGTAAAGGCGCCTTCTCATTTATTTAATTTACAGAAAAACATGTATCACAAAATGAAATCTTATTTTCTCTATGTGTGTACAAAATAAGGTGCATTGATGAACCTAACTTGCATTCAACCAAAAACACCTGAACCGCTCACTTCCAAAGAGACAGTGCAAAGTTTTCCATCCTGCAGACATCCACCCTGGCCCACAACTACACAAGTGTTTACTTGTAAAAATGGGTGCATTTGCACAAAGATAGCTACGTGTCATTACAGAACAGCCCTTGCATTGCACAGTTGCACATTTGTAAATGAACCTTATAATTTAGAAAGTTACCCCCAACACTCAGAAACATACACATTAATTCCCACACAGAGATGAAAGAAAACAATTCTTTCATTTTTGCAGTTGGTCAAAAGGTGGACTTTTGCAGGGTTTTAAAATTGACTTTTAAAATCTTCTTTAAGATAGCAAACAATTAAACAATAACATTTAAATTAGAAACATCAGTAAACATTTCTTTTTACAAGCATAAACATTTGTAAACTTTTTTATGTTTAGATTACAAATACAAGATTTTATAAGTGATTTCACTAGAAGTAAACCATTTGTCACATTTTTATTGGACCAGTAATATGAACACATTTGCATTTATACTTTTAAGATTTTAAATTATATAACAGTTCTTTGTAAAATGTATTCTACAAAATTGTAAAAAAATTTGTAAAATGTATTCAGTAAAATATAAATACAGTAAAATACAGTTCTTTGTAAAAATGTATTCCTCCAGCTAACGTGTATAAGGACCTAAACATATGGTATTAACTTTTCATTTATTTTCTACAGCTACAATGACAGGGACCATTTTTCTTTTTAAACTTATAAAATTCCTTCTTCATCAGATGCAGCTTTTCATTTGCATTCACTGCAAGTTGCAAAGAAAGTGGATGATGTGGAAAAAAAAGATAAGTAACTGAAAAGGTAAGCATTTCTGGAACAAATGACTGGTACAAAGGTAGCTTGCCATGAAATATTGAATGACATTGAATTAGAGTATGTTAATTCATGGTGACAGGTCTTCTTAAAATGTATCCCATATACAATTCAATCTTAATGAAGAGAATGATCTGATTTGATTCCATTTGGAAATAGCTATATGCACAATATATGTGCAATATTGGTACTTTAGAATATAAAACACATACATGCATTTCCTACTGTCTGATCATTTACATGAATGAGCTATGCATTTTGTTTGGGCAGATCGAAACACTTTAAATTTACACATTTTTTTAAAGAGGCGGGTTGTTACACTGATTCATGGCACAACGGAATGTTGTAAGACTGAGTATTCTCTATCAATTTAGGTTTTGCAGTGCATTAGTTTGCTTGCGTGGAAATACACATTTATATATATATATATATATATATATATATATATATACACACAAGTTAACCCGTGCATGATACTCATGCATTCTAGTCAAGTCAAGCTACTTAAGGTCTTAAAAAGGTTCTTGTCATGCATTTGGGCCTAGCTCAGGCCTCCTCAGGGGAAGAGCGTTACTTCCCGACGCAGGCGCCCTTTTTAATGTGTGTTCATGAGGTAAAATTACCTCACGAAAATGAGTTTGACCCCTCAACTCGTAAATTTAGACTTTACTACCCCTCCCACGGGGGGATGGGGGGATGATGGAAGTTAACTGACTTCACTATTCTAATTTTTTTGTCAAATAATGTCAGTATACCAAATTTCAGGTCAATTGGATGAGGCCTTTCTGAGAAAATAGTTTTTTCTACACACACACACACACACACACACACACACTAACACACGCCGCTAGGCTTTTACTTTTATATATTAGATAATGCTAAGAATTTAGTAGGTCAGTGTATAACTCCGCCCAGTAGGTGGCGCTGCAGCTTGTTTTTTTTTTTTTTCACACACAGACTAACACACGCCGCTAGGCTTTTATAATATATATATATATATATATATATATATATATATATATATATATATATTATTATTTTTTTTAACATATATATTTATACAGTGTTGTACAAAGAAACTTCTCTAAGTAAGAATAGGTATTTGTGCTTTCACCCTGAATAACCATTTCCACTGTATCAAAGATGAATGTATACATTTCTTTATTTATAATACATGTGCTTTCTTTACTTCTAATAGAAATTCTCAACCATGAGACGCATACATGTGTTGTCAGATGTAGAGTTTTACTACTAGGTCGATTGAGCACTTCTATTAATCCATCCCATTAATCCTTCCGGGGAATCTGTTGTAAAATGCACTGAATAATAAAAAAAATATGTGAGTGACATTAATACATTATACATTAGTCATATGAAGGCATCTCTACTTGCAAGTGCATAAAAGGAAGGAAGATCAGACAGAAAGTCTTTGTTCAAAGCCCTTTTTTTCATTTGGTGAATAAGCAAGACATGCTTAGAGAATATTGCAGCCTGAAACGATTCTACAATATATACAGTAACATCAATGGCTTGGAATGCTCCTCTCCTAACACCACAGCGTTCCATCAAAAATAAAATAGCTGTGTAGCGTGATTCATTATTTTCCGCTGACACATCCTTTTTCTTTGGTGTTGGATTAAGATTAACAAATGTTTTTAGTTTTTGGAAGAAAGAAAAAACCTTAACTATTTCTCCCCTGGAAAGTGTCTGTCAGCAAAAAGGTTAATTTACAGTTTGGGTCATCTGAAAGCTTGTGTTGGAGCTGTAGCAAGATGACAGCCTGCAGCCATGTAGTTCTAACATATTGTTTCCTTGCCTGTGTGTGTTTAAGATTAAGCATAACAAAGCAGATTTGGATAGAAAACATGCTGCTTTATTTAACAGTATTTATTTATACTGTTTAGATACAGTAGTTACTGATTTGTTAGTTGTAGCTATTCTTATCCTTATTTTGCTACTGCAGAGGCTTCATAATAAAATAAAATGATGTATGTGGTAGAGACCAACAAGCTTGTACAGAAAAGGGGTGACTCATCTAGCCAGTTAGCATTACTATGGTTTGTTATGTTAGGATTAGGTAATGCATTGATGTATTTTTTTAAGTTCCTGTCTGCAGTTTTATTATTACTCAGTGCTATTCTTAAGAATAAAGTTGTAAATCATATAACAAAAATATGCTTCAAATATTGTTTCCTGAAATATGTTTTTTTAATGCACATGAATAGCCTTTATCCATTGTCTTTTCTGTAACTAATATCTCTATGTACACTTTACAGCCAGTAGCTATTGCTATATGTCACGTGAACTTCACTCTCAGTACTTGCTCGAGATCCACCATTTCCGCTAAACTTTCCATTGGCCGCAGCAGCATTGAGCATTTCATATACCCCTGAGCTCTCAGAGTATTTCTCTAACACATACTTGCCAACTTTTCCTAATTGGCTTCAGGGAGATCCCGGGGGAGGTGGGCGTGCGGGGGCAGGGCTTGACTAATCAAATCAGTTTGGTCCCACCCCCTAAACGATTGTCACATTTGTGGCCACTTACAGCAGGGGATGGGGCTAAGATGACGCGATATTTGCGTCATTAAGCTCCGCCACTTATCTATTGCGGGGGCGAGAACTGGGAGGTTGCCTTGCTCTCCTGGGAGGTCTCCCAGAAATGCGTGAGTCTCCCGGACATTTCGGGAGAGTAGGCAACTATGCGTTAAAGAAAAGCAGCTAATGAATCTCTAGAGACTGAAGAGTCTTTTACATTTCTGTCTCCATTGCTGAAGTCATATTGTCTTACCTGTCAGTCTTTGATTAAATCTTGGCCTCCATGAAAATGGCCACCTCCATAGGCATCAATACATGGACATAGGACACAATTTCTGATCTGTCATCATGCCACAGATGGCGAAGCCAACCACGTCTTGTACTGGCTCAGCATCAGGGAGAATGCCAGACTCTTCAAGGAGTGAGGGAGATCACCCCTATTTCAGGGAGTCTCCCTGACATTCAGGGAAAGTTGGCAAGTATGCTCTAACAGCTCTGGGACACATGAGCTGTGTGAATGCTGTTTGGGCCAGCGAATAAAGAGAATTGGGGAGACTCGACACATGCATTCATTGTGGGGTTTGGATGATTGGTAGCAAGTCTACAATTCAGATTTCTGGACAGAATTGTATGTGGGTGGGTGTATTTTTGGTGGAATTTTGGGGAAAAAGTTAATAAAGGAAAAATAAAAAAATAAGTAAATCCTATGTAAAAATGTGTCTCTTTGGTTGTATAGAAATACGGGTGAAAATTTTAAATGTGCGCCCAGATTTAGAGTTAGGAGGAGGGGTCCTAGCTCAGCACTAAGTCGCAATGTTTGAAAGAAGCTGTCCAGTATTTGTATGCTGCATTGAGCAGTAGGCAGTATTTTCCCTGCATGCAATATAACACAGGGCCTGTTTCCATAAGGCATGCAAAACAAATGTAAATTATGTATTTTTGAATACGCACATTATTCGGGCATACGCACATCCGCATTCAACAAGAAGTGGATCTGAAGAAACATCTATAAGTGCTCTCTACTCTGATAGGCAAGACTTTTCACAATATATCCAATTCAATACATATGTGGAATATAAAGTCCCAGCAGAACACACAGGAAAAAAAAAAAAGTATTAATTTAATGTCACCTGTTAGTAGTATACACATTACTGACAAAGCATAAAAACAGAAAGTTCGTCTCCCTCATCCCCTACAAATGGGGATGTTATTAAAGTCTACTGTACGTGGAGTTTGTATGTTCTTCCAGTGTTTGCGTTGGTTCCCTCCAGGTACTCTGGTTTCCTCCCACACTTCAAAAACATACTAGTAGGTTAATTAGCTGTTATTAAATTGACCTTAGTCTCTCTTGGTCTGTGTGTGTGTATGTTAGGGAATTTAGACTGTAAGCTTCAAAGGGGCAGGGACAACTGTGAGTGAGTTCTCTGTACAGCGCTGCGGAATTAGTGGCGCTATATAAATAGCTGATGATGATAAAATGCATTTTTACAGTTGTTCCTGATTGGAAACACATGTTCTAGCCTGCATACGCAATTGTCATCACTATCACACAGCACTTACAACTGACAGCTGGTGCAAGTGAGAAAACAAAATCATGTACCTTTGAGACGCCCAAATTTTAAATCAGGCGCTGCTTGCACTCAAGTTTGGCATGCCCTTACTGTACATTGACTGCGTACATACACCCATTCCCCTCCTTGATCCGTTTCTAAAGTCGTTGGCTGCAAAAAGGTTTGTTTTGCGCTTCAAGATGATTGGTTGTTTGTGCAGTGCAAGTTAACGCAAAATACAGCACGTATCGGCATTTACATTCCTTCATTAATCAGGGCCACACGATTTAGCTGGATTTGTTCCTAACTCTAAATGAGGCCCTTAATATTTAAAAAAATTAGTTTTACTGTTTATTTTAAAAATGTTACTGCAACACTTATGAGAATATCAATTGAACAGCTTCTGAATGCTGCAATTTTTCAGGTAATGTTTATTGCTATTGTGACGCATTAAAGAGAAGTAGAAATGCTTCTTTTGATCACATGACAGAGCTGTATGTACAACCCATTAACACAGTAATTTCCTGTGCTGGAAGGTTGAACAAATCCTTCAATTTTTATGGTGGAGTCCCAGATCTGGACACAATGGAGGTTGCCAGATGACATATTGTTACACTGATAGCATTCTCTGTATACTTTGGAGAATAATCACTATACTCTGGAGAGCGTTAAACATATATGTTCAAACTGATACTTCCTACTTGTTCTTTGACAACTAGCAATATTGATTTAACATCAGTATAGCAGATAACCATACATTACACAACCAGAGACAGATTACCTTGAACTTTCTGGCTCCCTTCAGTTAAAGGAAACATTGTATATTCATATATATACATACATATATATATGTGTGTGTGTGTGTGTGTGTGTATGTGTGTGTGTGTATATATATATATGTATATATATATGTGTATATATATATGTATATATATATATATATGTATATATATATATATATATGTATATATATACATATATATGTATGTGTATATATATATATATATATAGTGTGTGTATATATACAGTCAAGTCCCTAAATATTGGGGCATCGACCCAATTCTCATATTTTGGTCTCTATACACCACCACAATGGATTGAAACTGAAACTAACAAGATGTGCTTTAATCAGGTGAACGGTGTAGGAATTACAACGGTTTCTATGTGCCTCCCGCATTTTAATGGACCAAAAGTAATGGGACATTCGACTCAAAAGCTATTTCATGGACATGTGTGGGCTATTCCCTCGTTATTTCATCATCAATTAAGCAGGTAAAAGGTCTGGAGTTCATTCTAGGTGTGACATTTGCATTTGAAATCTATTGCTGTTGACTCTCAATATGAGATCCAAAGAGCTGTCACTATCAGTGAAGCAAGCCATCATTAGGCTGAAAAATGAAAACAAACCCATCAGAGAAATAGCAAAAACATTAGGTGTGGCCAAATCAACTGTTTGGAACATTCTTAAAAAGAAAGAATGCATCGGAGAGCTCAGCAACACCAAAAGACCCGGAAGACCACGGAAAACAACTGTGGTGAATGACAGAAGAATTTCTTTCCTGGTGAAGAAAAACCCCTTCACAACAGTTGGCCAAACCAAGAACACTCTCCAGGAGGTAGGTGTATAGTTGTCAAAGTCAACAATGAAGAGAAGACTTCACAAAACTGAATATAGAGGGTTCACCACAAGATGTAAACCATTGGTGAGCCACAAAAACAGGAAAACCAGATTAGAGTTTGGCAAACAACATCTAAAAAAGCCATAACAGTTCTGGAACAACATCCTATGGACAGATGAGACAAAGATCAACTTGTACCAGAATGATGGGAAGAGAAGAGTATGGAGAAGGAAAGGAACTGCTCATGATCCAAAACATACCACCTCATCAGTGAAGCATGGTGGTGGTAGTGTCATGGCACGGGCATGTATGGCTGCCAATGGAACTGGTTCCCTTGTATTTATTGATGTGACTGCTGACAAAAGCAGCAGGATGAATTCTGAAGTGTTTTGGGCAATATTATCTGCTCATATTCAGTCAGTGCTTCAGAACTCATTTTACGGCGCTTCACAGTGCAGATGGACAAAGACCCGAAGCATACTGCAAAAGCAACCAAGTAGTTTTTTAAGGCTAGAAAGTGGAATGTTATGCAATGGCCAAGTCAATCACCTGACCTGAATCCGATTGAACATGCATTTCACTTGATGAAGGCAAAACTGAAGGGAAAATTCCCAAAGAACAAGCAGGAACTGAAGACATTTGCAGTAGAGGCCTTGCAGAGCATCACCAGGGATGAAACCCAGCGTCTGGTGATGTCTATGCATTCCAGACTTCAGGCTGTAATTGACTGCAAAGGATTTGCAACAAAGTATTAAAAAGTGAAAGTTTGATGTAGGATTGTTTAGTTTGTCCCATTACTTTTGGTCCCTTAAAAAGTGGGAGGCACATATAGAAACCGTCACCTGATTTGGATGTAAATTCCTCAAATTGAAGCTGAAAGTCTGCAGTTAAAGCACATCTTGTTTGCTTCATTTCAAATCCATTGTGGTGGTGTATAGAGCCCAAATTATGAGAATTGGGTCGATGTCCCAATATTTATGGACCTGACTGTATATGTGTATATATATATATATATATATATATATATATATATATATATATATATATATATATATGTATGTATGTATGTATGTATGTATGTATGTATATGTATATATGTATATGTATGT
This sequence comes from Mixophyes fleayi, assembly GCF_038048845.1. Lineage (NCBI taxonomy): Eukaryota > Metazoa > Chordata > Amphibia > Anura > Limnodynastidae > Mixophyes > Mixophyes fleayi. The sequence goes on along the minus strand of NC_134408.1, from coordinate 101,661,639 downwards.
ATGTATATATATATATATGTATATATGTATGTGTATATGTATATATGTGTATATGTGTATATGTATGTGTATATGTGTATATGTATGTATGTATGTATATATGTATGTGTATGTATATATGTATGTATATGTATATATGTATGTATGTATATGTATTTATGTATATATGTATGTATGTATGTATATGTATTGCCCATTGCGTTGGTGGGGGGAGCAGGCTCCTTGAAAAAAAACAAAAAAAACCTCACCTCTCCGCGGAGTCGGCACCTCCTCCTCCATGCTCCGTCCGCCCTAAATGGCGCGCACTACATTCAGTGAGGAGTGGCGCAGAGGTGAGTCGGTGGCAGGCAAGAAAACAAGAAGACAGAAGAGAAGAAAAGAGAAGAAGGAAGTTGATAGAAAAAGTAAGCGAAGAAACGGAGCAAGGGGGAGCAAAGGAAGGCAGCAATGCAGACTGTGAAAGGGGAGCAAAGAAAGGCAGCATGGCAGACTGTGTAAGCCTAATGATGGCTTGCTTCACTGATAGTGACAGCTCTTTGGATCTCATAATCAGAGTCGACAGCAATAGATTACAAATGCAAATGTCACACCTTGAATCAACTCCAGATCTTTTACCTGCTTAATTGATGATGAAATAACGAGGAAATAGCCCACACATGTCCATGAAATAGCTTTTGAGTCGATTGTCCCATTACTTTTGGTCCCTTAAGAAGTGGGAGGCACATATAGAAACCGTTGTAATTCCTAAACTGGTCACCTGATTTGGATGTAAATTCCCTCAAATTGAAGCTGAAAGTCTGCAGTTAAAGCACATCTTGTTAGTTTCATTTCAAATCCATTGTGGTGGTGTATAGAGCCTAAATTATGAGAATTGGGTCGATGTCCCATTATTTATGGACCTGACTGTATGTATATGTATATGTGTGTATATATATATATATATATATATATATATATATATATATATTGCCCATTGCGTAGGTTGGGGGAGGGGCTCCTTGAAAAAAAAACCCAAAAAAAACCACCTCCCTGCGGAGTCGGCTCCTTCTCCTCCATGCTCCGTCCGCACTGAATGTCGGGCACTACATTCAGTGAGGAGCGGCGCAGAGGGGAGTCGGTGGCAAGCAAGAAAACAAGAAGACAGAAGAGAAGAAAAGAGAAGAAGGAAGCTGATAGAAAAAGTAAGCGAAGAAACGGAGCCAGGGGGAGCAAAGGAAGGCAGCAATGCAGACTGTGAAAGGGGAGCAAAGGAAGGCAGCATGGCAGGCTGTGAAAGGGGAGCAAAGGAAGGCTGCATGGCAGAGTGTGAAGGGGGAGCAAAGGAAGGCAATATGGCAGAGTGTTTTGAGGGGCAAAGGGAGCTGCATGGCAGTGCTTTGAGGGGCAAAGGAAGGCTGCATGGCAAAGTAAAGCTGCATGACAGAGTGTGATGAAGAGGGCCATTACTGTGGCATAATGTGAACTGGGGGCATTACTTTGGCATAATATGAACTGGGGACATTACTGTGGCATAATATGAACTGGGTGCATTACAGTGGCATAATATGAACTGGGGGCATTACAGTGGTATATTATGAACTGGGGGCATTACTGTGGCATAATATGAATATAATATTAAATAACAGAGTTTTGTCAGGTAAGGTATTCTTTAATATTTTTTCTTTAACATTTTAAAACTGTTTCTTATAACAATCTAGTTTTGTGTATCCCATTTATTGCTCTTATCTGTGTATTAAATGCATGAAACATTAGAATACCTTTCGGTATATATATTTGTATACTTTAAATGGTCATTAGGGCAGAGAATCGGTTGTTAATTTATTTGAATCCCACCACTATATATATATATATATATATATATGAAAACAAAGTGTAGGAGAGGAGGCGCACAATAGTGTAATATTGTTATAATATAAGTGACATTGGACCAGATTGGTCCGGATGAATTCCCCTAATGCCAAATTTCTGATTTCTCCTGATGAAGTCTGACATTTAACACAGACGAAACGCGTTGAGAATTCTATTTGTACACCTGGACTTTACTTTTATACTGGGTCTTCGCTATGCCGCATAGTGCTATGTTTATTCAGACAAGCTGACCTCCAGCTGCTTGATATGTAAGTAGGTGATGTGTTTTTAATAAAATGCAATATTGAGCTATTACACCTGTGGTTTTATTATAACCTATTTGCGAGATATCTATTGGCTTGTTGGAACTTGGAAAAACATATGATTAGCTACATCCAGGATACTCCTTTTTTTGATGAGCCCTAAAGACCATCTTGCTGGTACGCACATTCACTACACGAGTGGTTGGTGTTTTACGTACTTTATTTATCACATTAAGATCATTGATCTACTGTATTTGCATTAGGGGAATTCATCCGGACCAATCTGGTCCAATGTCACTTATATCATAACAATATTACACTATTGTGCGCCTCCTCTTCTACACTTTGTTTTCAGATTATTCCGCTTTACACCAATTGGACTAAAGAGGATTGACTGCTGCCTGTACACGGGAAGTGTTTCATGAAAGACTTTTTTCTGGACTATTTAGTTCTATTTTATATCTGTCTTGATAATTTGTCTTAGCGCCATTGGTATCATTTATATATATATATATATATATATATATATATATATATATATATATATATATATACATATATATAGAGATAGAGATAGATATACAGAATGCTAGATATAGATATATATATATATATATATATATATATATGTATGTGTATATTTATATATATATATATATATATATATATATATATATATATATATATGTATGTGTATATTTATATACATACCTATCAGCCCCAACATTAAAAATATAATAGTATGTAGGTCCCCCTCATGCCGACAAACCAGCTTTGACTTCATAAGACTTTTGGGGGTGTCCTGTAGCAGCAGATCCTTTAAGTACTGTAAATTGCGAGGTGGGGCCCCCATGGTTTTGACTTGTTTTCCCAGCACATCTCACAAATGCTCCATCGGTTTGAGATTTGGGGAATTTGGAGGCCAAGTAAACAAACTTAACTCTTTTTCATGTTTCTCAAACCATTCCTGAACAATTTTGCAGAGCCATCAGGTAATAGTGTTGCCATGAAGGGCTGTACTTGGTCTGCAATAATGTTTAGGTAGGTGATATATTTCAAAGTAATATCCACATGAATGTTAGATCCCAAGTTTTGCCAGCAGAACATTGCTCAGACCACCACATTGCCTCCGTCAGTTTGCCTTCTTCTCATAGTGCATCCTGGTGCGATCTCTTCCCCAGGTAAATGATGATTTCTGCATCCTGCAAAATGAAAGAATGAACTATTGGTTCATATTTTGATCAAAACATGTAAGCCTGCATCGCAGCATCAAGGGTATCTCATTGTATGCAGATCCTACACTAACCTATACACTTGAAACAAAAATTAAATGGAGTTAAATTCAGATGCACTCATCTGCGAGGTATACGCCTAGGAAGGGCTGACTTGTAAGCCACAATGTAAAACACCTTAAATAGGCCTGATAGACAGCTTGCAAGACAACATAAGGCAAAATTTTGACATAAAACCAGAGACGACATAAGCCCAAGCACAGTATTTTTATACATAGCACTAGCTACGTGGCAATATGAATGCTCTATACATATACAAAACAAAGAGACAGTTGTTGTCAGCTTATTTATATATATATTTAAATTGATAGAATATATTTAAAAATCATTTTGATGCCAACTATTTAAGTTAATTAGCTAAGAATCTATAGTAATAGCAAGTTTATGCTTTATGTTCTATCAGCTATTACAAGTGCTAAGCCAGAAATTGATTATAACATTGCTATTTGAAAGGATTAGCTGAATAACACTATATTTCTTAATTAGACAATGGTAGTCTAAGTACTTATTACTGCTACAAGCTACAATCTCATGTTCATACAGTAGTATGCTACAAGCAGATAAAGGACCAGCAAAATAAGCTAGAACCAGTATATTTGACATGTGTTGAAAAGTTCATTAAGGTAAAGCAAGCAGAACAGCCAATGACAGGGCTATTTGGCTGCTGCAGCTCATTGCGGACAAGCAATCAGAGTTCACCAATTGGCTGAAGGAGTTCATTTTCCCCAATGTAATCTCTGTTAGGCAATGTCATATGTCCCTGTCCATACTCAGTCGGTATCACTGCTGTGCCATGCAGGGTGAGAAAATCTGCTCTAAGGGATTCTTTTCTATTACTATGTATTGTAAATTGACGTCAATGAAGGGCTACAGTATATATTGAGCTCTACACTCTATACGGGACATTCATTGAACAGAGGGTAGAGTTCTGTCCTTTAAAATAAAAACTAGAAGATAACTTAATGATTTTACAGAAAAATGTCATCTTGGTTTTTTTTAAAAAAGCAATTATTTTCAAACAAATGGAAAATGTTAATGACAAAAAAAATCCGTAGATGTGGTTTGTTTAATTTGGACATGTTTTTACACAGCCAGTTACAATACAAAGAGCATTCTAATCACCCATGTACAACACCAAGAGCATTCTGTTGATCCATACACAAACAGAGGATATTCAAGTGACCATCATAAAATACTGAAGCCATTGTAGACCAATATACAACACAATACAACAAGCTGTATAGGGGGTCTCTGAACTGTATCATAGACATCAGTGGGGGGCTCTGCATTAAATACTGGACATCAAACAGAGGCTTTGCACTGTATACTGGGCATAAGAAGGCACTCTCCAATGAATACTGAATTGGGGATTGCTCTGCAATGTATATTGGACACAGGGGCAGGCTGTCCCCTGGACTGGTCCCATAATGAGCTACCTTGGGCTGGGTCACTGGGCCACCTGTATTTTTTTTCCTTTAAAATATGCTGCTGAGTCGAGTCTTGCCAGCCCTCCCCTGATTGGACATCAGTGGGCAGCTACAATATATAGTACACAGATGTACTATGGACTGTATGTTAAATATTGTATATTTACCATGTGATGTGGTGTAGTCTATAGTAAACATGTCTTCAGTAAGGGAAAGAGTTATATTTTTTAAATCTGTCTGAGAATATCTTATCTAAGTTTGCCCCTGTACATAACAACCACGACAAAAAGCGAGAGGTAGCTCTTCATTTCTTACTAGACTTACAACATGATGGGCTACCAATTAAATCATACATTTAGGATACCTGCACTGCTGCTGCTATCCTGCCCCCACAATTACCTCTTAACAAGAAATCAGGTCTAAGCTGCAGAGAATAAAACTGATAATGTGATCAACTTTTGACGCATTTGCATGTTGCAATTAGGACACAACAGACACAACTTTAGGAAAGATCATTCAGCTTTTTTTAGGAATCTGTGGTTTCAACTCACCCACAGGAAGTTCACAGGTCACTGTGATTCTGCGGATATCAATATCCTTTGTGAGTGGTGTCATTGGGAATTACCAAGAATTTATCACACCATTTTAAATCTTATGTGTTACTCATTTTTCTCTGTAACTTCAAATACACTGGATGTTTGTGAGTGCACTGGTGCATTTAAGTTGCTCATTACACATTTCCATTAAATATTTAAAGTCCTTGATAACCCAGCAGGAGAATCGACCTATTTTACAAGAAGTGGAAGAGTAGTCTTATCACTGTGCATTTTGATAATATTGTAAATGAATACTGGATAATGCATTTTGTAATTGTCAGAACATGACCATGTAATGAGGAACAGATCAGATAGATCTGGAATTAAACAGAAGTCAATTCTATTTTTATTTTATTTACTGCAGATCTATTTAATGGAAAATTATCAATGACATAATAAAATAATTTCAAAATACATATTTTGTATATTTTTCCAAGAATGACACCTTATGAACCTTTTAGTTCAAAAGAAATACTAAAGTGTTCTCCATTTAAAAAGTATTATTTACTTACTACTAGGCAGCCAGAACTAGGGTGCAAGGCTGTAAATATAGCAAGAGGCAGACCTCAGCTGCATTAGCACACATATAGGGGGAGCAGAGTTTATTGCAGTGAAAGGAGGGATTGCTCCCTGATATAGTGCCACCAGCTGAGGCTGACAAAGCCTAGAGCTAGTAATAGTAAAATTTAGAGTTGGGGTAGGGCATGTCCTAGATCAGGCCTGTCCAACCTGCGGCCCTCCAGGTGTTGTGAAACTAAAAGTCCCAGCATGCCCTTCCAGCTATCAACTGGTCGTCTACTGGCAAAGCATGCTGGGGCTTGTAGTTTCACAACATCTGGAGGGCTGCAGGTTGGACAGGCCTGTCTTAGATCAACTTTAAATTTGATTGTAAAAAAAAATAATCAAATATTTGTGAGCTAGATGAAAAAGCAGCCAGTATTTTCCCTATATGCAAATTAATAAACTAATTTGCACCTCTTGCATTGTAACATAGATTATGCAGGATCAAATTTGCTCCTTTTTTTCCCCTTGTTCTCCTTAATGGCTGTCGACCACATAACTGTATCGACCTATAACTGTAGACATTTTTACAGTCAACTTTTCAACTACATCCAAATGCAGAATAGGCGCACTGGTGTACCTAGTTTCGTGGAGCAGTACAAAAACAAGATTTTTTTTTTGTATATCAAGATTATGGAAATGATCTAAAGGGGTGTAGAGGGTATATTTTTAGGGTCAGGTCCCATAGTGAGCTACCTTGGTCATTAGGCCACCCATTTTTTTTCCCAATAGGCTGCTGAGTCAAGTCTTGCCCCCCCAGGCTAAAGTTTTCCAGCCCTCCCAGAATTCTTGTTATGTGGTGGGGTGCCCAACCATTAATTTTTGCACTTTTTGGCACACTTCTTGTTTGCGTAGGCTTTTCTTAAGAGAATAGAATATGTGTGCAGAGCGGACCATCTAGGCTCACTAGTGCCTAGTTTTGTGCTGCACATCAATTGTGAGCTCCACAGTCTGTATTGGAGTGCAGTATGCAGTTTATCGATGTTATGGTCAGTGGTAAAGCAAGATGCCATGGTGTTCTAAAGGGAGCGCCAGCTTAGGTCCCCGTCCATTCCTGTTTGTGATGAAGGGGGCAGCATTGTGATAAGAGGGCCCAATGTGCTGAAGGGGGTCCAGTGTGATGCAGGGGCAAATTGTGATAATGGGGCAGACATATCTGTTATTTGTTGCTCTTATTGTTGTGATTTTATAGCTATATAGTGATTTACTTTATATAAAGCAAAGAACAAATCTGAGTAATTTGTATCCTAACATACATTGATTTGTGATAGACATAGTGTTGTAGGGCATGGGACCTACAGGAGTTGGGACTGGATAGGGGGAGGAGTTGGGACTAGAGAGGGGTAGGAGTCAAGACTGAGGAAAGGGAGGAGTCAGAATCATTTGATAACTCCCCCCAACCCCTAAGAGAATAATCTAGATTTGCCCCAGCTCCCTGGACATTGTATTAATAGTAATAAATGAGTAAAAATTAGTTTCATGGATATATATCCAAAACCAACACTGCCAAACAGTTAAAAAATAAATACATTTATTCCATAACATGATCAAATAAGTTTCACCCTTGTATGCAAAATGTATCTCTTTCAATTGTTTGGCAGATCTGGTTTGGTTTACACCTTGGCAAAACCATGTTGCATTGGAGGGGGAGGTAAGATTTAAATGTGGGAACAGATTTATAGTTTGGGTAGGGCATGTCCTATATCAACTTAAATTTCAGTGTAAAAATAAAGCTATCAAGTATTTGTGTGCTACACCCCTTGCACTGGTAGCATGGTTTGTCCAGGACCGAATTTACTCCTATTTTTTCGTTGCTTCGTACTCAGCATCAGGCCCTCAGTGTGGATATGAAAGCACTGAGCATCGCTGTAATATCTGTTCAGATGTGAGACTCACAGCTGGACAGTAAATAGAGAAATTCTGGAGCACTCAACATGGCTGCTTCACCTAAGCTATGGCCCTGATTATGGTATGCAATATATGTTTATATTTATACAAGTTGTTTTATACAAAATATTAACTATGCAGTGGCTTTTCTTTAAATTACTTCCTACCTTTTCATAAGACAAATGTTTAACTGCTATAATCTACTTGAATGTTTTAGTAAGCATTTCAAGCCTTATCATCTGATCATCAAAAATTCCTATGTATTTATTATAAGAACTGCCACAATCCATAAGTACAGTGCAGATAAATACATTGTTTGCCAGTTTTGCAATTACAAATAATTACACTGTACTGACAGGTGAGTAATACAGAGGCACAACATGGACAAAGCTGTTATTTTGCATTTCCTTACAACCTTAGTTATAGAAAGAACATTTTACGATGTACCATGCTATTTCGCAAAGGATATGAGTAGAGATAAGCAAAACAATGTTTTGAGTTTGCCAGTTCTTGGATGTTTTATGTATTGAATTTGTGATTGCGGCCACAGTTATAAATAAATGAATAAATAAATTTGCCTTAATGGCAACAGCACCAAATACCATTTAAAAACAACCAGATTTGTTGTTAGTGGCTGAGCACATGTATAGCTACTACTATCACTGCGCACTATTACCGTTCATACAATAATTTTAACCCAGATTTCTGCTAGCGCCTCCCTGGAATAAAATCAACGTTAAAAATTACCGTACCAATGGTAATAATGTGCGCTACTACTTTCGCTGCTAATTGAATCCCCCCTTAGCAAAAACTTTTCTAAAAATCTTTCAGAATTTGGAATAAAATCGTCTTTCGATATGTCATTTTGGACAAATGCAATTAAAACATTGAAGAAGTTTATGGCTTTTATATGTCTTCAAAAACATGTTAAATAATTGATAAAAACTTTAATTGATTCATATAATCTAATGGCCCAATAGCAAAAAGAGCTTGGAAAATTGCTTACCTCTAGCTAATACTAGCCCAACCTCTACAGTGATTGATCCTAATACCTAAATGAAAGCAGTAAGGATAAGGAAAGTGGTGACAAAGGGCTTGAAGAAAATTTAGTGCTGTATCAGGCTGAAATATCCTTTTGGATGATTGCCATTGTGTAATTGCCATTGTTGCCAAAGACCATTAAATTTGCTAAATTATTTGTAAATTATGGCATGTTATTGATACTTCACCTCTCAGTATAATGTGATGCTTTACATCTTTTGTCCTCCCCTTCTCTTCACCTAATTTACCACACTGATTTTTAAAACTTTTCCCCTAGAAAAAAAAATCTATTAAAAATGCTTCTTATTATTATACATTTTTTAGAAAGTTGTGAGTCAAAATAATATATTCAGAAAAATCTGGATCCATCAGGGCATGGACATTTTGGGCGTATTGTATGCAAAATCACTTTGCGCATGCCCAGAACCAGACCATACACCAGTAAATGCAGCTGTCTTCATGTCCAGAAGACACTTATTATAGCCCACAATTTCGGGGTGTGAACGGGGTGGGGAAGGGGTGTTTGACCATAGTCAATTTACAGTAAGGGTGTGCCAAACTCATGCGCCTGCAACCATGTCCGAATCAAGCTCTGGACATCGCAAAGTTATTTGTTTTTCTTGCTCCAGCTACAGGGCTAGTCTAAGTCCTGACTAGTAGTGACGACAGTCTCATATGCATGCTAGAACATGTGTTGCAAACAGAACCAACTGTAAAAATGTATTCTATGTTCAGTAGAGATTAAAACATGCTAATTTATGTCATATGTTGCAGTGTCTTGTGTAGTAGAGCACAGCAGACCTACACCCTCTCATGCTGCTCAAATTATATCCTGGTCATTCAATTACCATTAACCAGTAGGAACTAGGATTCTTCAGAGCAACTGATGTCTTCCCTATCTTTCAGTGCCCAGTGTCTTGTTTTTTTGCTGGCAGCAGTGACAGTTGGATTGACAGCTGCCATACCCCATCTGTGACTGTGTGCAATGAATTGAGGATTCTTACAGTATATATATGGTTTAATGTAAAGAAAGGGACCCTCTAACAATTTACATTATGTACATTATGATTATTTATTCACTGTGGGCCTGATTCATTAACAAATGCAAAATGTACGTAAAATGCATTTTTTTAAAAACACATGTACATCGGACATACGCACATCCGTATTCAACTAGGAGCAGATCCAAAGAAATGTCTGTTAATGAATAGGTCTAGGTCCAATCTGCTCTAACAGACAAGACGCTGCAGGATACATCCAATACACCTAAAAATCAGCTAACAACCTGTTAATAATATAGTTATTAATGACAAAACATTAAAAAAAAATTAAAAAAGGTGTTTTTTTAAAATTTTTCCATAAAAATCATTTAAGATATTATTAATGTCTACTGTTCATAGAATACATTTTTACAGATACTCCTGATTGCAAACACATCTTCTAGCATGCATGCACAGCTGTCATCACTAGTATTTGGCCCTTACACCAGACCTGTAACTGATGCAAGTGATATGACTGAAAATCACGTACCTTAGAGATGGCCAAAGCTTGAATCAGACAATGCTGCATGCACTCCAGCTTGGCATGTACCTACTGAACATTGACTACTTGCATACGCCTAGTCCCCTCCCTGTTCCGCCTCTTAAATCATAGGCTGTAGTAAGAGTCCTTTGTGCTCTAAGATGAATTGCGCATTGCTGCGTTCTATGCTGTATGGTCCAGTTCTGGGCATGCGCAATGTGATTTTATGCAAGTTAAGGCATGTGTCTGCATTTACATGCCTCAATAAATCAGGCTTTGTATGTTTTGCATATACAGGAAGTACTGTATTTTCAAACAATTGGCCCCCACTGTGCTTTGTTTTATTTATGTCCATCTGCGTCAGCCCCCTTGTACAATCATCCTGAATGCTACTGGTTACCATTAGCTGGAAGCTACCCATTATCGATAATACCCCTGAATTACAACGTATCTTACACCTTCCAATTCCACTCATTCTCCATCTCTCAGGAGAAAATAGAAAAAGGAGAAACACACAAAATACAATGTCTTCTTTTAGACCTGAGAATAACGAGCAGGTGTGCATTATTCAAGTAAAAAGACACAACAGATGGTAGAGGAGCATGACAAACATAGGGAGAGATGCTACAGGTCTGAAATCTTCAAAGAGTAATTTGATAACATCCAAATATGTGTCACTTTTATTTACAACTGATAAAAAAAGAGCTGCATGTGCCTGTTATGATCCCGCAGGTGATGGTCATGTCACTCAATGTACTGCAGTCAGTGAGCGCTAGAACACATTTATGAAGGCTGGAGCATAGGAAAAATGTGATATTGCCCCCAGCAACCCATCACAGTCTGTTATTTATCTAGTGCAGTTTAGACAGGAGAGGAAAGAGTATGACATACAACAATAATAATTATAATAATATTAATAATAATCTTATCCAAGTGTTATGAGTACACCAATGAAACGTTCTAAACATCTCTCTCCTCTAAAACATTTAGGTGTCTATAAATGGCTTTTTCCAAATGGCTAAGGCATTTTTTAGTAACAAATCTAAGTACAAAAAGCCTAACGCTGGAGATATCCTGCTAAGTTTCAGATTAAACCACAGTCCCCATAAATTTCAGTGGGGACTGTGGTCTGGGGCTATTTAACAAGCTCCAAATAGTCTAGTTTATAAAGCTTCAGCCCCATTGCTAACACCATCTGAAGATGGCGTTAGCCACTCTACTCTATAGGGAGAGCATTGTGGTAGATGTACTTTTGGAACCATCACAGCAGCCTTCCTGCTCTCCCCTCTGGTTACTATCACAAAGTGGTTTTGTGATAGAATCCGAAGGGGAGAGGCAGACCAACGGAGTTTTAAGGTAAGTAAAGTCATTGCCGGGACAGCCTCCTATCAGTCCTGCCCAAACATGATTTTTTTATAAATTCATACGAAAAGTCATCTGTTGCGATGACAGATGATAATTAACAAGGCAAAACCCTGTTAATCAATGAACAGGCCTCGTAGTCACTGCAAAATTTAAAAAGCACAACTTAGAATAAATCAAACTGGTGGAAGATTAACAATTTGTGTTAGTTTTTCTGAGGTGCAATCTTGTTAAAAAAAACTGACATACTCAGTAATTTTGGGTCTACAATCATGGCCAAAAGTTTTGAGAATGACACAAATATTATTTTTCACAAAGTTTGCTGCCTCAGTTTTTGTGATGGCAATTTGAATATAGTCCAGAATGTCATGAGTGGAGCTACAGTGGCGCACGCTGGGGGGGGGGGGGGGGGTTTCTGGGTCTCCAGAAACCTCCCCCCTCCGCTAAAAAGTGCCCTACATATCGGCACTGTAGTATACAGCAGCCGCAGTGCTGTCTAAGAAGTGTCCGCGGCGGTGCTGTATTGTATACAGCACCGCCGCGGACGCTTCTTTGACAGCGCCGCGGCTGCTGTATACTACAGTGCAGCCGAAACGGAGCTGCGCGCTAGTGCGGCAGGTCTCTAGGAATTATTTTTTTTCTGGGGGCAGAGGAAACTCCCCCGAAAACTCCTCTGTGCGCCCCTGAGCTACTTTTTTGGGTCTCTTGGGGCTCTGACCATGGAGACACCACCCTAAGCTGAGCGCGTAGCTTTGGCAGAAGCTGTTGCGGTGCGTGCAGTCTAGAAGGGGTGTATCCATGTAGACAAACAGGAAGCTATTCACCATCCAGTTATTTCCTGATGGTGATCCAGCACAGATTGGACCAGAGCCCCTTCCACAGCTGAGCCCCCTGACAAGGACTTGGCCCAGGTACTCTGTGCCCGTGCCAACCCCTCTCAGCACCCCTGCATATAGGAGGGAATGTCACATAAAATTAGCCTTCTCCACATCTTTATCTCATTTCAGTAATATTGTTCCGCAAAAGTGTGCCTACTGCATGCTAAGAATGCCCTCCCTCTGTTCAACTCCTCCAATCAGCCAATACAAACTTCTACTCCTCACATACTCCTCACGCGACCAGGCTGCTCTGCAAACCCATGTGCTATGTTGGAAATTTCTTGCACCTGTGAAAATCAAATATTCTGCACTGTGCATCAGTCATTGTAATTGAGGGTGTGTGTATCCACTTCATATGCATTCAGTTGTCCTATATGCTCTACAAAATGTATATGAGCTGATCCACCATAGTTTATCTCTGTGGCTAAATTAGGAGATTTGCCGAATCAAGCCTAGATCTCTAGTACTTTCCAATAATGTTATAAAAATACCAGAACTAAGGCACTCTGAATGTATTAAAATCAATTTGTTTCTACATATACAAAATCTATATCTATACATCAATAACACATGTTATGGAAATATTGAAAATCACACCTAACATTGTTTGATCATTTTAGATAAATAAGGGAAACTATATGATCTTGATTTCCCATTACATATTATTCAATCATTAACTAAGGCTCATAACATTCCACTAACAAAAACACTGAGTGGTTAACGACAAAATAATTGTGTATCTAGACATGTAACTTAAACGATGGTTATATATTCACTAGCTCTTGGCTTTGTGGTTGTCGGTGATATTGCTGATTAAAGAGAATATCTATAAAATTAAACATTTAAATATTTGAAACTGTTAAATATATGAAACTCTTAATTTGAAACATTTTGTGTTTATGTTTATAGCCGTAAAACATAAATGACAGAGTGCACTTAAGATTTTAATGTGTATATGGACATTAAGTTGTGGCAGCAGCAAGTAGAAAATTGATCTGCATGGAAGAGATGTACAAATTATGTGAAATTATTTAATCTGCTTTTGCTCGCTTCCTTCCAGCTCCTTAATTGAGACATTAACATAGCCAACTGCTGGGTCAATGCTCCTGCCTACAGTCGTGTCATATCACAGATAAAACCAATATTGCTGCAGCCTAAAACAGATAACTTGCGCATATCTGCTGAATTTTATAAAAGGATATTACATACCTTCCAACATGACCCATTATACTAGGTAGACAACTCATTAATTCAGGACAGGCTACTGCAATTAGGAAATAAGTAAGAGCAGGAGTAGATCATGGTGTAAAACATTAAGTCTGTCATATCAGATGTTATGATGTTATCATAATATGTTTTATTTATTTTTTTATTCTTCTGCGCATGTTTCACAAATTCTATTGCATTTCAAACTATTTTAGGCAAGAAAATTATTTGGTCACAAAAAATGAACTGACAAATAACTCTTTAAGGTGGTGTCACTTGGGCTATTTATGTGTCCAAGGAACTCATTGTTCATTCTATCTGTATGTCTGCACATTGCAGTGTAAATGCTGGATACCTCTCATACTACTTTGGATATGCTCTATGAATGCTGCAGATTTCTGATCTCACCCTTAAGCAGCTGAGATCCTGTGGCCTTAGGCCCACATATATGTAAATGTACACTCCTTACAAGCTACAGGATCAACCAGTGGTGTAACATTTCATCTCCAGGCCCAATAGCAACATTTTTGGGGGTTCTGACAATACAAGTCCATCCCCCAGATGCCCCCACTCTGCTCTCCTGAGCATGCACGGAGGGTGACGCATGCGCAGCGAAGCACTTTCCAGAACTGAAAGTTCAAATGGGCTTCACAGTGCACGTGCTGTTCCCTGCACAAGAGTAACAGATGGACCAGCAATGCTGGGCACACCTCACATCTGGTCCCCATAGCCGCTGCACCCCCAGTAGTTCTGCCGCTGGCATCAAACATCCATTGAGGATATTAATATTATGCATTGCACCAGCAAAGTATTTGCAAAACTTTTACTATATGATTGCTAGAAACCAATTAGCCCCTACTAAACGATACATATGTACATTATGGATGAGACTGAAAAAATAAATGTTTTCAAATAAAGAATGCAATCAATTGCAAATGCAAACAATTTTAAGTTTTAATTACCAATCTATGTCCTTAGATGAGTGACATTCAGGGCTCATTCGCAAATACGCTTTGTCCACATGGATTCAAAAAGGAAGTAAAATTAACATGTACTTTAATGATTTATTTATAACATGTTTTTCATGCACTTTTCATGTATTGTATCTATTGCACTTGTAGTACATGATAATACATGCATAATGCATGAGAAATAGGATATGCAGCATTCTATAATTGTAAATGGGGAGTTGCAGGTTTAGAATGCAGCAAGATCAAAAGAAACCGTTCCATTTTGAATACACTTTTCAGGAATTAGCAGATGAAAAGCGCCTTAAAATTAGATAGGTGTCAACAAGCCTTTACAGTAATATGGATTCAGACAGGTAAACTGGAATATGCTTTTATTTGCAGTTACAGCTATGGCTTTCTATTTTTCACAAGGATAGTCCTGGTATTTGGAATGCATATTTTTTTTAGAGAATTTAAAACAGTTTATAAAAACAAATTGTAAACTGGTGGTGAAAAACAAGTTTAGGTAAATATTATTATTATTATTATTATTATTATTATTATCGTTAATTTGTTAGGCGCCACAAGGTTTCCGCAGCGCCGTACATGGTACAAACAGTAGACTATACAGGGTAAAACAGTTGGACAATGAACACAAAGTACCAGTACTTCAGAAACTCCAGGCAGGCAGATACAGTAGAGACGGAGCAGAAGAACAGGAATGGAGACAGGAGGGAAGAGGGCCCTGCTCATTCGAGCTTACATCCTAAGGGAGGGTAAACAAAGTCAGGCACAAAAGGGAGCCAGTGAAGGAACGGGGAGAGAGAAAGGGCTCAGGGGAGAACGAGAAGAGGTGAGAGGTTAAGTGGATGGTTGGTAGGCCTTAAGGAACAGGTACAAATATAGCCATTGACAGTATCTTCTTCCCATCCTCAAAGTGTATTTGTGAAAACAAGCAATAAGTCATATTGACATTTTATGAATCCAGTCATTACGTTATTGTGATTTGTAAAAATGATAAAGCAAATTCTTGACCCTTGTACTGAAAACCTCTGCTTGTGAAATGTGCAGTAAGATCTTGTGAAATACTTTCCTAAGAACTCAGTGATTCATTAGTTGTTAACCTTTACCTGCAGACAGATATTACACAGTTCAGGTTTGTATATGTCTGGTTGCTGTGTAGATAACTAACAACTCAACTCATTCATAATACTCACACCTATACTTCCAATTCACATGCTCCCTGATTTCCTACCATTTGAACAGTCCTAAGCTGGTTACTCACTTGCATTGCATTTGTGTCAAAAAATGCAAACTGCATGTGGAATTGCATGTAAACTCCATGAGTTTGTGGGTGCATTTGATATGCAGTTCACAAGCGATATACCCGCAGCTGCTATGTGCTGGTTGTGTTCTCATGAATTTGTAAATATATCCAGAAGCATGCGACATTCACTTCAATAGCCCATTCATCTCAGTGTGGTTTCCAACAGTAGAAACCCCATTGAATTGCATGGAATACTGAAATGAATGGGAGAAGATACCCTAGTAAATAAATAAATAAATAATAACAATAAAAATAACAATAATAATAATAATAATAATAATAATAATAATAATAATAATAATAATAATAAATAGCAGTGAGTTGTATATGCAAAAACATAATGCACTGGGTCCATAGCAGCACACACAATTCTCTTTATCTGCCCTCCTTCCCATATCACCTACACTTAGCTTCATTCAGATACATTCAAAAACTATGGGAAAATTTAGACAAGGGATTTATTTTTTATTTTTCCTCTATTCTCTGAATGGTTGAAACATTTATATAGGAGATTCTTTGCTGGTGTTAAAGCTAGTGTCTTTTTTATTTTTCAACACAAACAAATGAGCAAAATATGAAGAAAGTCAAAACAAGCATTATATCTATCTATCTATCTATCTATCAAAATGAGAGCATTTGCGTTCATCCTTCTTGCAGTGTACCAGGATATAAAGATTATATAATACACAATGCGTTTAATATAGAGAACAGAGTATAAAGAAAGCAATATTTATATAACAAATTATCATGGGTGCCTGTGGGTTAAATTAATTTCAGAAGATCTCTATATATAGGGTAAAGTATACGGGGGGTTCAGCCAATGACCCCAAATGTTTTCATATTTTAAAGGAGTTTTCCTGCTGGTATATATAAAACGCTCATGCCCAACTGTGTCAGTTGCGAAGCTGACCCAAGAACACATGGGTCCACGGAGGCCATCCATTCTCTAGCTATGCAGACCTTGGCTAGCATAAAAACATTTATTAAATATTGATGTATCAGATTATTCATCATATCCTTCAGATGAAGACCAAAGATGCAAATAATAGGTGAATATCATGGTGTCTTAACCCCAGTTTTGTTGTTGCAACGGATAATTCCTGTCCAAAACCACTTAATATTAGGACATAGGAGATGTTAGATATTACAATGAGGTCACCACATTTTGAACATTGGGTAGTTTGATCAGGTATAAATTTGGCCAGTCTGTATGGAGTTTGAGTGCCGCTCTGTGGAGAATGTAAATCCTAATCGGTTGGAATTTTAAGGTAGCTACCTTTCGAGAACTACTGAGAAGTGTACTCCAGCTTTTATTTTGCAAGGGGACCAAGGTCCTCCTCCTATTTCTTAAGCGTACAACATTATTGTTATCATATTTGCCTGTTCAGTAGGAGTATGTGAATGAGATAAGCTTTGAATATCCCAAGGGCTGCAATGAGGTTTTCATAGATGCAACATTAAATGAAGAGACTCCCCTTTCAAATTGGTCGATATGACACGTCAAACTATTAAATAGCAATAAAACATATCTTTGGGGTTCGCAAGTTGTGCAAAGGACTTGAGATCCTCATCAACATACAATTGCCCAATGGCAGAGACACCATATTTTAACCATTGTGAACTCCCATGTATTGTTTAAGTTTATTAAATTTAGTGAAGCCCCATAGTACAGTAGAGTACAAGAAACTATGCCTTCACCATGCAATATAACATGTGTAGCGTTCCAAATCTTTATGGCCTGAGGAAGTAGGTGAGCAGACCTTTTGGGGCAAATGCAAGACAACAAAATTTGGGGGGGAATGTGATGACTATCTACCTGTCTTAATAATTCTCAATATAGTACATGATAATCTGGGTTTGACACCCTTTGATTTACTGAATCTGAGATTAGGTAGAGTAAATTCACCTGAGTCTCTAGATTTATAGATGGCACTTAATTTTATTTTTGCCCTGTTCCCACCACACACCAAAGAGGAGATTAACTTGATCAATTTTGTGGAACAGAGAAGAAAGCAAAAAAAACAGGGCCCTGCTGCATGACATATATGAACTTGGGTTGAATAATCATTTTCACAAGATTAACTCTCCCTGATACTGTAAGAGGTAGGTTCTGCCATGTGTGTATTTTAGATTTTAAGTAATCAATTTTAGGTTGAATGTTTTAGGGAATATAATTAGATATATTGTTCGAGATCCAGATACCTAAATATTTAAATCGGGAGGTCCAATTTGGAGGAAACTGATTATGGGAAATTTAGAGACAGGGGCGATCTATTGGGAAGGTGTTTGATTTATCCCAATTGATCTTTAGGCTGGGGTATGGGTCAAATTAATTGACTTCACTAAAAAGCATATCAATGGAGGTCTAACACTCCTACAGTGTAACAGTTATGTAATGTGTACAACAATGCAGTAAAGTAGGTAATAAAATATGGAACACTTGCCTCACTCTAGATCGGTGCTGGCCGGCCGGTGGTGTGGAGTCTAACAAACCTCCTGGTGTTCACCAAGAACCGCCGCAAGGCGGGATGGGCTTTGCTGTGGAGGATCGCAGGTCCCGGTCCACTGGTCTGCCTCTAGAGGTAAGGATGTAGGAGGTAGCTCACGATCACACTGGAACTGGAAGGTGCGTATGAACCACTCTGTGGTCAGACTAGCCGAAGTCTGGTACACAGGATACAGATAATGCGTGGTACAACAAGCCTGGGTCTGGTACACTGGAGTGGAGATATATACGTAGTCAGCAAGCCTGGGTCTGGTATACTTGGAGCGGAGATTAATACGTGGTCAGCACACCTGGTCTGGTACACTTGGAGCGGAGATAAATACGTGGTCAGCAAGCCTGGGTCTGGTACACTTGGAGCGGGAAGTCAACAAAGCAGAACTGGTACACGGAGAATCCACACAGAAATTACAAGTCAGGGAACAGAGGAAGTTGCTCTGACGCTGCCCAAGCGTCAGAGCAGGTCTTTCATAGTCTGCAGTTTTGAATTCCCCGCCCTGTGCTGTCATGTGACAGTGCTGCCGAGACCCGGAAGAGAGAGAGGATTGCGGTGCTGGAGCGAGGACAGGTGAGTTGTAACAGTACCCCCCTCCAAAAAGGGTGGACTCCGGACACCTATACCGGCTTGGGGAATTTCTTATGAAAAACTCACAGAAGTCATGGGGCATGTAAATCAGCAGCAGGAACCCATGAACATTCTTCGGGCCCG
Organism: Mixophyes fleayi; assembly: GCF_038048845.1. Classification (NCBI taxonomy): domain Eukaryota; kingdom Metazoa; phylum Chordata; class Amphibia; order Anura; family Limnodynastidae; genus Mixophyes; species Mixophyes fleayi. The sequence goes on along the minus strand of NC_134408.1, from coordinate 101,642,268 downwards.
TACCCTTTCCAGTCCACTAGAAACTGCAGAAATCCTCTTGAACGACGGGAATTCAGAATTTGCTTGACTTCAAACTCAGACTGTTCTTGAATTACCACAGGAGGTGGAGGCCTCTGTGGTAGAGAATTGATTGTTAATTACAGGTTTAAGGAGAGAAACATGGAAGACTCTAGGAATACGTAATGAAGAAGGAAGCTTTAATCTAAAGCCACTGGATTGATAACTTTGGATATTTCAAAAGGACCGATGAATCTAGGAGCCAATTTCTTGCTAGGAACTTTCAAATGGATGTTACGGGTGGATAGCCACACCTTGTCCCCTGGGATGAATTGAGGAGCTACCCTCTTCTTCTTGTCATATGCCTTCTTAGCACGGATAGCGGATCTCCTCAGGCTGGTTTTCACTAGTTCCTAGATGGTAGAAAACCTGCGAAAGAGAGAATCCACCGCTGGTATCTCTGAGTGAGGAAGAGAAGAGAAGGCTGGTAGCCTGGGATGACAACCATACAAGGTAAAGAAGGGGGAATTGGAGGCTGCTTCATGATAATGGTAGTTGGCAGCGAACTCTGCCCAGGGAAGAAGATCGACCCAATTGTCTTGATTGGCAGAGATGTAAAACCATAGAAACTTCTCCAATTCATGATTAGTCCTTCCAGTCAACCCATTAGTTTGGGGATGATATGCAGATGAAAGATGCAGTTTGGTTCCTAGTCTCTGGCAAAAAACTCTCCAGAATGTAGATACAAATTGTGACCCACGATCAGATACTATGTGTGCAGGACAGCCATGAAGTCTAAAAATCTCTTTAATAAAAAGATCCGCTAAGACAGGAGATGAGGGAAGTTTCTTCAAGGGAACAAAATGTGCTACTTTAAAGAACCAGTCAGGGACGACCCAGATGACGGTGCATCCTTTAGAACTTGGAAGGTCCGTGATAAATTCCATTGAAATGTGAGACCATGGAATATCGTGAATAGGTAAAAGCATATGTGGACCGGTCGGTTTTTGTCTGGGAATTTTATGCTGGGCACCTCTTGAACAGGCAGAGACAAAATACTTAACATCTTTACGTATTGTAGGCCACCAGTATTTTCAGGAGATTAATTCCCAAGTCTTCCGCATTCCCGCATGTCCAGAAAAAAGGGATGAATGAGCCCAATGCAATAATTTGACATGAAGGGGTGAAGTTACAAAGGTTCTACCCGGAGGACAACTTCTCTCAATCACTGGGGAAAAAGCCAATATACAGTTGGTATCCAAGATTGGTTTGTTGCTCTCTGAGGCTTCAGTATTGGTAGCATCAAATGAGCGAGAAAGGGCATGTGCTTTGATATTTTTAGAGCCTGGGCGGAAGGTAATATTGATATTGAAGTGTGAAAAGAAGATGGCCCATCTGGCTTGACGCAAGTTTAGAAAATGTGCAGAAAGTAGATAAAGTAAATTCTTGTGGTCAATGTATACCGTTACCGGAAACTGAGCACCCTCAAATAAATGTCTCCACTCAGAGATGACCAATTTGATCGCCAAGAGCTCCTTATCGCCGATTCCATAATTCTTCTCTGCAGGGAGAAACCGACGAGAAAAGAACCCACAAGGATGATATTTACCACCTGGGTCTCTCTGAGATAGTACCGCTCCGACCCCTACGGAGGATGCGTCCACCTCTATGAAAAAGGGTTGACAGTCTGGTTGAAGAAGGATTGGTGCTGTAGAGAATAAGGTCTTGAGATCCTTGAAGGCTTGGACTGCTTCAGGCGTCCAGATTTTAGGATTGGCGGATTTACAAGTGAGGACTGTAATGGGAGCTACTAATGAAGAGTAACCCTTAATAAACTGCTGATAATAATGCAAAATTAAGTTTTAGTGATTGCTCAACCTCCATAGCATCTTTGATTACAGGAACGGCCTTTTCCAAATGTGTTAAATAAGCTAAAAATGTTCTTGCCCCGCCTCATATATTGGACATGTTTATTAAATAGCAGTTTATGCTTGGATTTATCTAACAAATAGTTGGTTTATTCTTTTTGGGCAGAGAGCCATTGGTGACAGGAAGTAGTGGAGCGAGTCCCCAAATAGACTGATTCTAGGTCCCTAGAAGTCTGCTCTAAGTCACAATGGGTTGAACTTCTATAGGTGTTTGTGTTTCATAACTTTTCTTTGTAGATGTATACTCAACAGGGGTCAAAGTAGAGAGCTAAATTTTTGCCACCCAGCTCCAGACAGAGCAGGTAAGAACACTGTTTGGGGAGTTATTAGAATTTCCCAGTCACAACACTTTAGGGGGATGAGCGAGGGCCCTCAGCATTATGCTGGTTGGCTAGTTTATTTTCTAAACCCCCATCACCATCGGAGCTTGCTATTAATTACCTACATCTTCAGGCTGGGAATTAATTCATTACCACATTCCCACTCAGCACCAGGGATAATTGGACAGAATTAAAGAGTAGTTGGAAGGCACTGACAGGTGAAAAAGGTAGTGAAGAACCAACCTTAAGTAGTGGGTGTTTGTTTTTTTACTACCCACACCATTCTATATAACCTCCTGCTAAAAAGGAGGGTCAGTGAAATCTCCCTCTCAATATTAGGGCAGTATGTTTTATACCTAGTTCCACACCACATTAGATGTGGCTGGAAGTCTGGAATAGAGCTCCAGTCCTAAATGCAACATTTATATTCTAGCCTCCACCACATTAGTAGGGCTTCCTTAAAGATGGCTTATAATGAAATTTGCCACCTAAGCAGGAACTATATATTTTTAATCTCCCCAAATGTGTTTCTTAGTCTTAAAAGCACAATTTATAGCAATGATGAAACATTTAAGATGAGCATAGTTGGCACACACAGCTATTTTCTCCTTAATTAATTTTTGTGTAGCTTTTTCTTTGAGTAAAACTGGAGCATGGTCACAATCAAGCAACTTAAGCAAGCTATGGTCGAAAAATAAATATTGTTCATAATGCAAGATTAAGATAATTTGCAGATGAGTTAAGTAGTGAGGTAATATGAATGATTCATATTTGGCTAAAGAAGGTGTTAAAGAGGCAGGTAAGGTGAGCCAAATGATTCATACTTTAGAATTATATATATTAAATCAGATCTCCAAATTGTTCAATGATTCATACAATATCACAATACACCAGACTGCACAATATAACATTTAATACATTGGCATACATTAGCCAGTGAGTATAGGTTTGAAACACATGTGGGTATGCATGTATGTATGTATGTATGTATGTATGTTAGGTGGTTTACCCTAAGGCCATATATGTTGTACCAGACCTCTTTCCCTCTTTCCCTCTACCCCCTTTGCCCCTTTGCCACTGTTGTGGAGCTGGCAGGCAAAGGTGGAACAAATAGTTCCATAAAAGCTGAAAAATCACAAGCAGCATAAGTCTGGTCAGAAGGTCAATGAACCTCTGTAAGGAACTTAGAGAAAATATTTAGACTTAGAGATTCTTAAAATAAAATAGAAGTCATTGGATAAAATATAAGCACATGTAATGTGACTGACCAAATTGGGACAGTCATATCACTATATTAATCCAAATCTACCTCCCAAGCTTGATGCTCTCTCCTGTAGCGACCATATTTTAGAATTAGTCCATCTAAACCCACCATCTTCAGACCTGACAACTGTGAAAATATGGAGACAGAATCCCAAGAGGACAACGGGGAGATTTGAAATCTACAGGCAGAACCAAAAATACAAAAATGGACACCCAACCAAAAGGAATATACAATTTAAGCAACTCAAAACTAAACAACCCCCAAGTAAAATTACAATTTACCCTAGATAAGGGTCTCAATAAGTTTGAGACATATATAGATCTCCACAAATTCATTAGGAAAATTACCCTTAAACATTATTTTTATAGAATGGAAAAGAAACTACATGAGGTTCCCCATACAAAACTGCGAAAAAAATCAGCATAAACATACAAATTTTAAAAAATAAGTCTACATTCTATCCCAGCCAATTGAAATCCTTACATTGAAACCTTTCAAAAATTAGTAGAGGATGAACTGAAGAAACTAACCACTAAAAAGAATAGACAGTGGAACATCTAAATACAAAAAAACAAGGATTAAAAGAATTAGAAACAAACAAAGAATTACTTGTAAATCCTTATGTCAAAGGAGGTGATGTTACAATGCAAACAAAGGACACTATCTACAAGAACTAGATACTAAGATATGAATCAACATATGAACACCTTACAGGAGACCACCAATGTTTACAATAAAGAACTAAAATTATTGTTAAACAGAGCCCTCCAAAAAGGGATCCTCGAAAAATCTAAGTATGCATACCACCATATAAAGAGCCCCAGACTCCCCGTCATCTACTGCCTACCCAAAATATATAAAACTCTCGTTAAATCTCTAGGCAGAGTCATTGTCTCTGGCAATAATTCACTTACATCCTATCTCTCAAGCTTTATAGACTATTATTTTCAGCCTTTGGTAGTTAAAAGTTACATAAGGTACACTGGCTATGTGTTAAGCTCCGTTCCTCTTCTGTGTCAGGATGGCCACCTTGTCGTTGTTTAGTCACGTCTGGTTGCTGCTTGCTAGGCAAGGGATTCTGTTGGAATCTCCAGAGGCACCCGATGACACTGCGCCGCCAATCATAGGAGCATCCTCCCTATTCTAAGGCAGCCTTCATTTGTTTGACCTTGGATTCGTCTTTCACAATTCTAAATTTTCCAACCAATTAGCTTCAGCTTCATCTCTCACGATTCTACATTCTCCAACCCATCAACTTTGGCTTTGTCCATCATGACTTATCCTCTCAGGACTAAATGGCTTAGCCAGTTGTGCTGTGTCTCTGTTAGCTACTCCAGCCCTGTGATTCTCTTCTGGGGGCAAACATGCCACAACCACTGTTTGTGAAACTTTACTTACTGAATAAAATGTAAAAACAGGGTAGAAAAAGAAAGTTCTTTGTATAATATAACTTATGCCTTTGGACATTGAAATAATCAACATAATTTATTTATTTATATAGCGCCACTAAATCTGCAGCTCTCTACAGAGAACTCACTCACATTCCTGCCCCAATAGAGTTCACAGTCCAATTAACTTACTAGTATGTTTTTGGAGTGTGGGAAGAAACCGGAGCACAGGAAACCCACCAGGAGAACATGCAAACTCCACACAGATAAGGCCATGTATGTAATGTGAAAATAAACTCAACAAACAGAGCTTATTTTTTTTTAAAAAATAATGTATTGGTTCATCATGTATGGAAACTGTGGGCAGATACCAGACAATATTTATGTTAAACACGTGGAACAGGCTATATTGTGGCATTTAATTTACTTGGCTCTGCAGAAAGTGAACCAAGCTCAATCTGCTTTGTAATTTGTTGATGTTTACTATAAAATGTTTTCAGTTTGATCCTTCCTGAATACATATGATAGTCTTTCTTAACTACAAAAGGATGTTAATGACGATCCATTCAGGAAGAGCCATTAACCTGGATTGATGTTTATATGTGTCAATTAAATAAGTTGGTTTACTGTGGATTTAGGGATGTGAGCATGAGCTTTGTGATTTAGGTTAAAAGGAAAACTGTTTTCTTGTAAAGCCCATTAATTTAGAGCAGTTCAACAAACCTGGTCTACCCTGCATACCAGTACTCATAGACCCAGTACTAAACAATATCTAGGCTATGATTTGATTGGTACTATACAGCAGGCTGATGAGAGATGTAGCTGACTCATAAGTCCCCCCTGGCAAAAAAAAGTTGATGTTGCAATAATTGTTGGAAAGTAGCTATAAAAATGTGTCAAATTAAAAGAAAAAGTATATTCTTGTATGCCTTTATCCTTCTGTATAATGTAAATGATATTACAAATTATCACTCACCGGACCGTGAGTGCCTCTACGCTGTTGCGTGGTTCTCTAGCCTTCCTGCCGGCGTCTGTCCTGAGCCGCAGCCGTCCACCATCTTGATGGACTGCGCATGCGCAGCATCCAAGAACTTATGACCTTTGCTTTTAACCTCATTGGTGGATCAGGCACCTCTCCCTATTTAAGGCACCTGTGCTCATTACATCGTTGCCTGATCTTGAGTCTCATTCCCTGTGAGTCTCTGAAGGTGTCTCCTGTGTTCTCCTACTGTCTTCAGCTTCCTGCTGATTACCTGCTCTGCTCATCAGCGGTTCTCATACCTGCTACAGGCTCCTGTATCCTGCTCGTGTCCTCAGCTGGCTTCTGATTACCTGCTCTGCTCATCTGTGTTTCCCATACCCGCTACAGCCGTTCAGCGTCCCTGCTGTGCCTGCATATTCTCGTGGACAAGCTTCTCTACTCATCAGTGGTATGCTTACTTATTATGGACTATCAACTGTTACCTAGCATATCCGCTTAGGACAAGCCTTTCTACTCAGCAGCGGTAGCCATACCCGCTATAGACTATTTGTTGTTACGCTGCATATCTGTTTGGAACAAGCTTCTCTACTCAGCAGTGATATGCATACTTGTGATTGACTATCAGTTATTATCCCGCATATCCGCGCTGTGCAAGCCTCTCTACTCAGCAGTGGTATACATACCGTTATAGACTATTAGCTGTAAACGCTGCATATCTGTTTGGATCAAGTTCCTCTGTGCTCTCAGTGTCTTCATACCGTTATTGACTCTTTGCATGCCTCCACTCATCCGCACCTGAACTACTCCTCACTTACTAGCAGTGGTACAACTTGCTGTACGCAGACCACTGACTTCCCCGCTACCTACCTGCACTTGGACAAGTCTTCTCACCATAGCAGTGGTACAACTTGCTGTATGCAGACCACTGACTCTCCTGTTACCTTCCTTCACCTGCTCACGTCCAACCTGGTCTCCGTGGTTCAAACCTGCCTTTCCACTATAGATGCAAGTCGCTGACTCATCTACCAATATAGCTGCAAGTCGCTGACTCATTTACCAGGATAGCTGCAAGTCACTGACTATCATCATTTCCATTGGCATCCTCTCTCCATCTGCTGTGATGGGCAAGTCATCTGGTGAAATCCTGGGCAAGACTCCTAGTGCCCGTGACACAAATATTTATTCCTAATGTTTTTTAGCAAGTTGTAAACTGTATTTATTGTCAAATTTAAATGTGAAAATAATAATGATAATAATAATAATAATAATAATAATAATAATAAATAATAAATAAAATAATGAAACTAGAGTGTGTCACAAACAACAACCTAAAATTCACATGGGCAGACTGAGAAATAAATAAGTTATTTTTGTTGGAGTGTCGGATAGCAATGTGGGCAAAGTGTAAGCTCGATAAACCAGCGCGTTTCGCCCTGGGGCTTCTTCAGTGATTATAGACCTATAATACACTTTGCCCACATTACTATCCGACACCCCATTGATCGTGGACATTTCCAAACCATTGCCGCACCAGCGGCATCAAATTTAGACGCATGCGCACATCAACTCACAGGGAGATTGCGACTTCCACCCGGCAGTAGGACGCTTAGTTATCCCCACGGTAACAAGTTCCAGACAGATTGGAGATACTAAGGCAAAGGAAGGAAACTTCTAGCGAACTCTCAGCCCTGTTCCTACAAGGGTAAGTCCCCAACACAAGCTCTCTCCACTGTTACCTTCCGATGGATATTACTGCAATACTTCACCACTAAGGACATATTGCAAGATCAGCACTACCATATAGAATCTGGCTCCTTCGCTACCTATACAAGACAGTGGACTATTTACTAGCCCTAGAAGCATTGCTTCACCTGCTCAGCACTGATATATTTGTTCAGCACCTTTTCTGTGGCCACACATGAACTGAACACTGTTGTATGGCATCTAATCTCTGCGCTATTACAGCGCTATAATACGATTTGTATTGATTTATCTCTACCTCTATTATTTGTTGACAATGGATTGAGAGATATGTATACATGTATATTTATATACTGGATTATATACTGAATTGTATCAAATAGGGTTGCAACCCATTTATTACTGTGATTACATATCAAAAGTCATATTTTACCTGCTGATTTTGTCTATGCGCCCAGGGAGTTCAATTATTCTAATATTAACTTAATAAATATAATAAAAAGAAATGTTGATATCCGATATCCATCTGCTCGTTGTGTACCAAGGGTTGAGCTATCCCAGAGGCACAGGCAGGGGGGGTTTTTGGGTCTCCAGAAACTGCTCCCCTCCGCTAACGAAGTGCCCCACATAGTGGCACTGTATTATACAGCAGCCGCGGCAATGTCAAAGAAGCATCCACGGCGGTGCTGTATTGTAAACAGCACCGCCGCGAACGCTTCTTTGACAGCGCCGCGGGTGCTGTATAGTACAGTGCTGCAGAAACGGAGCGCATGCGCAGCAGCTCTCTCTGGTTTTTTGTTGTGTTTTTTGGTGGGGGGGAAACACCCCCCTAAAAATCCTGCATGCGCCCCTGTATCCCTTCCTCTCCCCAACTCCAAGAGGCTGCAAATCATTGACACCACACTATATGGAGGGCTGAACTATCACTCTTACATTAAATTAATATTGATCACAAATGCACAAATGTCAGCTACTTACAAAAAGAAATCTACATTTTATGGGGTCTCTATATCTTTCAAATTCTCTAAGCATATTAATTAGGCATATTGTATAAGTAAATATTATTTGAATGGAATAACTCAATAAGCAGTTATGTTTTTATCCTTGTAAAAAAGACATAGTCATGAGTAATGAAATAATCTTATGTGATAATGTACATTTTATTGGATGTACTTATACAAATGATTTTGTGATAAAACCAAAAATGTAAAATCAGTTTTAAAAACAGTATGAAAGCGGATAGTTAGACATCTAAAGCAGAGTAAGATTATTAATTCTATTATATTCCTATTAAATGTAATTAACATAATTCTAGCAAACAAATGGGTTTACGAAAGCTGACAGTGTTCTTGATGAAAAAGGCCACTGTCGCTGAAGCTTAAGTGACAATGTCATTAGCCCTTTGATGCCACAGATTGCTATTGCCCATAGGAAGTAAAACATACAGTATTTTTGCAGTCTGATCTGTAATTTTGGCACATCAAGTATTATTTGTATAATGTGGGAATATTTAATTACTCATATTTAACAAGTGTAGCCATTTGAAAAATGGAATATCATGTGAAGTCAGCTGGTAACTGTCAGTACCATTTCTTGGGAAGCGCTAATCCTTTTAAAGGGATAATGGATAGTTTCATGCTATCAATTAGTCACTACTGTAGTCAGGCATCCAGCGCAGGAGAACAATAGATTCCTGGATTTCCGACTACACCAAGTTTATAACTCTGCACCATTCCCATCACAATAGATTTTATTGGATTTTGAAAAGATGTTCCTTTACTTGGGAGGGAGTTTTGGCGTTATACAACATTTTTTCTCAAACATATTTACTTTTCTCACTGTATGCATGCTGCAGATATTGTAAGCATGTCTTGCCCACGCATTGACTCCCTTTTAGGCACAGCAAAAAAATAAATGGCAATTTTCTTCTTGTTTTCTCAAATACACTGGTTGTTATCACAATGAATTGTCTTTGTAGATATGTTATGAAGCCAATGACAAACAGAGAACACTATTGTGTTTTGCTGTAACCAGTCTGCTGCAGTGAAAGTGTGAAATGTGTAAGATAAAAAGAAAAAAAATAAATCAGGTAAGTGATGCTGCAGAACTGTTTACACAGATATGTAGAAAAAGCAGTGCGCACACAAGTGTACAGTAGTTTGGGCTACTGATAGTCACATAGAGCCTTACACAGTCCATGAAAAATGAGTGTGCAAGGGCTATAGACTCAATGTATAAAGCTATAAATGCAGAGCTGGACTAAGGCTTTGGGGGGTGGGGGGCTAGGTCTAAATTTAAGAGAGTTACTTACTATCCCAATTTTGAGTCACATATTTCTAAATATACTACACTATTAGGACCCCTGATGATCTAAATGAATAATGGTGGCCCCTTGATGATTGTGATTAATGATAGTGTTTACTTGATGTACTTAATTAATAATAGTGCCTCTTTGATAGTTATAATTAATAATAGTAGCCCCTCCTTTATGACTATAATTAATAATAGTGCTCCCTTGATTATTTTAATTAAGGTTATTTATTTGCTATTTAAGAAAGTTGAGGGACACCACAGCAGCCAGACCAAGCAGTAAGGCTATTATGAGGAAAATACAGCCTTTCCTACTGTGACACACAGCCCAAGCAACCAACGATGCCCATCCACCAAGTATACGATTCTACCTTACAACACAACTTATACCACTTGCCTGCAAGTTTTATGGCTAGTTGCTGATAATTTAACATGCAAACACCATTTTACAGAAATCGAATTTTGCCATTACGCAGAGGGCACACACATGTAAATCTAGGCTTGTATGGTGTCTATGCACAGTACATATGGTGGTTTTATATTTTGAAGGTTTTATATTTATATTTTGCATTTTTTCAAGACCCAGGAACCCAGACCAGAGGCCTGCACTGAACTATCCACTCTGGTTTGCTACCAAGAGAACATGCTGAGTCCAATGAGGATTTATACTACCCGATGTGCCAGAGGCGAGGGAAGTAGTGCAACAGGTGAATGTGGTAGTGGGGGAGGGGAGATGCACCCCAACATTCATAAAGGGGCGGGCACCTACAAGTGGTTTCTGAGGGGGACAGAGGATTCCCCAAACTTTTCCTGCCACTGGTCAGTTGTCACTTGATCGTTTGGGGGAGGGGGGATTGGATCTTTACATACTCCACCAACAGTAATTAGCTGTGGGGGACAGGTAAGTCGAATTTTAACTCCTGTGAACCCCCTGTGTGCTAAGGATGAGTCCAACAGTTTTGGATCTGAACAAAGAGGTGAACTCCTGGGGGTAAATGTATCAAGCTGAGAGTTTTTCTGCGGGTCTGAAAAACCAATCAGATTCTAGCTATCATTTATTTAGTACATTCTACAAAATTATATCTAGAATATGATTGGTTGCTATAGGCAACATCTCCACTTTTCAAAACCGCCGGAAAACTTTCAGCTTGATACATTTACCCCCTGCTGTTTGTTCACAAGTGATGCAAGCTGACTGATTACACCAGTTGTAGCCTCATGATTCAATTCCGACTAACCATATGTATTCTTTAATCCAGTCTGTTTTGCTTTCTTATTGCTCACAATAAAATATTTTTATCATTTCTTGTATTTTATAAAAACCACAATTGCTTTTTCTGGGAAGCAAGTGCTCAACAAAGGGTGTTACATCAAAACTCAATGACATTTGACAGCAATCTTTTTATTTTTACTTGAGCTTCTGTTAAAATTGGGAACATATGTCCCACTCACAAATATCCAACCATTAATATAGTCCAAGCATAATCACAAAAGCTTTTAAGAAACAGATTTGGATATATGCACACTCTAAATTCATATTGTTTACAGTTCTGTTCGTTTAATTAATCATACTAGAATGATCCTCTCATTCTGATTTTGTATGTGTTAATTACAATAATTACTCTTTTCACCATTTACATATTCCCTTTAAGACAACCAAATAATTCATTTTATATTTTTTCCATTAATTTAATAATATATCAATAAATAATTGTTTTTAATTTAGTGACTTTAAGAGTTCCCCATAACAGAATTCTTTGGTTTTCTTATACTTGAATGTGTTGTATTCCGGGGAGCACCATCCATAGGAGTATAGGAAATTTTAAAACATTTTCTGCGCAGAATTTATCTATTATTGGTAAACATATTCACTTGACACATCTATGTCTTAATAATTACCATATAATTCTCAGTGGTAATCGTTTTCACGATTGTCACCATTCTGACAACGAGGAGTCCTACACTTAAAATCCAAATGTGTGAAAAAATGATTTAAATAAAAGCAGACTTAACTCCATACTGACGCTGTAGATCTCCGATCACAGCAGGATGTTGACGACAAGTTATTCCGACTAGTCAGGGGTCCGTTAATAGACTTTCACGTCATTGCGACCTCTATCGCTTTTAATTTAAAGCGGCAATGTCGGGTCAAGTGTTTAAACACTTAACCTACGGAGTCCTGACATTTCCTCTTTAAATTAAAAGCGATAGAGGTCGCAATGACGTGAAAGTCTAGTGACGGACACCTGACTAGTCGCAAAAACCTGCAGTCAGCATCCCCCTGAGATCCTGAGATCTACAGCATCGGAATGGAGGTAGGATTTAAATCGTTTTCTCACACATTCAGATTTTAAGTGGAGGACTCCTCGGTGTCGGAATTTTCCGCACCGTTACAACTTATAATTCCACTTGTATGTTAACCTGACTCTGGAATTAGTTTTGAACTATTAGACAAAAAATAGATGTAATGTGCAATGTTCCCAAACAGGATTTTACAGGACAAGATGGTGTCTTTTCTGAAGATTGTACTTTTTGTACTTAACAATAAGTGATTCAAGGAGGATTGTGTGGTCCTTGTGTATTGTAATATAGTTACATATTTGTGCTGCATTATGAGATAAGAGCTCATTTATATGTTTGGTACTGAAATTTTAAATATTATAATATAATAATTTTTTATTCTAACTTTGAAGAAATAACACTTTTACTCTCAAATATACAAATATATCATCATGTATCAGAAACTCGAGAAAGCAACAAAAAGTGTGACAAGGAGAGGTTAGCCTATGCTGTTTCCTTAGTTGTAATTCACCCTCCAGTACCTGCGTGCAGTGTCTGCTTTCTATTAACAGGAAATTGTCCCCATTTCTTCCATGCAGATGGAGTACATTTACATTTTACCTCCAGGACTTCTCAATAACAGCAATGCAAGCTGCTAGTCTTTAGATAACAGCCGGCTTTAAGATGTGAAAGCTGTGTGCCTCCACCTTACACTTATTTTCATCCATGTGTTCACATACTGTGGTTTCTGCATGTAGGCAAGATTAGGTTTTGCACAGCCCAGCACAAAACACATCTTGTTTATAAAATAATTCTGTAATATATCTGCATAGTTGGCTTGTAATTGAAAAAGAAAACTGTTTTTATTTCTTTGTATACTATTTTATTTATATAGGTACACTGTATTCACCCTGTTTTGCACACTGAGATATGCTCTGTTTTTCACACACAGATTACTCTTGTTTGCACACAAAGATTACTTCTGCTTTGCACACATAGATTACTCCTGCTTTGCACACACAGATTACTCCTGTTTTGCACACACAGATTACTCCTGTTTTGCACACACAGATTACTCCTGCTTTGCACACACAGATTACTCCTGTTTTGCACACACAGATTACTCCTGTTTTGCACACACAGAATACTCCTGTTTTGCACAACCAGATTAGTCCTGTTTTGCATACATCAGTGTCGGACTGGAGCATTAAGGGCCCACAAAGGGAATTTAATGGTTGGGGCCCAATAAACATTGTCTGTGTACCGGGGAAGGAGCGTGTCCAGCTACCAGAAAAGGGCTGTCCAATCCTAAGAGTTGCCAGTTATTAGAAAGTGTATGATCAGACCACAAAATAAAAATAGCCTTTCAGGTGCAAAAATATTAAAAATATAATTAATCTATAACTTATATAAAATGTTTTTGTTTTTTTTTTTTAACTTAAACTTTATTCATTTAATTGCAGGGCCGCACACAGGATTTTTAGGGGGGCTTCTCCCCCCCCCACCCAAAAAAAAAATACCCGTGAGAGAGCTGCACTGTATAGCACAGTGCCGCTATGTGGGGCACTTTGTTAGCAGAGGGGAGGGGTTTCTGGAGACCCAGAAAACCCCCCTGCGTGCGCCCCTGAATTCAGTGTATTTTTTTCTATCGGTACCTCTTAATTATATGGAAGCCACTGTATTTCCTCAGCACTGAGCCACTTTTCCACTTGAACTGCTTTTTTCAAATACCCTTATGCTGGCCGCAAAGCAGTAAAGAAGTCATCACATCAACCAGGCAATATAATTTTTGAACATTTGAACAGCGACTCATGTGGAAGTAGAAGCATAGCGTCCATATACTTGGCAAGTACCAAAAGATAAAATTAAACATTATTCAGTTTTTAAATTTAAATATATATATGTTTTAAATTCTTTAACTGTAACAAAATAAAATGTATACAACAATCATATAAAATGGTAAACAAACAGACAATTCATCTCCTTTGGCCTTTGTAAATGTTAAAGGATGCTGGAAAGGGAAGGGAGGAGGGGAGGGGGGAAAGGAAGGGGAAGGAAGGGCAGGTACAGAACTATGGAAAACTAAAGCCAATGCAAGAACAACAATATAAAATCACAGATACTGGTCAGTGACATGGGAGAACAACCCAGAAGGTACACAATAAACATCACATATAATATAAAACACACGGCTAACTAAACTAAACACATGGCAGGTTGGTCAGAATGCAGAGACAAATCCCATCATGCTACTTCATAGTTGGTAACCCTTGACAACTGCATGAGATAAGTAAAACAATAGTTCAAACGCAAGGATGATGAATGGAGAACACTTGGATCCAATAAAGTAACACATCGCAGATAAATGTGAATCACTGGTACAGGAGTTTTGGCTGAGCCAAACATGGAACTACAGGTGACAGGTAACTTCGGCAGTAGATCTACCAATGAAGTAATAGCGATGTTGAACCAGCCGGGTAGAGATGGAAACTTGAGCCGTAGGAATAGCCACAGGTGCAGCAAACAACTCACAGTAGTAGTTCAGCGTGCAGTTTAACAGCGGAGAGGAGTTTCAGCTGAGCCCAGCGTGGAACTACAGGTGACAGGTAACTTCAGCAGTAGATCTATCAATGAAGTAATAGCGATGTTGAACCAGCCGGGTAGAGATGGAAACTTGAGCTGTAAGAATAACCACAGGTGCAGCAAACAACTCACAGTAGTAGTTCAGCGTGCAGCTTAACAACGGAGAGGAGTAACAGCAATGGACAAATGGGAGGTCAAGCTATGGCAGCCAGATCCTAGTGCAGAGTGAGTAACACGAAGAACAGGCAATGAGCCAAGAACCATGGGTGGTTTAAATAATACTCCAGAACCAATAAGAATCGGGAGGAGGTCCAGAACAAGGTAGCAAGGAACACCTGTGTAAAAGTAATGTCTCAGAAGCAGGAGTAAGCTCAATCACCGTTCCTAAAGGAAAGTCACACGCCGGCACCTATCTACGGGACCGGCGTGTGACATTGACATTTGGCTATGACAACTCTTATCTATTTGGCTGTCATTTCATCTAAATGAATGTAAGTGCAAACCTGTTAGCGTGCAATAAAGATTTCTTGAATGTACCTCACCATGCATAGCTCCATTTTTTCCAGAGACCATAGACCACACATGCGTGGCCACCGACACAGTGCAACAGACGGGACGTGCTACACAGAACCGCAACTACTCACAGTGTCTCACACAAGGGGACAACAGTGACACACTCCAAACGGTTGTTGAGAACACATCAGCACCATGGCCAATAAGAAAGAAGATCATCACGCATATCAGGATACAGACCCTAGTGCAACACTGCACATCGGAGGAGAATCAGCAACATACTGACAAACGTGATTAACAATTCTATAAGGTAATTTCAAACAACACATACAGGCAGGTGACTTCAGAAATCCTCCACATCACTCGGATTCCAGTACCAAGGGAATTACCTCACTTCAAACTAGAGAACCAAACCCGCCCAAATTTGAGGTATCCGAGTACCGAGCCGGCTAGGTACTCTCCCCCTTCCTCGTCAGATCTCGGAGCTCGGTTCTCACGATGTTTCAAATGCATAAATATCCACCTCCACAGCAATCCAGCACCATTTGACAGAGGGAGAGAGAAGGATTAGGTCGCAGGCAGCATTAGAGCAGGGAGAGAGCACTTATTACAGCACTTATTACAGCACTTCTTACAGCAGGAAGAAAGGAGGATAGAGTTGACATTTTTGCAAACATTACCATCTGTTTGGGGTGTCATATTCCCTCCTCAAGAAACTATTTTCTGCCTGCAGAAATAGTAATATACCAGCAGTATATATTTTGGAATTTGCACTATAAGTGCTTGGGGTGTGACATATTGCCCTGTTCCAAAAAAATCTATTTTCTGGTGCTGAAATTATTAGATACCAGCTCTATATATTTCTGAATTTGCACTACAAGTTATTGGGGTGTCCGATATTCCCCAGTTCTAAAAAAAAAACATTTTCTGGCATTGAAATTACTACATACCAGCAGTATATATTTCTGAATTTGCACTACAAGTGTTTGGGGTGTCAGATATTCCCCGCTTCTAAAAAAGTCATTTTCTGGTGTTGTCACAGGCAGACCAATCTTTGTATCACCGGCTTCACTAACAGGGATACAGCTGATGATTTGTTACGAAAACTAAGGGATGTCATTGATACAAGGCTTATACTTGGACTCTCCACAAGATATGTCATTTCTGATAACGCCAACAATATTGTGCGAGCAATACAGCTGGGTGAATTCCATCACATTCCCTGATTTCCTCACACAATAAACTTGGTGGTGCAGAGCTTCTTGAAAAATAACCGTGAGGTGCAGGAGATGCTTTCGGTGGCCCGTAAAATTTCGGGACATTTCCAGCATTCTGCCACAGCATGTAGGAGATTGCAGCAGCTCCAAGAACAATTTATCTTGCCCTGCCACCAACTTAAGCAAGAGGTGTTAACAATTGGAATTCCACCCTCTACATGCTTCAGAGGATGGAGGAACAGGGCAAGCATATTGCACAAGCCATAACATTGGGAAAGGAGGGGGAATGTATTTCACTGTTGCACAGTGGGGAATCCTTTCTGTGCTGTGCAAGGTGCTGAAACCATTTGAAGTTTTGACGTGTGAAGTGAGTTCAGACTCTGCTAGCTTGAGCCAAGTCATTCCCTTAATTTGACTATTGGAAAAGCAGCTTGACAAACTGAAGGAGGAGATGAAAGAAAGAAATTCTGCAAAGTATGTTGGCCTTGTAGATCAAGTACTTAATTCGCTTCGCAATGATCCAAGAGTAATTAAAATCTTGAACTCGGATAACTACGTTTTGGCAACTGTGCTTGATCCAAGGTTTAAGACCTACATTGATTCTTTGCTTCAAAATGAGCGAGATGTGAACCTTTGCAAGGAGCTATTGGTCAGCAAGTTGTCCACTGAACTGGGCCTTGGCTTGACGACGTCTCCTCCATCAGTTTCTCAAGCAGCTCCTGCTCGTAAAAATTAAACTTTCCGAAGCAAAGCAGGAATGATGCAGGGGGCAGACCACAACAGTTTGACATCTGGGCTGGTTTGAAAGATTTTACCAAAAAATGTGTGACCTTGCCCATAACTCCATCCAATCCGACTATAAACATGCAAAGGATGGTGGAGGATTATTTTCAAGAGGTAATTGATATGTAAATGTCAGACAGTCCCTTTCCTTACTGGGAAGAAAAGCAAGCCATTTGGAAACCCATGTACAAACTTGCTTTGCAATACCTAAGCTGCCCACGCTCCAGTGTGTACTCAGAAAGAGTATTCAGCACAGCCGGGAACCTTGTCAGTGATCGACGTAGGAGGTTACTTACGATAAATGTGGAAAAGATTATGTTCATCAAATGAACTATATCTTCCATGGGGAAGGCCTTTACCATCAAAAACATCCAAGCACTGTCAGTTCTCTAATGGCGGATTCCAGCGGAGATGAATTAATAGTCTGTGATGATGATGTACACACTGAAGAGGGTGAGGATGATGCTTTTTAAAACTTTCACTCTAACTGTATGGTGTAATCTACCCTCAAACAGGAAAGGGACTTGGGGCATTTCTATTTAACGTACAGTCTTTAAAGGCTGCTGTTTTGTCAATTACACTATAAGTGTAGGGTGACATACACAGACAGACACCAAACTGCCTTTGTCCATTTCTATTTTATTGTACAGTCTATGCAGGCTGGGTTTTTTTCTATTTATCTACAAGTGGAGGGTGTAAGATACAGACAGACACCAAACTGCCTTTTTCCATTTCTATTTTATTGTACAGTCTATGCAGGCTGGCTTTTTTTTCTATTTAACTACAAGTGGAGGGGGTCCTATAGAGGCAGAAATTAAACTGCCTTTATCCATTTCTATTTTACTGTACAGTCTATGCAGGTTGGCTTTTTTTCTATTTAACTACAAGTGGAGGGTGTAAGATACAGACAGACACCAAACTGCCTTTGTCCATTTCTATTTTATTGTACAGTCTATGCAGGCTGGCTTTTTTTCTTTTTAATTATAAGTGTATGGTGTAATATACACCCAAAGACGATGGCTACATTGCCAATAGGCAAAGGTGGAGAATAAGACAAGCAGGCTTGTCTGTACAATTTGCAGGCAAGTGTTAGAATTAAGGACGGCCTACCATGGATTAAACTGCATTTTTCATAATTTGCACTAAGAAGGTTTGGGTGTACACTACAACCAAACAGAAAATAAGCTTTAGCCATTTCTATTGATCTTACAGTGCTTGCAGGCTGCTTTTTTTTCTATTTAACTATAAGTGTAAGGTGTAATATACACCCAAAGATGATGGCTACATTGTCAATAGGCAAAGGTGGAGAGGAATTTGCAGGCAAGTGTTAGAATTAAGGACGACCTACCAGGGATTAAACTGTATTTTTCATAAATTGCACTAAGAAGGTTAGAGTGTACACTACAGCCAAACTGAAAAGATGCTTTGGGCATTTCTATTGATCTTACAGTGTTTGCAGGCTGCTTTTTGTTTTAATTTAACTATAGCTTGTTAATATTTATTAGCTGTAGTATTAACTCACTTATCCAAGAAACAGGTGGAGCACTAAATTAGGTTATTTTACACCAAAAAAATTGTATTTTTTAATAAATTGCGAAACAAAACCAAACAAAACCAAAACCAAAACACGCAAGGGCAGTTTTGCCAAAACCAAAACCAAAACACGAAGTTAATCCAGATCCAAAACCAAAACCAAAACACGGGGGTCAGTGACCATCTCTACTTCAAACATTCACCACAGATCCAGAGAAAATCTGGACATTTATATACATCTATACAGGTTTACATACACTAATCATTTGGGATTTGTATTTTTATGCTTCACATGCCATTTTACTCTTTGACTGATCTCTACCAAGTGTTTGTATATTTTTGGATGATTTCTGGTGTGCATACTGATACACTTCTTCTCCCTCGCCTGCTCAGTTGCTGTAGCACACCTCTCATTGCAACTAATAGATCACCTATCTGCATACCACAAACCCATTTCACATGTGTACGTATATGTTACCACTATTTTAAGTGCTTACTGTAATACCTCATTCACTAGTTTCAATTACCTATGGATCTACAAACATGTAACAACTTTTTCACACGCTGTAACTGACTACACAATCCCCGCAGATACCCACATCTCCCCACCCGTCATTTCTACTCCCCCTCCCCATTTGTGCCGAACACCCGCACCAACTTTTCTCCAATTTACTTTGTGTGTGAAACTGACAGAAATATATATGTGTGTATATATATATATATATATATATATATATATATATATATATATATATACATGCATAAATAAGGGGAAAATGTTGTATGTTTGTGCTGGGAAATATTTTTGACAAGATTTTTGAAAATGTATGTCAGGACTGTATTTAATGTATATGTGTTTTCTTAAAAATTAGACAGGTGGGTTATGGGTAAAGATCATTTGGGGTTCCAGAACTCAAGTGAGGGGACGGAGGTAGCATTTTTAAAAAAAAACATTTAAAAAAAAAAAAAGCATTAGGGGCAGTCATAGTTGACCCAAACTGGCATGTGCTTATGTCGGTAGAAGAAGAATATGGCTGCGTTTGTTAGATAACTTAAACAGGAACGTTCTTTTTTCCACGTTCCATAAATCAAGAGTTCTAGTTTTCATGTATTTACATATAGAGCAGCATTGATAGGCTCTTGGGTCTTTTTACAGGGACATTTGTGCTCTAAGGTGTGGAATGGAACAGCTTTGATAAAAAATATGTTTTTCTAGCGTTGTTCTCAGAAGAGAAGAGAGCAGAAATAACCTTCACCTTCTTCAACTGGTTCTATGCTATTTAAAACCTGTATATCGAACTTGTATCTGTCAGGGATAATGATATAGCTGATGCTAGTTATCGTCTGCAGTGGCAGGTTTTTCGAGAAAGACCCCAACATGCGGATAAGTAAGGCATTGACTGCTCCTAACATTTTTGGACACTGGTACAGCTGGCATAATGCAGCTGTGGCAGTTATCAATATCGTCATCTACTCGGAGATCATACATGGCTCATGGGGCAAATGGTTATAATTTGCTAATTATTCTGATTTAAGTTATCATCCGCCAAAATCTGCGGAAAACTCTTATTTATAATCTAGCATTTGGAATTCTTTATGTTTGCTTTTCAGATTATAAAGCAATCTAATTTAGGGGGAGGGGGCATCTCACAGGCATATAGCTGTCAAAGACGGTAAATAGCAAATTTAAACTATTAAAGCAGGTCAAGATGGTAAAGGGTATTTGATCAAGTTAGGAACTTGTCAAATAAATGGATTTTGTCCTATAACTAATTTAGAGAGTTCTCTTAGGCAGTTTTCTTTATTTATGCATTTGGATTACAATATAACAATTCGGTGGAGTTTTTAAAAGGGCATTAGTTTGTTTAGGAAGACAGACTTAGAATTGATTATTACATTCTTACAGGATTGGGGAACAATAACTTTTTAGCTTTGAATGAAGTGTAGCTATTAAGGAAGTCATTTGTCTCAGAAGTTTTTTTAATATGGATCCGCAGGTAAGATGTCATGTGCATAATTAGATGTAGAATTGTTATTGAACAGGAATTAACAGACCTACAGACATCTGCATTGTACTCTGAGAAATTGTTTTTTTGTTTAGTTGGTGTTCCTTGTTTATATTTTCCCAAAAACATTTTGTTTGGAATTTACTCTAGGGGATAGTAGAGAAACAGATAAAACTTTTAGGAAAAATCTTAATTTGACCATTTCTAAATTTGCTAAGCAATTGCAATTCATAGTGTATGGGGACGTTCATTTGGAAGGAGGAGTGAAAGGGTTATATATGAGTGATGAAATACATCTGTTGGATTTTGGAATTGACATTTTTAATGCTGGCTATTCAGAAAGGATTGGTGACTGTATGAAGGGCCAAGACCAATGTAAAGAGTTACATGGTCTCAGGTTGGTAAGAAACTAATGAGGTGGCCAGTATGTGGGTGCACCATGTAACAGCCTGCAGTATTTGCCCAGTATGCAAAAATATGCACCTCTTGCACTCAGCAGCAAATTCTGCACCAGGACCACATTTACACATAACTCATAAATGTAGTCTAGGCTTCTATTGCTAGATGATTAAAATGGTGTTATAATGTACGCAACTAGTGTACCTGGGCAATGCTAATCAGTCAAAAGATTTATATTCAGCTTTCCCTGTTTAATAAGGTTTTCGGTTCCTCTAAGGGATTACAGCTGTTTCTCTGATTTTCTTTTTAGAACTGATACATTTTTTACAGACAACTGCAGAAGCCCTAAGGCTTATCTTTAGTAAGACATTGTTTTTGCTGTGCAAATGCAAGAATGGATCCAAGCAGGAGAGGAGGGTATTGTTTCAGCCCCACTGCAGAGTGAGAAACTAGGTCATGAAAGTTGTTTGACAGAACTGAGAATTGAACTAGTCACCTTGGAGGCCCACTGGTGTAGAAAGTGAAAGCTGGCACAGCGAGCAAGAGAAGTGGATGGCGCCAGTACTCTGTGAAAAGCAGCAGGCAGGAGGATCCAGTGCCCTCCCAGTCTCTCTCTCTCTCCATCTTCACTCTCTCAGAAAAGTAAGTCAGGTGGGCTTGCTGAGGCTGCAAAGCTGTTAGGGCAGCTGGAACTCTCAGAGGACTGAAGATGCTTCATTTGGCAAACATGCAGCCAGACCAGTCTTCATTTCTCAGTAGATTTAAAACCCGCAGCTCTTCAACTTAGAAATATGGTACCAAGACATAAAAAGCGTCTATGTTTAATGAAATAGGTCAGATCAGACTCTAACTGCAGTTTACTGTCCTAATAATCACACTGTTTTTAATTCTGATGACTACAGCTGTAGGGTAGTATTATATGGTTAGATGAAATGGACAATGTAATTTACACTCCCCAGTTTTCTGCCTGCAGCTACAAAAATAGGATAAGACTGATGTAGCAGCTAATGACTGTGCTATAAAAACACGTGAAACAGGAGCCAAAATAAGAAAGGATAAAAATAGCTCAGCACAATATTATGTGATACAACATTTCTGTTTTCCTGTTACTCCTGTGAGACTTACAAAGCTTTGTCATACAGGGGAATATTGTAGATTTTCTTTATTGGTATATAAAATGTCACTGAAATATCCATGCACCATTATTTTCTATATTTTATTAAAGTTATGTTTGAATTATAAACCAAGATTCTAAAAATACAGGTTTACTCAACTTGTTTCATTTTTATTGATAAGGCAGAGCCCAGGGGGTATAATTACTAAACTACGGGTTTAAAAAAGTGGAGATGTTGCCTATAGCAACCACTCAGATGCCAGTTATCATTTATTTTGTACATTCTACAAAAAGACAGCTAGAATCTAACTGGTTGCTGTAGGCAACAGCTCAACTTTGCTAAACCCACAGTTTAGTAAATATACCCCCAGATCTTTGAATTGTACTGCACAGTCCCAGATTATCAGTATGGCTACATAAGCCAGGGTTTAATACTTGCTCTCTGTATCTATTATTTTGTCTCTATTTTATATCTATCTGTACTTTGCTAGGGAGAGATAGTATATTAGGTCACATATGTCTAACAGCCAGGGATCATCACAAAAATAAGATTTGTGGCGTTAGGTGTATTATCCAATATTAAGTGTCAACCAAAAATAAATGAACAAATGAAATTTAAAACCATACAGTAGGCTGCTGTTCCAGGTATACATCTACGAAAAAAACATACAAGAAAAAGCATCAGACATAGTGTACTATTATCAAATAAATTGAAATAAACAGGCATGTGCTCTAATCAATATACACGTACTAGAGGAAATTAAGCATAAAGCTTATCTGAGATAGGTGTTATCTTCTGCATATATTTGACTTGAGTTTTTTTCCAAAAAAGTGCTGTTTCACTTATAAAAATTAAAAGGAATATCATAGTGTAGTATATTTGAAAATGATGTGAATATTCAGATATTGCAGCTATATGTGGGTACCAGAATAAATAATATAGTAAGACCTTAAAGTAAAAAATTGTATTTAATAAACATAAAATGATGGTACTTTAAGCGTACATTTAAATGAATACATCAGGCTTATCTGCAAAGTCATTTCTGCCCAGTGCAGATGTAGAAGTAATAGTAATAGTAAGAAGTAATAATGCCACTGTATAGGTCATTGGTACAGCCTCATCTAGAACACTGTGTTCAGTTCTGGAGCCTATATCTCCAGAAGGATATAAATACATTAGAGACTGTACAAAGAAGCAACTAAAATGGTGCATGGCCTACAGCACAAAACTTACGGGGAAAGACTAAAAGATCTTAATATGTATAGTTGGGACCAGAGAAGGGTGCACATGATAGAAACTTTTAAATAAATCAAGGGTTTTAACAAGGTACAGAAAGGAAATATTCTTCAAATAAAGAGACATTTTAGAACACAAGGACATGCACTGAAACTGGAGGGAAGGAGGGTCAGAGGAAATTTGAGGAAAAACTACTTCACAGAAACTGTAGTGGATAAGTGAAGTCTCCCATCAGAGGTGGTAGAGACTAATACAATAGAGCAGTTTAAACATGCTTGGGATAGACATAAGGCTATCCTTACTATTATTAAATATTAATATTTAATATTATTATTAAAGGACAAAATAGAGTTTGAGGTTACCATAGGATAATAAAAAAAATTGGCAGTCTAGATGGGCCAAACGGTTGTTATCTGCTGTCAAATTCTATGTTTCTATGTTTAAAAAAAACCTCAAAATAAATACGTTGCCTTTCCGGCACTAAATAATAACACAGAAAAACCCTCTTGTCTAGAATGACCTTGTGTCCCACACACATACAAAATATAGAGCTAATTGGTCACCATTTGCAGAGTTTCTCAGGAGGCATCCAACCTCCTCCCCAGTCTGAAAAAGTGAGACTAATCTTACATCCCTTTCAAATACACCTCACCTCAGGTGCAACCA
Source organism: Mixophyes fleayi (assembly GCF_038048845.1). Classification (NCBI taxonomy): domain Eukaryota; kingdom Metazoa; phylum Chordata; class Amphibia; order Anura; family Limnodynastidae; genus Mixophyes; species Mixophyes fleayi. The sequence goes on along the minus strand of NC_134408.1, from coordinate 101,618,047 downwards.
CAAATCAACCCGACAGACCAGCAGAACAAAAGAACCGGACTGGGCCTTGTAAATGGAGTACACCCTTCTCTCTCCATTTACACCCCAGGGACCTTAACAGTTTTTCTAAAGCTGACCATTCTCTTTAGGAAACTTTTACCAAACACCAGCAATCTCCCTGGGGTTTAAAAGCACATAATACAGACAGCCTGGGTCACATATACCTGCCAACTGCCACTTTCCCATTGTTTCTGTCATAATAGTTTAACAAGATTGTTTTGGGTTAAAAATGGTTGCTTGTATAGACGGCACCATTTTGTTGGGTATATTTAAACAGACATATCCATAAATTATGTGGATGGTAACTCATATGATCGTTGCCATTTTGTTGGGTAGATTGATCTTAATTCGAAATACCGCAGTCTTTATTAGTGACACCAACACTAATAATACAACAATTTGAAACAATAACAAAAGGTATAATAAACTTTTTTAGGGCAGCACGGTGGCTAAGTGGTTAACACCTCTGCCTTACAGCACTGGGGTCATTAGTTCAATTCCAGACCATGGCCTTATCTGTGAGGAGTTTGTATGTTCTACTCGTGTTTGCATGGGTTTTCTCCTGGTGCTCCGGCTTCCTCCCACCAGGGCCGTAACTAGGGCTGTGCGACAGGGGCGACAACCCAGGGCGCAATGCTGAAGGGGGGCGCAATTTAGGAATATTTTAGGTTAATTTGGTTAAAATTGAAGGCTAGGGGGGCGGCATTTGTCTTTCTCGCCCAGGGCGCTAGAATTCTAAGTTACGGCTCTGCCTCCCACACCCCAAAAAACATACTGGTAGGTAATTGGCTGCTAACAAATTGACCCTAGTCTGTCTGTCTGTCTCTGTCTGTGTGTGTGTGTGTGTGTGTGTGTGTGTTAGGGAATTTAGACTGTAAGCCCCAATGGGGCTGGGACTGATGTGAGTGAGTTCCCTGTACAGCACTGCGGAATTAGTGGTGCTATATAAATAAATGGGGATGATGATGATGATATATGATTTTAATATTTTATAACATTTCTGCTTAGATATATATATAGAACAGTGTCGCTTATAGGGACAGCGCCATATTGTGGGCTCTGAGGTAAATCAGAGATCTTACTAAATGCTGGTGTTAGGTCATATGACCTCATATGACAGGAGCTAATTCAAAACCTATATTTAATCTAAAAGTGGATTGTGTGTTTAACTTATAGATCCAAACCATCTCCTTACATGAAAGGTTTTTTTGGCAGATATTCACCTCTAGAATTCAAAGCGACATGTTCTATCGCCTTGAATTGAATTATTTGGGTCTGCACTATGATGCTCTAAGAAGTGTTTGAGCACTGAATGTGTTTCCACCTTATTTCTGACATTTTTTTACATGGTCTTGAATGCGGAATTTAGCACATCTTTTAGATCTCCCTACATATCTTAGTCTACACGGTCTTTCTAAAAAATATACAACTGACAAAGTTTGACAGTTCAAAGGAAGCTACAAGTACAAATATTAACACACCTCACAGAGTCTAAATGGACTTTCTGAACTACCTGCAAGACTGATAATTAGTTTACTGTTGCTTACAATCTATTCTATATAATTGCTGCAGGAGGTGCTTCCAGAGAGAAAGAAAATTATGTCTAAATACAAAAAAGAAGCAGTTTGACAGTTCATCAGTTGTTTCACCTTATACTTAGTAGAGATCAGCGCACTCGGATTTCCTGAATCCGAGGCCACCCGACCGTTGCCGATCCGAGTCGGATCCGAGACAGATCCGGGTATTGGCGCCAAATGAAAACTTGAAACCGAGGCTCGGAGTCATAATCCCGCTGTCGGATCTCGCCATTCTCGGAGCCTATAAATTCCCCGCTAGTCGCCGCCATCTTCACTCGGGCATTGATCAGGGTAGAGGGAGGGTGTGTTAGGTGGTCCTCTGTCCTGGTAGATCTCGTACTGTGCTGTTTAGTTCTGTGCTGTGCTGTTTAGTTCTGTGCTGTGCTGTGCTGTGTTCTGCAGTATCAGTCCAGTAGTGCTGTGTGCTGTGCTCTGTCAATTTTGAGTTCAGTGGTGCAGCTGGGTCCTGTGCTGAGTCCTGTTCAGTCCAGTGGTCCTGTGTCCTGTGCTCTGTGCTTCTAAGGGCATAGTTCTTATTTCCCCAATATTCCCAAAAGTTTAAAAAAATTAAAAAAAAGTTATAAAAAAAAATACAAAAAACTAATTAATTTTTTTTTTAATTACAACAAAATTTGCAAAACCAATCCTGCAGTATAAGCCCATTGGTACTGCAATATTACCAAGTTCACACATTCAGCAGTAAAAGTCGAGTGGTACTGCAATATTACAAAGTTCACACATTCAGCAGTATCAGTCCAGTGGTGTTGTGTGCTGTGCTCTGTCAATTTTGAGTTCAGTGGTGCTGCTGGGTCCTGTGCTGTGTCCTGTTCAGTCCAGTGGTGCTGTGTCCTGTGCTCTGTGCTTCTAAGGGCATAGTTATTTCCCCATTATTCCCAAGTGTTTAAAAAATTAAAAAAAAGTTATAAAAAAAAATACAAAAAAATAATTTAAAAAAAAATTAATTACAACAAAATTTGCAAAACCAATCCTGCAGTATAAGCCCACTGGTATTGCAATATTACCAAGTTCACTAATTCAGCATATAAGTCCAGTGGTACTGATATATTACAAAGTTCACTGATTCAGCAGTATAAGTCCAGTGGTACTGATATATTACAAAGTTCACTGATTCAGCAGTATAAGTCCAGTGGTACTGATATATTACAAAGTTCACACATTCAGCAGTATCAGTCCAGTGGTGTTGTGTGCTGTGCTCTGTCAATTTTGAGTTCAGTGGTGCTGCTGGGTCCTGTGCTGTGTCCTGTTCAGTCCAGTGGTGCTGTGTCCTGTGCTCTGTGCTTCTAAGGGCATAGTTATTTCCCCATTATTCCCAAGTGTTTAAAAAATTAAAAAAAAGTTATAAAAAAAAATACAAAAAAATAATTTAAAAAAAAATTAATTACAACAAAATTTGCAAAACCAATCCTGCAGTATAAGCCCACTGGTATTGCAATATTACCAAGTTCACTAATTCAGCAGTATAAGTCCAGTGGTACTGATATATTACAAAGTTCACTGATTCAGCAGTATAAGTCCAGTGGTACTGATATATTACAAAGTTCACTGATTCAGCAGTATAAGTCCAGTGGTACTGATATATTACAAAGTTCACTGATTCAGCAGTATAAGTCCAGTGGTACTGATATATTACAAAGTTCACTGATTCAGCAGTATAAGTCCAGTGGTACTGATATATTACAAAGTTCACTGATTCAGCAGTATAAGTCCAGTGGTACTGATATATTACAAAGTTCACTGATTCAGCAGTATAAGTCCAGTGGTACTGATATATTACAAAGTTCACTGATTCAGCAGTATAAGTCCAGTGGTACTGATATATTACAAAGTTCACTGATTCAGCAGTATAAGTCCAGTGGTACTGCTATTACAAAGTTCACTGATTCAGTAGTATAAGTCCAGTGGTACTGCTATTACAAAGTTCACTGATTCAGCAGTATAAGTCCAGTGGTACTCTCCTGTGCCGCATATAATTTTTAAAGGCTTTGCCGAGTGTGTGTGGCTTAGGGGTACGCTCTCTTGTGCTACATATAATGGAAAACCAAAATTTGGAGTATAAAGTAGGGAAAGATCAAGACCCATTTCCTCCTAATGCTGAAGCTGCTGCCACTAGTCATGACATAGACGATGACATGCCATCAACGTCGTCTGGCAAGCCCGATGCCCAATCTCCTAGTACAGGGCATGTAAAATCCAAAAAGCCCAAGTTCTCAAAAAATAGCAAAAAGAGAAACTTAAAATCATCTGAGGAGAAACGTAAAGTCAGCAATATGCCAAGGAACGGCTTAGGCCCTGGCCCGTGTTCATGACTAGTGGTCCAGCTTCACCCAAGGATCTAAGCCCTCCTTCTCCCCCCCCTACAAAAAATTTAAGAGAGTTATGCTGTCAGAAACAACAACAAAACAGCAAAGAACTCTGCCTTCTAAACAGATGACATCACAAATCCCCAAGGCGAGTCCAAGGGTGTTGGTGGTTGTGAAGCCTGACCTTCCCATCACTGTACGGGAAGAGGTGACTCCATCCAGCATTTGCAGCACGCCCTCTGCATATGCTGGAAGGATCACCCACAGTCCAGTTACAGATTTGGCTAATGAAGGTGTGAATGTTGTACACCGGGAGGAGGATATTGATGTAGCTGGCGCTGAGGATGTTGATGATTATGATGCAGACAGATACCAAATTGCCTTTCTCAATTTCTATTTATATTCTAGATTATATAACGGCTGAATAGTTTTCTATTTTACTCCTAGTGGAGAGGGGATCTGATGCAGACAGATACCAAACTGCCTTTGTCCATTTCTTTGTATATTTGAATTTCTAGTTCTACAGTCTATGCAGGCTGCTTTTTTTTATATTCAACTACAACTGCAGGGCGGGGGGGCATAGATAGCCACCAAAGTAACGTGGTCCATTTAATTTCACTTTCTAGCTCCACAGTCTGTGCAGCCTGCTTTTTTTATCTTCAAAGTATTTACAAGCCTTGCAATCTAAATTAACTAGAGGTAGTTACGTGCTAGAACTCCAAAAGGCAGTTTGGAAGCCCCTGTACAAACTGGCTCTATTTTACCTGAGTTGTCCCCCCTCCAGTGTGTACTCGGAAAGAGTTTTTAGTGCAGCGGGGAACCTGGTCAGTGAGCGGCGAATGAGGTTGCTTCCTCACAACGTTGAAAATATAATGTTTATAAAAATGAATAATCAATTCTTCAATGAAGTACAGCACTGCCCTCCAGATAGTACAGAGGGACCTGTGGTTGTGGAGTCCAGCGGGGACGAATTGATAATGTGTGAGGAGGAGGAAGTACACACTGTAGGGGGAGAGGAATCAGAGGTTGAGGATGAGCACGACATCTTTCCTCCAGTAGAGCCTGTTTAGTTTGTACAGGGAGAGATGAATTGTTTTTTTTTGTGTGGGGGCCCAAACAAACCAATCATTTTAGCCACAGTTGTTTGGTAAGCCCTGTCGCTGAAATGATTGGTTTGTTAAAGTGTGCATGTCCTATTTCAACAACATAAGGGTGGGTGGGAGGGCCCAAGGACAATTCCATCTTGCAACTCTTTTTTTGGCATTATGTGACCATTCAACAGTCGTTTGCCATGTTCAAAAAGTAAAAGAAAATGTCAACAAATTCAAATTTTTTTATCAAAAGTTAAATGCCCTGTCATTATTTAAAACAAGAGGGTTTGACGTGCTAGAATTAGTGTAGTGTTAATATGTTATAAACACTACACTTGGAACTTGGAGGAGGTATTGTGGCCCCGGTATCAAATTTAGTACCGGGGCCACCCCACTACGCAGTCCAGATACTTGTTTGGTGGAATTCTGACCAGTTGAGGGTGTAACTATTTATTATATTGTGGCCCCGGTATCAAATTTAGTACCGGGGCCACCCCACTACGCAGTCCAGATTTTTTTTGGGGGGAATTCAGACCAGTTGAGGTTTTTTTTTATTAATTATATTGTGGTGACCCACTCCTCTACGCAGTCCAGGTACATTTATTGGTGCAATTAAGACCAGTTGATGGTTTTCTTATTATATTGTGGTGACCCACTCCTCTACACAGTCCAGATACATTTATTGGTGCGAATCATACAAGTTCAGGGTTTTTAATTTATATTGTGGTGACCACTCCTCTACGCAGTCCAGGTACATTATTCGGTGCGATTCATACCAGTTAATGGTTTTCTTATTATATATATTGTGGTGACCACTCTTCTATGCAGTCCAGATACATTTATTGGTGCGAATCATACAAGTTCAGGGTTTTTAAATTATATTGTGGTGACCCACTCCTCTACGCAGTCCAGGTACATTTTTTGGTGCGATTAAGACCAGTTGATGGTTTTCTTATTATATTGTGGTGACCCACTCCTCTACGCAGTCCAGGTACATTTATTGGTGTGAATCAGACCAGTTGATGGTTTTCTTATTATATTGTGGTGACCACTCCTCTGCACAGTCCAGATACATTTATTGGTGCGAATCAGACCAGTTGATGGTTTTCTTATTATATTGTGGTGACCACTCCTCTGCGCAGTCCAGATACATTTATTGGTGCGATTCATACAAGTTCAGGGTTTTTAATTTATATTGTGGTGACCACTCCTCTACGCAGTAAAGGTACATTATTCGGTCCGATTCAGACCAGTTGATGGTTTGTTTATTATATTGTGGTGACCACTCCTCTACGCAGTCCAGATACATTTATTGGTGCGATTCAGACCAGTTGATGGTTTTCTTATTATATTGTGGTGACCACTCCTCTACGCAGTCCAGATACATTTATTGGTGCGAATCAGACCAGTTGATGGTTTTCTTATTATATTGTGGTGACCACTCCTCTACGCAGTCCAGGTACATTTTTTGGTGCGATTAAGACCAGTTGATGGTTTTCTTATTATATTGTGGTGACCCACTCCTCTACGCAGTCCAGGTACATTTATTGGTGTGAATCAGACCAGTTGATGGTTTTCTTATTATATTGTGGTGACCACTCCTCTATGCAGTCCAGATACATTTATTGGTGCAAATCATACAAGTTCAGGGTTTTTAATTTATATTGTGGTGACCACTCCTCTACGCAGTCCAGGTACATTATTCGGTCCGATTCAGACCAGTTGATGGTTTTCTTATTATATTGTGGTGACCACTCCTCTATGCAGACCAGATACATTTATTGGTGCGAATCATACAAGTTCAGGGTTTTTAAATTATATTGTGGTGACCCACTCCTCTACGCAGTCCAGGTACATTTTTTGGTGCGATTAAGACCAGTTGATGGTGTTCTTATTATATTGTGGTGACCCACTCCTCTACGCAGTCCAGGTACATTTATTGGTGTGAATCAGACCAGTTGATGGTTTTCTTATTATATTGTGGTGACCACTCCTCTGCACAGTCCAGATACATTTATTGGTGTGAATCAGACCAGTTGATGGTTTTCTTATTATATTGTGGTGACCACTCCTCTGCGCAGTCCAGATACATTTATTGGTGCGATTCATACAAGTTCAGGGTTTTTAATTTATATTGTGGTGACCACTCCTCTACGCAGTCAAGGTACATTATTCGGTCCGATTCAGACCAGTTGATGGTTTTCTTATTATATTGTGGTGACCACTCCTCTACGCAGTCCAGATACATTTATTGGTGCGAATCAGACCAGTTGATGGTTTTCTTATTATATTGTGGTGACCACTCCTCTACGCAGTCCAGGTACATTTTTTGGTGCGATTAAGACCAGTTGATGGTTTTCTTATTATATTGTGGTGACCCACTCCTCTACGCAGTCCAGGTACATTTATTGGTGTGAATCAGACCAGTTGATGGTTTTCTTATTATATTGTGGTGACCACTCCTCTGCGCAGTCCAGATACATTTATTGGTGCGATTCATACAAGTTCAGGGTTTTTAATTTATATTGTGGTGACCACTCCTCTACGCAGTCCAGGTACATTATTCGGTCCGATTCAGACCAGTTGATGGTTTTCTTATTATATTGTGGTGACCACTCCTCTACGCAGTCCAGATACATTTATTGGTGCGATTCAGACCAGTTGATGGTTTTCTTATTATATTGTGGTGACCACTCCTCTACGCAGTCCAGATACATTTATTGGTGCGAATCAGACCAGTTGATGGTTTTCTTATTATATTGTGGTGACCACTCCTCTACGCAGTCCAGATACATTTATTGGTGTGAATCAGACCAGTTGATGGTTTTCTTATTATATTGTGGTGACCACTCCTCTACGCAGTCCAGATACATTTATTGGTGCGATTCATACAAGTTCAGGGTTTTTAATTTATATTGTGGTGACCACTCCTCTACGCAGTCCAGGTACATTATTCGGTCCGATTCAGACCAGTTGATGGTTTTCTTATTATATTGTGGTGACCACTCCTCTACGCAGTCCAGATACATTTTTTGGTGCGATTCATACAAGTTCAGGGTTTTTAATTTATATTGTGGTGAGTGACCACTCCTCTACGCAGTCCAGGTACATTTTTTGGTGCGATTCATACCAGTTGATGGTTTTCTTATTATATATATTGTGGTGACCACTCCTCTACGCAGTCCAGATACATTTATTGGTGCGAATCATACAAGTTCAGGGTTTTTAATTTATATTGTGGTGACCACTCCTCTACGCAGTCCAGGTACATTATTCGGTCCGATTCAGACCAGTTGATGGTTTTCTTATTATATTGTGGTGACCACTCCTCTACGCAGTCCAGATACATTTATTGGTGCGATTCAGACCAGTTGATGGTTTTCTTTTTATATTGTGGTGACCACTCCTCTATGCAGTCCAGATACATTTATTGGTGCGAATCAGACCAGTTGATGGTTTTCTTATTATATTGTGGTGACCACTCCTCTACACAGTCCAGATACATTTATTGTTGTGAATCAGGCCAGTTGATGGTTTTCTTATTATATTGTGGTGACCACTCCTCTACGCAGTCCAGATACATTTATTGGTGCGATTCATACAAGTTCAGGGTTTTTAATTTATATTGTGGTGACCACTCCTCTACGCAGTCCAGGTACATTATTCGGTCCGATTCAGACCAGTTGATGGTTTTCTTATTATATTGTGGTGACCACTCCTCTACGCAGTCCAGATACATTTTTTGGTGCGATTCATACAAGTTCAGGGTTTTTAATTTATATTGTGGTGAGTGACCACTCCTCTACGCAGTCCAGGTACATTTTTTGGTGCGATTCATACCAGTTGATGGTTTTCTTATTATATATATTGTGGTGACCACTCCTCTACGCAGTCCAGATACATTTATTGGTGCGAATCATACAAGTTCAGGGTTTTTAAATTATATTGTGGTGACCACTCCTCTACGCAGTCCAGGTACATTTTTTTGGTGCGATTAAGACCAGTTGATGGTTTTCTTATTATATTGTGGGGACCACTCCACTACGCAGTCCAGAAAGATACCTCGTTGCAACGTTTTGGACTAATAACTATATTGTGAGGTGTTCAGAATACACTGTAAATTAGTGGAAATGCTTGTTATTGAATGTTATTGAAGTTAATAATAGCGTAGGAGTGAAAATAAGCCCAAAAACTTGATTTTTGAAGTTTTTATGCTTTTTTCAAAAAAAATCCGAATCCAAAACCTTAAATCCGAACCAAAATCTTTCGGCAGGTGTTTTGCGAAACAAATCCGAACCCAAAACATCACGAAAATCCGAATACAAAACACGAGACACCAAAAGTCGCCGGTGCACATCCCTAATACGTAGTACTATTGGAAGAATCTAAAAGTATTCAATTTTGTGAATTTACAAATTTACACACTTTGCAATGTGTACATTTGTAGAAACCTCCAGTGGACCTATTTGAAAAAGTTCCTTTCTCTTTTTCTGTAATTTTTAACATAATATGGGATAGAAGAACTTTTAATTTCTATGCTTTCTTTTCTATTTCAGGTTTTTTCAGGGAGTGAAAGGCCCCAGGACTAGATCTCTAAGGAGAATCTTCCAATTATTCATCAAAAAGTGTTTGATTTTTCTTTCATTGTCATTATACACAATCATAAAGGGTATTATACTACCATCCTTCTTCTTATCTTTATACACTAAAAGGTCCTGCCTCTCAACCTTCCTAGTTTTTTCTAAACCTTCCAAGATCAACTGTTCTGGGTATCCCCTCTCACGAAATCTCCCAGCACAGGTACATGCACCCTCTGAGTCATTTGACGAAAACACATTCGGTTCACATTTGGAACATTGCTGCTTGTCTGGAGGTCTCCATATCATATTTTGGACTCTTTCTTTCCTGGCTAGAGATGTATCATTGTTCATAAAATCTTGTTTGAACTCCTTGCAGATAAGCCTGATGTTTTTACTTGTTTTTTAAATATAATTTTTTACTTGAAATGTTGGAGACTGGACCTTTTAATGATAAGGTCTTACTATATTTTTTATTCTGGTACACATAGCTGCAATTTCTGAATATTCACATAATTTTCAAATATACTACACTATGAAGAAAAACTCCAGTCAAATATATGCAGAAGACAACAGATATCTCGGATAAGCTTTATGCCTTATTCCCTTAGGTACGCAGAAATTGATTAGAGCACATCACTGTATATTGCAATTTGTTAGATAATACTACACTTTGTCTGGCGCTTTTTCTTGTATGTTTCATTTTTTAGCCAGGGATCATGTTAATGTTTCTACAGGCCCTATTTCTGAGCTCAGCAAAACTCTGTTACTCCTCCATATAAGTCTCCTGTTTCTTTGTACACACAAGACTGATCTGGACTGAAAAAATATATATTAGCGACTCCCTCTGGAACTATAGATGACCGCAACGCATTTTTTGCTAGGGGCGTGAGCCCTAAGAGGACTAGCGGCAGCACTGCCACTTAAAAAGAGTGATTTCCAATGTCGTCATTGAAATGGCCTTTCCTGGCAGCTGAAAAAAACTCTGCCCCTCTCACTGTTCCAGAACTGGGAACAGAGAAGCATACTTATGAAAGGCGAAAGTCAATAATAGGGCTTATTTACACTTAAACCAAGAAATGAAAGGATAATATTGTTTTTGCCAGCTGGCAGCAAGATCGGTGGGCAATGCTTTTCTGTGCCTTTGCTTGGGGAATCCTTTTTAACAAGTGTTGCATTGGTACAAGATGACAATAACTAAGGTCTTCCCAATTCCAGGTATGTCTCACGGACTCCCGGGATCTGTATCTAGTGAAGTGAAGTAGGCTAGATTTGGAGCCACCATGATGTAATTCTTGCTCCCCACAGTAAAATGATGTGTTTGTGTCAATGTGGCGCAGGGCCGGGGGCAAAATAACGCGATTCCCTGAGCATTGCCCCCACATTCCCCCCGAGTGAGTGTCAACATTGAAAAGTTGTCAAGTATGAAGTAAGTTAACTTCTACTGCTAGGCGCCAATATCACTGGGGCAGCTCTGCAATGTCCAGCTGCCTTTGAAATATTTTTTTCCTTTTAATGGTGATGATAAACAACAGTAAAAATTCCTACTTATCACCAAGACCAGGGGGTAAATGTATCAAGCTGAGAGTTTTCCGGCGGGTTTGAAAAGTGGATATGTTGCCTATAGCAACCAATCAGATTCTAGCTATCATTTTGTAGAATGTACTAAATAAATGATAGCTAAAATCTGATTGGTTTTTCAAACCCGCCGGAAAACTCTCAGCTTAATACATTTATCCCCAGGGCTGCTAATGATAAATATGCCTAATATCGCTTCAGACATGTACGTTCATTTGCGTAGTGTAACTTGCATGAAATAAATAGCTCTACGCATGCTCAGAAATGGACCTTGCCCCAATGAATTCAATTGCATGTAATCATGTCTGAACACAGATGACACTTACAACACAGATGCAGCCAATTTAAGTCCTGATTTATCGTATGTACACTTGGTTTCAGTCAGCTCATTTGCACCAGTTGCAGGGCAGCTAAGTGCTGACTGATTGTGATGACTGACATGGCATAGTCTATGTTCTGAAAACTACATGTATGTATGCCACTAGCTAGTACAGACAATGTGTATGCAAGTAAGACAGAATCTAAATCCACATTGTATGTACAGTATGCTTTGAATGCATCTTGTTTTATATATTAAATATAAAAAAAACTTTGAAAATTTATATTTATATTAATAATTATACTGTTAATATTTTTTCAATTATTTTATAATATCTGTTTGTGTTCTGATATGACCTTGTGGATGTATAGTGCAGTCTGTTCTGTCTGTCCGCGTAAGGCAAGCACCATTTAGGCAGAGCCAACTTACACCCAGATTCAAATCAAAACGCCTCTTAATATCCGCTTTGATTTGAATTCAATCACAACTAATTCTGTGCTCCTTTTCAAAAACTTGCGTGCAAGTTGTGTCTGAACTTGAATCAGGCCCATAGTGTGCAACCTGATCTAAGGCTGAAGAAAGTGTTAATTTGATCACATCTGGTATACAAATATGCCTGCAGAAAATCAGAATGTATTACATGTACCTTGTATAAGTAGTTGCAGCAGGAAAAGCAGATCTTATCACATCTGGTAGGAATGCCCAATAGTCTATCAGCTTTGAAATAGGGTTTATAATAACCAAAGCAATTTTTTCAAGATAGACTACCCTCTTCCAGCTGGCAACTGTGCATCACACCAGCCATACATCTTGCAATTACCTCCCATTGCAGAACACTGGAGGCCACACTCTTTTTGGCCATTTAAAATCTCAACTGTTTGCAGGTATGAATGGGAAAAATAATTGTAAGAGAAAAACTAGGTAACCCTACCTAACCACGTTCGAGGGATCTATGTTTACCCTACTCTACTTACTGTCCAAAGTAAAGAGAGCTTTCTTAGCTCTCTTTATTATAAGAATTGGGGACATTTAGGGAAATTGGTTTAAATAAAAACTGTGATGTTGCCATTAGCAGCCAAATAGATATAAATGTACCTATAGTCTCCTATGCTAGTTTTGTTTTTCATGTCTAGTTTTATCTTTGTTATTTAAAATTTTCCAGTCACCTATGTGGATTGAAGTCATGTATTTTTGCAGGCTAATAATCAGGGGATGCAGTCCATCAATTCCCTAGGAACCAGTACCTTATTATTTGTTATTATTATTAATAGTCTTTGTTTATAGGGCACACATGAGGTCCGCAGCGCCATTAATAAGCCATGCCTCATGAATATTGGTGTGCCAGTGCCACAGAGATGTCATTGATTTCTCACAAATGTGATAGACAGCTTACTGATACAACCCAGTATTATTTATTGCACTGTAATTATTGTATTTTAATTGTGCTCCATACTCTGCATATTATATCTTAAAATACCTATAAAAATATACACAGTAGAAACTTTTATTACAAGTGCAAAGCCAGAAAGCATTACTGCATTCTGTTGCCATTTCTATACTGCACACTGGAGGTTATTTTACTAGCCGAAAAAATGTAGACTAGTGTTGGACTACAGATTTACCAGCTGGCTGAAATACATAGTGGAAAAAGCTGAAGTTACATTTATGAGCATTTTGTTCTGAACATATTTCCTATGACTCGTCAGAGAAATACCAGCTGAAAATGCACTCCATTAATTATACCTGTCTAACTCTACCCTTACCAGAAGGGATAGCTACCTGTCATTTGCCTGAAAACCCTGCATTTAACAGAGCACCATACAAATAGGCTCCTGAAGGTAAGCTTGGTAGGGAACAGCTTGCTTTAATGTTGCTCCACCCACCAGGACATTTAAAAAAATAAAGGAAAATCGTCACCTTTGCAGAGTTCTGTGCTGCCCTGGCAACCTACTGTATATCCTGTGCTCTTTGTCTGTATGTGTGTGTGTGGGGGTGGTGGTCAGGGGTCAATGAGTGCCAGAACATTTGCTGAGTGCCCCCTGACCCCATCTCTACTCCTCCTCCACGGGGCTTTAGTGCCTGAAAACTCTCCACATCCTCTCTGTATATGGAGGAGAAACTGAAGGAATATAAGGTAAGTCTCACTTTCTCTTGCCTCTGCCAGTACCTTGTCTCTTGTCTGTTCCATTCTCTCTCCCCTTTCCCTATCTGTGCCAGTTTCTACCCTTTCCATGTCTGTTCCAGCCCCTGCCCTCCCCTCCATTTGTGCCACTCTCTGTCCTTCCCCTATCTATGCCAGACTCCCTGTGCTTCTTCTATCTGCACCAGCATCCCTGGCCTTACCCTGTCGGCGCCAGCCTCACTACCCTTCCCTTGTCTACTCCAGCCTTTCTGCTCTTCCCCTGCCTGCACCAGCCTCCCTGCCCTTCCCTGTCTGTGCCAGCCTCTCTGTCCTTCAATTGCCAGGACCAGCCTCTCTGCCCATCCCCTCTTTCTGCAGAAGCCTCTCTACCCTTTTTCTTTAACTGTCTGTCTCTCTGTCAATCCCCTGTACTTTGTCCCCCCTACCTTTGTATTTTGTGGGTCTTAGCGCTTACATTGTAGGTGAAATAAGCATATTTATTAAATGTGAATGCTATTAATTTAATTTAGGGCTGATTGGGGAAAGAAAACCTATTTATTAAACAAAAAAACATTATTAAAATAATGTCAGGCTTGTTGGGGGTACAGTGGCCTAGAGTCATTACTTATAGTTCTGCTTTCCCGGAGGTGAAGAGTAACTATCTCTTTTCCAAACAGGACCCCAACATTCCAGAATCTGGGCTTGACTCATGCTAGAATCAGGTAGTGAAAGTTGCAAAAACAGGTAAGAGAGAGCTGCACAGGTTTGGAGAACGTCTCCTAAAATATTGCTTGTTTCCCCCAACAATTATGATCAATCTTCGTAATTTATTTGTATTATTTGCATAGATAACATACATAAAAACAGTAAGCATAATACCAGGTATGTGAGTACAATTCAACAGAATAATAAATGCATGATTGCAATTAACAAAGCAAATTGAATGGCATACAGAAAAAAACAGTTTTGGACTTGATAGAGGACATACAAAGTAGACAGATGGGTTGATGCCTGAGACTATGAAGCATGGAGTGGTTTGGGTCCTCAAAGTTGTCACAAGCTGATAGCGATTCCCAGGTTGCAGCGCTATTAGTGGCTTTCTGTAGGGCAAGGAGCTAGGTAAGGGGAGTGGCAGGAAGTGTTGATTGATAAGCCCCTATTTCATGGACAGTAGAGAGCGCCCTGTCTGTGAGAGCTTAAAGTATAGAGGAGGTGATGGGTAAACACAGACAGTTGCATGAAGTGACACCGTTTAGACTGGGGTATAGACCAGGTGGGCAGTGTGGAGATATATGGAAAGTAATGAGTGTAATATAGGTAAATAGTGGTGGAGCAGTTTGTAAGGTATGTTCCATGATAGTAGTGGAGGCAGGTTGTTCAGGAGGAATCCAGCCAAATAAGTAGGTAGGATGTAGTGGAGTGAAAAATTGGTCATAAAGTATAATCCTGAAGCATGGGGGTCTGTGACGATATCACACATCGCACCTTTCTAACTCCATGTTGGATGGTTGTCATACCTGCTGCCCTGGACTGCACGGCGTTCCTACTCTCTCTATTGCCATCTTGCCTACCCTGCTGTACATTTTCAGTCCCGGCACTTTTCAAACTTCTCCTGGATGCACATTGGCTGATTACCGGCCTGTTCACTATTTTAACAGCTTCTCCCTATCTCCATTGTCAGATCTTCAGGTTTCCTACCTGTATGAATGCAGTTCTCTCTGTTTCCTGTTTGCACTCTGACTTCTGATCACTTCCACGTATACCTGCCTGCTGATTTATGTGACACTTGTACCATCATTATGATGCATAGCTGTATTGCTTACCATCAGTCCTGTTCCTAGGCTATAAGCCTCACTGGGATCTCAGCAGTGTCACCCGTTCCATGATCAGATCAGTGGATATTTTGCAGTGCTTCATACCTTACCATCGGTCCTGTCTATCCACACAGCAGGGATCTCAGCGATCAGTCACCTACTACTCATCGTGTCCTCGTTGCTTTTACCTGTTCTATTCAAGGCCAGTGATTATACTGCTGAGTATCACGTCTCATCATTGATCCTGCTCTGGGCTATTTCGCCCACAAGGATTTCAGCGCACAGTTCTCTACAGTTTATAACTCTCACTACTGTTTCTGTGTTTTCTGTTCCTCAGTATATGTTTGTGTTAAGCCAGCATTATATTGCACCTCATCATTGTTCCTGAATCAAGCCTTCGCTACCCATCTAGGACTTCAGTGCTCTTACCTGCTGAAGTGTGTTCCACAGTTTACAACAAGGCATTAGGCATCATCATAGAGCCTGTTTCTAAGGGATCTCAGCTCTCCTGTATTTTGCTGCTCAGCACAGACACCTCTCAGAGTTGTGGATGCTCTTCTGACTATAGGTCCTCTGCTTCTCTCAGCATATTGTTCCTGTCGTATTCTCCTGAGTCACCTGCCGCTCTCCAAGACCTGTATACTTACCCCCCGGAAGTCTGGCATAGCTTCACGTCTCCATTATCTCCGGGCTCCTTCTTAGTCTGCTCTGCATCTCCTAGAGGAGCGCGGCCTGTGGTTGGAGAGCATCCAAGTCCATATCTCCTTGCGGGGATCCCTGGTGAATACCTCTCATTCCATTAGACTCCACAGCTCTCCAGGGGTAGTCATTGCCTAGCAGGCTTCGATGCCCATCCTGAACATGAACAACTTGACAGTACATGACAGACGGCTACTGAAGAGGGGCACTGAGGAATGTTAAGCAGAACATGTCATCTGGAGGAGGCCTGTCTGTAGTGTTGTGGATTCAAGGCTGTGGAGAGTTTGAAGCAAAGCAGGCCTCAGATTGTGTGGACCGAAGAGTGTAGGCCATAGGTGGGCCCAGTGTGCAGTTACAGGTAGGCCCCAGTATGTCACATGTGGTGGGTGGAGATTCAGGCCTCTGTGTCTGAGTGGGAGAGGCTTAGTGAGTGGGTTGAGAGATGCAGTGGAGTGTTCAGGAGGGTTTCTCTGATGGTGGCTGTACCATCTCCTGTAGGTTAGATCTGCTAGCTGAAGGCCGCAGGAAGCCTATGAGTAATGCTCACCTTCTCCTCCTTTCTTGAGTTCAGCAGCTCTGAATGCATCTGCTGTCAGTATATGGGCAAGAAGGTAGTTAGTGGAGGTACCTGGGTGGATGCCTGCAAGGAGCAGACTGCGAGTGCGGATAGATGCCATTGGAGCAACTGTTAAACATGGGAGCGGGTCTGGGTTCCTCATCAGTGGTGGGTCTTGAGTTGTTACAAGCTGGCAGTGAGTCCCTAGTGATATCGGTGGCTTTCTTGAGGGTGGGGCACTGGGTAAGGGGAACAGAAGGAAGCGCAGATTGAGCAGCCTCTGTTTCAAGGGCAGCTAGGTTGCGAGTAGTAATTCCAGGCTGGATGCAGTGGTTAGAGTGAACTTGGTCAGATGCACAAGGAGGAAAGTGCTCAGATGGGGACAGGGGAGCCTCAGTGTATTCAGATCAACCAGCTTAGTGAAGGGAGCTGGAGGAGTCATGTCCATTCAGAGTGCCATCTGGGACAATATACCAATAATTACAAAGTAATGGTACCTGAGACGTTTGCAGGTTTAGGATTACTTATGCTTTGAGCCATATTCAGACTTTCTAGCCAAAATCAGGACTTGTATGACCTTTTCATTGTGGATTTTTCAAGTCAGTTAAAAGCCCTGTTGTACCGTAAAGACAGACAGGCACACCTATAAATGTTCTAAATGTGGGGACAGATTTAGAGTTGGGGTTGGGTATGTCTTAGATCAACTTTAAATGTCAGTGGAAAAATAAAACTATCAAGTATTTGTGTGTTACATGAAAACATAGCCAGTATTTAACTTATGTGCAAAATAATAAACTAATTTTCACCCCTTTATTTTTGCAACATGGTTTGTCCAGGAAAAATGTACTATTTTTTTTGCCTTGCTCTTCTTAATGACCAGACCCTTACTTAGCAATGCATGTCCTATTATAATTTATACACTTGCTCAGAAATGCTGCACTTGCCCCTCCAGAAATTTTGTTTATACTCCTTAATTCTGCACATAACCATACCTCTCAATATTTAGGTTTAGTGGTTCTTTAGCATTGTCCTTTTTTTTTTTAAATGCTTGAATTATTTGCATAACAACTATTTCTATTTTAGATTCAATTGTGTTATGCATTATGTATATATTAACATAAAGAAAGTTTCCCTTAATATCAAATGTTAATAAATGTCAATTGCATGGCGGACTCCTGGATGCACATTAGCTGATTAACTGATAAAACAGCATATTATAGAAAAGTAGAAGCAGCACATATGAATTCACAAGGTACACAGCCATTACTACATAGATCTACAGCAGATTTTCAATCCCTGTCCTCTGTCCATCAGTCCGTCTAGCTCCTTCAACCCAGCTCCTGAAATTCACACAATTCTACTATTGTAATAATTTGTTCTCAATTAGTTAACTGATATAAAAAAAAATCTAATCAATCAATACAGCAAAGGTAACAGCAAAAATCCATGATGCCCAATCAAAAATTATAGGGGGGAATTCAATTGGCCATGTTACTTGAAAAAGTAACGCAGTCTGCCGTTATTACGGTAATAGTGCGCGTAAATACCGTCATTACGGTAGTTTTAATGCTGGCTTTTTGCTCGCAGCCCCCTGAGCTGCGAGCAGAAGCCCGGGTTAATATTATCGTAGTAACAGTAATAGTTTTTACGCGCCAATACTTCGGGGGGAATTGAATTCCCCCATAGAATCATTATCAGGCATGTTGGTAAATGCAATCAGAGGATGGCTGCTATTGGTCTGTGCATGTTTTCATCTTTTAATATATTAGCATGCCCCATCTCTAACATTTTGTTTGCACATGGGAGAAAGTAGATGCACACATGCACCTAATCCACACCTAAACTGGGGTGCATTTGCTCAAAAGTGGGCAAGTCATGTCGAAAAAGAGCGTTTGCACTGTGGGTTTGCTCTTTTGCACAGTTGTAAATTACCTTTTGTGTGTTTGAACTCATAGCTGTATAAACGCTCCCCAGATTGCTATACTTAACTAGCAAGAGCTACACTTAGACAGCATGATAGTTGGGAGTATTATATCAAACTAATATATACCCTTCAACACAAAATGCTGTTTTACAAGAGCTTCTCAATGAATTTGTTTTTTTCTGGGGCTCTAGCTAAGGCGAGGGGCACATTAGTAACATTTTTCAGGAGGTGGTAATGCAACTTTAAATCGGGTATATTTTATTTTATACATTATTAATGTAATTAAAGTATATAATAGTATGCTGTATGAAGTTACAGTTTGTGGGTGATGAGGGGATTAGATTTACAACATGCACATTCTGCTTTTTTAGAAAAGAGTAGTATTCTATTATTTTCTACATTGCAAATGTCACAAAAATAGCGTTGTATATCATGCATATACTGTAAGTGTCTGTATTTATACACAAGCTGAGATGATATAATCATGAAAGCTGACACTGTTTCTGACTCAGACAGCTGCTGGGCAGCTAACAATGACTTGATCAAGTAAATACAGTATAATAACATCATCACTCACTTAATCAGGACGCCTCACCTAACATGACTCATATCCAGTTATGATGACTGGTGATGGCACTGTGAATGTGAATCAGAAACTGATTCCAGAACTGATCAGTTTATTGAGTGCAGTAAGAGAGAATTGGAACTTATCCAAAAAAAAAATATCCTTTACAATGTGATCAGCTCCTTGCTTTTTTCGGGACCACCAAGAGATAATGTTGTTTAAGGATTTGCTGTTGAGCACATATGGTATAAGAACTGTAACAGTACATTTTAGTGATAGTATATGTTATCAGTAGAGAATATTTTTTCCTCATATGGACCAAATGTATTAACTGTGGTTGAGTCTTAGAGATCAATGATTATTATGAAGTTTAAAACACACGAAAAACATACTGTATGTGATAAGGTCTGATTTAGACTATGATAGGTGTTACTGACTGAGTGTATGTTGCTAAAACCTGTTTGTTGCACATGTGGATTGAGAAATGTGATTTTGTTGCCTTATAGCCATTTTGTTCTCTTATAGCTTAAACACAGATTAGATACAGCTAGTTTGTAGGAGTTATTCATTGTTTGCAAGAGACTGTGCTCATGGCCTTGAATATGGCAGCACAGGAGATAAGCCAACTCCCCCCTGGGGAGTATTCCTGTGTGAAAATGAGAGAATATAGCAACATCTGTGTAAAGGGAGCATGAGTGGTTAAAACCTTTTGGGGCATAGTTTTCTGTAATACGTGATTTTTGCTATATAGATATGGACTTGTAACTAATAAAGCAGAGCTAATTGTACACACAAACCATGGAGTGTATTTAATTCTCTCCAGCTGATAAGCTCATAACTGATAAACTGACACTTACAGGTGAACAATCTGATTTAGATTCAACAGGATCTAACAGTTAAACCAGTTAACAGCCTATCCAGCAAAGGCTAAAGGTAGTTATTTTACTGCCTTCTTTGAGCTTAAGCTAAATTGAATAGTGATCCAGCTAAGCCGAGTGTGGCTACTTCATTTCTCTGTGGAGTTTTGCATTGTCCACAAGAGAAGTAGGTGGGAGTAAAGCAACTTAAAAGGCTGTTTGTCCTTACCTAAACTAGGATAAAAATAATTTGTAAATGAAAACTCCCATCATATCTCTTATTATTGGTTAAATACAGTAGCTAGCCAAGTTTATTTAACGGTACCATTTTGTTAATTCTCTGCTATTAGTGGAGCAGGTTTCAAACAAGTGACTTCAAACTGTCTGATGCAGAGCAGATGATAGGTAGGGGGCTGGCATACACAGAGGACTACCCCTTCCTTGAACAGCACAACCTTCAGAAACTGAGTAGCACAAAAATGACAATGACTTGCAAATCAATGTGTATGTTGTTTGTATAACTATGTTAATCATTTATTGCATAGAACGTGACTTGAATATCAAAGGCATATAACTATAATAAACTGTCAAATTACTTTATGAGGGAGATTCAATTCAAAGCGATGTGCCATGAAGAGTGCATAAAAGCACTCCATGGGGATTTTTCATTGCACCCCATAACAGTGCTCAGAAAAAATGAGTGTAGATTCCTTACCATACTGCAATGTGCGCAGCCCGATGTCACGGTGATGTCTGGTAGCACATCGCTTTGAATTGAATCTCCACTAGAACTACTGTTATTTCATGAGCTATAGATACAGTAATTGGGAACATTAAAAGCTGGCCATTGATTGGACTGATTGCAATAAAAAGAAAATTGGCTACTAAAAGTTTCACTCAAAATTGATCATTTGACCTCTCATGACCTGGGGTATTTTAATTTTTATAGTCTTCTGTTGGTTAAACAGATGACAATTTTTTAACTAAACCCGAGTGACTGTAATAAATTTCACTCTGTTTCTTTTGGGACCGGTAGATTTGTAGCATATTGGGGGCAAATGAAGAATTTTTAGATGGCCATTTCCTAATGCTTGATTTCAGAACAAAGCAAAAAAAAAAAAAAAATTGTCACAATAAAGCTGCAACACAGTTTGTAATCAAATTCCTTTATGCAAATCTCAAATACATATGAGTCCCAATTGTTACTTATTCCTTATATTGCAGGATGTTATCTAATAGCAAGACTAATATAATGATAATTAACAATGTATATTTCTACATTTTTGGAAAACATTTTCTTTGAACTTCTAATGGTTAAGGTTTGTTTATAGGCTATATATGTTTTTTTAAGCAACAGGGTTACTTTTAATTTCTTGTCCATTAATAATGCAAACAAGGTATTAGCAACACATAAGAAGCAGCCCACTGCAGGATCGGTGTTTGACTAGATGGGGTCCAGGGCTAAGATGAAGAAAGGGGCTCCCATAATGTGAATACTGGTCATAAAAAGCATCTAAAGCCAAATAAAATCCAAATTAAAATGAATGCCCCAAAATAATATAATCTTTAACCAGCCTAAAAAAATTTACTAATTTCCAATCACAGTCAATACGAGTTATGAAATAAAATTTGCACATAATTGACATAACCGCATATCCATGATTGGTGGTGGACTGCAACTCTGCGTCATAAAATCAATATAGCTTTTTTAGGGACTATTGAAAGTGCTGGAGACAGACAAACAGGACTGGGAGATGGACTGATAAAACAGGCAGATCAGAGGGAGACAGACTGACGGGGCAAATTGACACATTGGGCTTCATTTATCAAGGCACGTATTTGCCAATTCTCAGCGTATCAGCGGTAAAATCACTCTTCGCATGCCCAGAACTGGAGTATACGATTGTAAATGCAGCCCTGTCTGCTCCGTCTTCGAACACAAAGGACACTTAATATAGCCTGAAATTTCTGGGGGTGAATGGGGCAGGTAAGGGGACTTTGGCCATAGTCAGTTGACAGTAAGGGCATGTCAAACTCAAGCGCGCATCCAAATCAAGTTCTGAGCATCTGAAAGTTACTTGTTCTTCTGCCATATCTCTTGCAACAGCTACAGAGATAGTCTAAGGTCTGATTAGTAGTGATGACAGTCTCATATGCATACTATTACGTGTGTATACAATCAGTAGAAACTGTAAATATAATTTATGTTTAGTACACATTAAGAACATCCTAATGTATTTTATGGAATATATATATATATATATATATATATATATATATATATATATATATATATATATGTATTTATAAATATATATATATACATACATACATAAATATATATATATATATTATTAAAGTATTTCTATTGTTTTCCAATAAGCATTGTCTAAGCGATTTCTTGTGTTTCCAAAGCCCAAACAATTTATTTAGCAGATACAAAAGTTTTAGCAATTCAGTACATAATTATAATACAGTACAGTCGATACCAAAGATACATACATACCGCCGCATCCGCCTGCACTAGCTGCGCTCTGCTGGTACCAACTACAGTACTTCACTCCAGAAGACTGTGGTCAGAGATGACTGGGCTAGTACCAGCAAAGCTGAATTATATACACTCAGTGTTACAGAGAAAACAATGCAGATGATGTGGCTTGCTTCTATTGATCCAGGCTTCAGGAAGGTCCAGTGTACTGCAGGTCATAGGCCAGTTCAAACCAAAATATCCAAACGTCTGGGGTCAGCTCTCCAGGGGATGTGCTCCGACTTTCCCGCCAAGAATCCAGTTTCAACTAGTCTATTTGCATTATACACTCAGTATCACTTTAAACATGTATTCCCTAACATCGCTAACTAGAGTATGCAATGTACGATCTCTTCAGCGAATGATCCGGACAACTGCTGACGAATAGGGGATTCAAATGATACTAAACATGACATATTTCCTGTAACTTGAACCTTAAATATCACTAGAGTGTACATATAACCTTAATATATATATATATATATATATATATATATATATATATATATATATATATATATAACTATAACCTAAATACCATCTGCACATAAATCACTGTGGAATGGAACCATTATAAATATAAAATATATATAAATTAATGTGATAGTGTGAGTGTATGCGTGCGTATTTTATCGTGCGATCGTGCCATGCACGGTAAAACAATATTAACCAATATACAATTGTTCATCCAATTATACGATTTCAGCAATATATATATATATATATATATATATATATATTGTAACAAAAGGAGGCATTTAGCTGGCAATATGCAGAGAAAGCAGAGAAGTAGAGTAAAACATTTGTGCAGTAATGCACCTAGATTGAATGTAAAGACTTATGTATGAAAAGCAATAGTTTAAGCTTGGTTAAACTTACATGATTTGAAATCCTTCCTCTCAGCAAACAGACAGGGTGTGTCTGTTAGTGCAAACAGAGCCAGGGATGGGCATTTCCTTTTAAAGAGAAGGTGGGTGTGTCACCTGTCCATCAAGCTAAGGCTGGGGGAGGAGTATCAGGTATAAAAGCTTGTTTGTATCATTTGTGCATGGAGACCAACGCTGGGAAAGCTGGCTGGTCTTGAGAGAGCTGAGCTATGTCTAGCTAGCGTTTAGGGTCTCCAAGAATTGCTGTGAAATTTGTACGGTGTCAAAACATTTACCATCCTAACAATAAAACTACATTAAAAAAAAGAAGAAGTTCTTCGCGTGTGCTTCTGCAGTAGTGGGCTCTTGCCACAAGTGGTGTCAGGAGTGGGATAGTCCGGGAAGCAAGTTTCCGCTACCCAACCCGCGCAGACATCAACATGGAGGAAGTAATGAAAACCCTCATGAATGTGGCCGCTGCACAGCAACAGCAGGAGTTCCACAAATGTTTTACTCTACCTCCCTGCTTTCTCTGCATATTGCCAGCTAAATGCCTCCTTTTGTTACAAAATATATATATATATATATATATATATATATATATATACATACATATATCTAATGATCCTGCTGTTACCTGGAGAAAGGAGTTCACACGCAGATGCACAACATGGGTGTGATTGCTGTGGTGTGTGTATAAAATGATTGTGGAATCTGATGGGTGGGGCTTCTGGTGCTGATTAGTGGCTGGACAATAGTGAGGGATTGTGGGCTAAGCCAGTGTGTCAGGAAGCCGTGGATTCTTTATGTTTGTGATGTGCTGTGCTATGCTGCAAATAAGACAGCTACTGCCTAAGAAGCCTATAGCAAGGAGTCTTTCATTGGTGTCAGAATGTTAGCAATCCTGGCTATTGACCATTGCAAGTGGAATCTTAGTCTGGAGTTACAGAAATGGATTCTACAGGCCAATCCTCAGTCGCTTGAGGAGTTTGCGAAAACTATTTACCAGTATTATGCTGTCCAAAATATGGCCCGGACAGCTGGAAAAGTTGTCAAGCCAGACTTCAGGCTGAAACCAATACCAAAGGTTGGGACAGGCCCCAAAGTGACCCCAGCAAAGTATTTTAAGTGTGTCGAGCAGGAGCACTTCCGAAGGCATTGTCCAAATCAGCCAGAACCAATGGATTGTTAGGTGGTTCAACTAGACATCAAAAACTGTGGGGCCCAGTACTAATTAATCTGATAGGGCCCCCTCATACATGCCTCCTCCCTCTTTACTGTACATGCGTCACCCTCCCCCTTCGCCATACATACGTCCCCCTCCCTCATCACAGTCAATGCTCTGTTCGGCCACTCCTTACAATAACCCCTCTCCCCCCCAATCAAAGTAAATGTCCCCCTACCCCATACCCTCGCAGTACATGTTCTCCTCTCCACCTCATCCCATCCCAGTAAATTTCCCCCACTCCCCTCCCCAATCACATCACAGTAAATGTTCTACTCTCTCCAATCACAGTAAATGTCCTCCTCTCCCCCCATCAATCACATCAATTATCCCCCATTCACTTCTCCCAATCACATCACAGTAAATGTCCCCCTCTCCCCCCTCAAAAACAGTAAATGGCCACTTCTCCCCTATACCCACAAGCACAGTAAATGTTCCCTTGACCTATCTCCTCCTCCCCTCCCCTATCAAATTAATGCCCAATTAACCTCCTTTTTCCTCCACAATGCGGCAGCTCACTGTCACTAATAGACTGGGGGCGCGGTGCACAATGATGACGTCACTGTGCGCTCCTAGCTTATTAGAGCCTGGAAGCAGCAACATCGCGGAGGAGAAGGAGACCGGTCAGTCAAACTAAGGGACCCGGACAGTCCAGGTGGCCTGAACAGACGGAGAAGTCTGTCCAGGCCCCATAGTCTGTCCAGGCCCCTTACAGCTGTACTCCCGGTACCACCCCTGAAGGTGGCCCTGCAACTAGACCCCAGGATTCCTGCTTGTTTTACCATGTCCTCATCCACAGGGAATACATTGCTGTTCTCTGTGACGTCCTGATATGGCAACAGGCGGTATTAGTGTTGTTGGTCTCAGGTAGTGAAATTACCTTGGTATCCAGCCCTGTGGTTCCAGAACGACTGTTGACCCAGCTACCATCAGTGAAAGTCCTGTGCATTCACAGGCTCACCAAGGAATATGAGCATGTCAATCTTTCCATTACTGTGAAGGGACAAACAGTGCAAGTGATAGCAGCGATAGACCCAAAGCTGCCATACCCCTTTATTCTGGGAGAAGACTTTCCTCTGTTTCAGGAATTTAGAGCTGACCGGATCGGTCAGGACATGCCGGCAACTGAGTCACTGGCCGGACGTCAGACCCTACTTAATCTTGTCATTCATTTCCTGATAAGGGAGAAAAAGATTGAGAAGCCACAAAACCTGTAGCCTGAATACCAGGCTTTGGCTGCAACTAGGCCAACGTCGCATTAAGGAAGATGGGAAAGAAAGGTCCTAGCTGGAGAAAGTTTAGAGGAAACAGAAACCCTTCCAGAGGATGAAGATTGCTCCCCAATATCCAGGACTGTGTCACTCAAGGACGTTGCGAAGGATCAACTTAATGATAGTGCTTGGAAAATGCTTATAAATATGTGGTAGAAGTGAATTAA
Organism: Mixophyes fleayi; assembly: GCF_038048845.1. Taxonomy (NCBI): domain Eukaryota; kingdom Metazoa; phylum Chordata; class Amphibia; order Anura; family Limnodynastidae; genus Mixophyes; species Mixophyes fleayi. The sequence goes on along the minus strand of NC_134408.1, from coordinate 101,591,952 downwards.
GTAAGGAAGGCTAAAAGATCAGCAAGGGGAGAACCTTATTTTATAATAATAAGTGATCTGTTATATAGGGTGGTGGTGGTGCAGGAGAAAACAGTTCAACTCCTGGTGCCACAGGTACATGTTCCTTTAGTACCAACGACAACTTATAAACACCATTTGGGGGGCATCTGGGAGAGGAGAAGACTTTAAATCGGGTGCTCATGAGATTTTACTGTTCAGGAATCCATATGGCATTCAAGAGGTAGTGTCAAGCCTGCTCATTATGCCAGCGGACGGCCCCTAAACCAGACTAACGAGCTCCACTGGTACCTCTCCCTATAATTCCAGTCCCATTTAAACATATTGCCACGGACTTAGTGGGTCCCTTGGAGAAGTTTGTCCAAGGCCATCAATATGTATTTGTAGTTCTTGACTAGGCTACTTGATACCCTGAGGCAATTCCACTACTAAATATTATATCAAGCACTATTGCAAAAGAATAACTATTAATTCTAAGCTTGGAATCCCAAAAGGGATCCTAATGTATCAGGGAACTCCTTTTATGTCGGGATTAATGAAGGAGTGATGTAAATTGCTAGGGATACAAAGAATGCAGACCTCAGTTTATCATACGCAAACCAACGGGTTGGTTGAGTGGTTTAATAGGACCCGAAAGCAAATGATTAAACAAGCTGTGGCACAGGATAAAAGATTTTGGGACACCCTATTACACTATCTCATGTTTGCGATAAGGGAGGTGCCTCAGGCATCAACAGGGTTTGGTCCCTTTGAGCTTCTGTTTGGGAGACAACCCCGTGGAGTTCTGAACATCCTCAATGACGGGTGGGAGCAGCAGGGTCCCAAAGAACCAAATATAGTACAGTTTGGGGACCAATTATATGATCGACTTCCAACAGATTGACCCATTGGTAAAACAACATCTGATGGAAGCACAGGGATGGCAAAAGAAGGGTTACCTTTAATGCAGGTGACAAGGTGCTCATCCTAGTATCAATTGTGAAAACCAAGTTGTTTGCGCATTGGCAAGGCCCTTATGAGCTAATAGAGCCCATATGGCAAGTAAATTACAGAGGCGTTAGAAATGGTGGCTCAGAATACGGGCGTTTTTCTGCTATTCCAGGGTGCACCAAGATAATTAAAAACTACATTGTCAACCCACCAGAGGTTATAGTTCACCAAAGACCATATAGAATACCTGAGGCAAGAAGGGCAGCAGTAAAGCGAAAGGTGGAGGGCATGTTGCAACTCTAGGTAGAGGAGAAGGCCACCAGTGAATGGAATAACTTCATAGTCCATGTGCTAAAGCCTTCAAGGGCCATTTGCTTCTGTAATGAAGTTAGGACGTTGACTAAGTTTTCTAGGTTTGACACATATCCAATGCCGTGGGTAGACGAGTTAGTGGAGAATCTGGCCAGTAATCAATATCTGACTACCATAGATTTGACAAAGGGTACTAGAAGGTACCACTCACTGCCTCGGCCAAACCCAAAGCAAACTTTGCAACACCTGAAGGGCGGTTTAAGTACAAGGTATTGCTAATAAGCCTGCATGGGATGCCAGCCATGTTCCAGCGAGCAATGGACAAACTGGGGATTCTTTATGTTCGTGACAACCTGTGTTATGCTGCAAAGAAGCCGTAGCAAGGAGTCTTTCATTGGTGATTTCCACAAACTATATATATATATATATATATATATATATATATATATATATGTATATATATAACAAATGCAATGTACACCAACTAACTGTGCATTAGCAAGACAAAATCAACGCACACATCATTATATTTGAAGCCATAAAGCTATACTGAAGTTCTTCTAATATTTTTAACAGTCCATGTCAGTTGCCTTCCCCTGCTACCTACTACACGTAAATAATGAAAGAAATGGAACGGAGCACAATCAAGTTTGAAGGCTATGATGCGAAAGTGACTTTGTTTTTCGGATTTCTTCGACTTTGTTCTGCACCCTTTGACGCAAAAAATGTGTTTAAATCTGTTGTTTCTCCCTTCCTCCCATTTCATCCTCCTCTCTATATTGTCCAAACGTTTGTGTGGATTAATCTCTGTTGTACAGCATGTTTTTTTAATGTTTAAACACTGCTTTTGTTGCAGGTACCAATAAATATAAGCTTCATTTTATCAATAATTAACATTTTTATTCCTGTGAGTGTTTGTGTAGATAGGGCCCCAGTTCACTGCTTTGCCCGGGGCCTATAATGCTGTTAAGGCAGCCCTGCTGGGGGGGGGGGGGCGCCATAGGTGGTTATTGCTGCAGAGGTGAGTTGGGCTTTAAAGGTGGCTTGGGTGGCAGAGCTGATTTGGTAATAAGAGGTGGCTTGGGGTTGGGCAGAGGGATTTGGGGGAAAGAGGTGGCTTGGGGGTGCAGTCATGAATTGAAAATGCTAGGTTGGTAGTGAACAATTGGGGCCCACTGGGATCTATAGTGCACCAAAGAAAATGTAAATAAAACAGACACTAGTGTAAACTTTTTTTTTATTTAAATAAGCCACATTTTCCATCTTTATTGCTCAACTACATTAAGGGTATTTCATCTGACTTCCCTGGATTGTCTGCCAAATAAAAGGGTAGATGATGGTAAACTTCGTCCTAAGAGCTCTGTTGCAAAGTGAACTCAAGCATTAATGGTCCTATTTATAACAGGCTGGCAATACAAAAGCGTAGCGTACTCAAACTTACATGTGTCCATGTATTACCTAGCAGACAGACACAGCAGTACGCCACGCCAGCTTTTACATCATGTAAATGACTTTACTATTGAATTAATCTAGTAATGTATCTTGAGATCTGCTCCTTGTTGAATTTGGAAGTTTGCAGAGCAGATTTACGTGTGCCTTTAAACAAACGTACGTTACGTTCTGATTGAGTGCCTCGACGAATCAGGCCCATTGACAGAATTAAGAGATGTAAGCATTACAGACAGACACATTGACAGGACAATTCAGTGCCAGGAGCTTCTGGGGAAATAAATAGAACATGCCTAATTTACAGTTAGAAGCAAATCCAGCTAAAGGGTGCAAACTTGCATCAGGACAATTTGTGGTGCAATGCAAGGGGTGCAAATGCATTGTTTTACATGCAGGGAACATACTGCCAGCTTTTGTATGTTCTACACAAAAATACCAGAGCATTTATATTAGCACTGCAATTTAGAGATGAGGTAGAATGTACCACCCTCCCAACTCTAAATCTATCACACATTTTACATTTTAAGTTTACACCCCATAGTGCTACATAGTTTTGCAAAAGTGCAGAGTGCACCTTCAAGCTGGATTTACTTCTAGCTTTAAATGAGGTTGAAAGGTGATCTTTCACAAAGTACCTCTTCATTTTTTTGAAGCACCCATTAATCTTTGTGTAGAGGGAGGGGGATCTGGGAAAAGGGAATCTTCCCCCAAGTATGTGCCTACATATTGAATTAATTATACAGCATACCTCCCAACTGTCAGGCTGCATGTTTAACCCTCCGACTCCTTGGAAGTTGGGAGGTAAATTCGTGCTGACAATGGTGAGCGGATGCCAGGTGCACCAGTCACTGGTGTGTGTGTGGTAATTCAAGGGTGATATCAGGGATAGGGAAGGATGTTTGCCAACCACTAAGCATGCCCTTGCCGCTGTAGCGTCACCACACCCCCATTTTGTGTTCACTATTTGTCCCACTTAGGAGGAAGTAAAATGTTTGGAATTATGATACAGTGAAATTACAGAGAAAGTAATACGTTTCAATATTTTTTCTCATGTCAACTTTGTCTCTTATAGATGCAATTAGAGCAACACCAGAAAATTGCTTAAAAAAATGAAATGGTCATTTCTCATTTCTCACCAGTATAGGAATACCAAATATGTGTACTTTTATGTATTGCATATCACAGTTTTAGGACCTAGAAATAAAAGGTAGATTATTTTCTTGCACTTCTTTTTTCACATTTACTTAATTATTCCTTTCTTTAACTAGAGGTTAGTGTTCTAGGTCTTCCTGGTATGTCTGCCAACACTGATAGATTCACCTGGATCAATAGATTACACTGGATTTAGATGTGCAGACAAGCAGCTGAGACCACATTACACATTATTGGCATCTGGGGCAGTGACAGCAAGATTCCTGCTATGTGAACATACATTGCAACTCACAGCCACCATATTCAGCCAAAATGTATTAACTCTGGCAGTAAAAACTGTAAAGACTGTCTTCCATCAAAGTAAGTGTGCAGATAGAGGGTGTGAATGGGTTAAGCAGCTGGGCTTTAAACATCCCAAGTTAAATTAACATATAAATAAAAATAGCACTTTTGCCAAGAAAATACATTAGAGTTCAGAACCTGAAAATGTATTATCTGAGTGTTGCTTCCTCTTCCTATTGTTGTTCATGTTTCAAATAAAGAGTTAAGGGAAGCAATAATTAAAAATGATTTTTGCACATTAGAGATGGTAGTTAGTTTATACACCTGGTTGAGCTTTGGAAAAAATCATCCAGGCTACCCATGAAACCCTCCGAGAGAGGGAGCAGTCAAGGTCATTCTAGCTCACCTCTGAATTATTTACTTCCTTCTCAGCATATCTGTAATGTGGGTTCTCTGCTAAGTGACAGTAGCTTGGCTGCATTTGCTGTGCATGTTTTTAAGATAACTTGGCAGTTTCCCCAGCACTGCTGCTCTGCTTTGCTATTATGGAGGTCACCTGACCTTCCACGTCAAAAAAAGATGACAGCAGGAGGTCTCCAGATTTCTTTGAGAGGAAACCAAGATGGCTGTTTTCTGGCTGTTATCCATATATTTTGAGCCAGATTTTCCCATTGAATTTCAATGTTGTCCTTGTGGTTTCTAGAGACAGTCTATTTATCCTGAACACTAAAACATATTCAAAAGAATAAACCTCCTTGCTTAAAAGAGTGTGCAAACGGAGGAATCATTGTAGCTTTAATCTTGTGAACTGAAATTTTCATTGGTGTCAATTAAGAATAGGGTGGAATCGTGCTCTCGACCTAAAGGTTGCAAGAGCTGCACTAACTAAGGGTGTCCCTCCCTTATATTAAAAGTTAACAGTATAATAGTTAGGCACTCATTGACTTCTATGAATTAATGTACTTATCTTACGTGATGATTGGTGTGTATAAACCTAGATGCCCAAATAAGGAAAAAGTATTTATTACTAAAATCAATACCTCTCTAAAAAATGCAACTGTATCAATATCAATAAATAATATAAAACAGGTACATACTATAGCATAAAACACATATTGGTGTTACAGAACTCATAAATGAGAATAGTGCACATAGCTAATACAATAATGTCAAACAATACTACAAGCGGCCCACAGCTTGTCCCACTTATTTCCACTTAATGCTTGAACTGATCTGATTTTGGCATTCCCTGAATGAGGTCTCCCAGGAACTGGTAGCTTATCACTTCTTCATGATGCCCAAAAACTCACCATGGGGTCTATTTAACAATTTTGAGAGATAACATAAGAATTTTTGATTGGGATCAAGTGACCGCTTTACAGACTTTGTGTACACACTGAATGCACCTGAGTTCTCCGCAGAAGATTTTGTTTTCATGTTCTTTGCTGCAGGATAATTGAGACATTGTTTTATTCTTACCTTGCTGACCGTTCCTTCTCTGTCTCCACCTCTGGATCTCTCCCCCCCCCCCCTCTTCCCTTCCAGTAGGGGTCCCCCAAGGCTCTGTTCTCGGACCCCTACTCTTCTCTCTTTACACCTCTTCCCTGGGGAAACTCATCAGCTCTTTTGGTCTCCAGTACCACCTTTATGCCGATGACACCCAACTCTACCTTTCCTCTCCCGATCTCTCTTCCTCCCTCCTCTCCAGGGTGTCTGCCTGCCTCTCTGCCATCTCCTCCTGGATGTCCTCTAGATTCCTCAAACTTAATCTCGCTAAAACCGAACTTATTGTTTTTCCTCCCGCTCATTCCCCCTCCCCTTCCGACCTTTCTATCTCTGTTCTCAACTCCTCTATTTCCCCTGTTCCTCAACTTCGCTGCCTCGGTGTCATCCTTGACTCCTCTCTCTCCTTTGCTCCTCACATTCTCTCTCTCGCCAAATCCTGTCGCTTCCAGCTGCGGAATATCGCACGCATTCGGCCCTTCCTCTCCCAAGATGCCACTAAGGATCTGGTCCACGCTCTTATCATCTCCCGCTTGGACTACTGCAACCTCCTCCTTACCGGCCTCCCCCGCACTCATCTCGCTCCCCTTCGCTCTGTACTCACTGCAGCCGCTCGGCTCATTTTCCTTTCTCGCCGCTCCTCTTCTGTCTCCCCCCTATACCAATCCCTTCACTGGCTCCCCTTCCCCTACAGAATAGTGTTCAAGCTCCTCACACTTACTTTCAAGGGCCTCTCCAACTCCACTGCTCCCTACATCTCCAACCTCATTTCCATCCACGCTCCATCCCGCCCTCTGCGTTCGGCTAATAACCGTCGCCTCACCTCCCCCCTGGTTACCTCCTCCCATGCTCGCATTCAAGACTTCTCCCGCGCTGCCCCCCTCCACTGGAACCAGCTCCCCCGCTCCATCAGAACATCCCCCAACTTGTCCAACTTCAAACGGGCCTTAAAAACCCACCTCTTCCTCAAGCCTTCCAGTCCCCCACCTAACCGACCTTCTTCCAGCCTCCCACCTACCGCCATCCCTATCCTGCCCTCCTCCTGCCTCCCTCCTCGTCATTCTCCTCTCCCCCCTCTCCCTCTCTGCGTTCTCCCCCTTTCCTCCTCCTACCCTTGTGTCTCTGTCCGTCCTACCCTCCCCTTAGATTGTATGCTGCTTTGAGCAGGGACTCCTCTCCTCCTGTTCTCCACCACCTTAACTCTGCTCTCCAGCTCCTTGTCTCCTCCGTGAGGTCCTCCTGCCCTTCTGCCCCTCTAGCTTCACCGCTGGGGGCTCTCACCTTTCATCTAGCTGTACTTTGAGCTACTGAGTTACTGTGCTTTTTGTTAACTGTACCGTGCTGTCTCACCCTGTATCGTGTTTCTGTATGTCCCTGTACAGCGCTACGGATACCTAGTGGCGCCTTATAAATAAAAATTAATAATAATAAATATTCACTTCAGACTGGTATATATTGGTCACTAGCGCCAATACCTCCATTTATATCTGTATTTATGGTGTTCTAGTATTGCTGACTTTGTTTGTGGATAGGAGTCTTAACATAGGGCACAGCTAGAGACCTAGATCTGCGCTGTTTTTACCATCTCTTCTTTTCAATTTTGCATTTTAGCATCTGCATGGTGCCTGGATCTATCATGGTGTCACAATGCTGTCAGTGGAGAGGAGCCAGGAGAGCAGAGAAGAAGCAGAGAAGTGGACAAAAAGAGAAAACGAGTGGAGAGGAGGCAAGAGAAAATGGGGTGAGAGGTTGCTGCAGAAAACAGGAAAGAGAGGGGGCTATAGAACATGGGGAGATGTGGCTGGAGAAAACAGGGGGAGGGGGAGATGGGTACGTTCAGAAATCCCCATGAGTTACAGACTACTAATTTAAATGAACTGCAGGGTTCAGCAATCATTTTCCTTTTGTATTTGCCCACTGCTTGTCTCTCCTCTGTTGTTGTCTATAAGTATCATTAACTTTACATCTGCAGAATACATTAACACATGCAAATAAATAGAGAAAGGTCATCTAAATGACATAGATACAGCATTAAGCTATTTGTTTATTAAAGCTTGTGAGCAAGAGAGAAAAATGTTGGTTGGCAAGGGGACATGTGGTTGGCAAGCTGGTGGAAAGTGGGGGACTTGCCAGTGTGTAACAGGTGTATGATGTCAAGTTTTGTTGCTTTGTTTAAAAATCTAACATTTGAAGACTCCCATTTCAAAAAGCTTTATTTGCTTGTGGGCAGCAATGGAGCCTGGACAGCATTCTGCATAGGTGCATCTGGACTGCAACTATGCCAACCAGCCAGGAGGAGGTAAGTGTTAATATTTTTATTTGCAAATGTTAAATGTTTGAGGGGCTGCAAAGTGGGTATTAAGGGGAAGTAGCCTGAAGCTTTGTCTAGGGCAGCGAGTATCCTTGCATCGGCCTTGAATACTTCAAACTTTTTCCTGGGGCATTTTGGTTCTGGCAAATGTATGCAAGCATGTCCTTCATACACCCCCTGTATGACATAACCTTTCAACCACATCACTGTAGTATTGAATATCATAATATTTTACCTAACATTCTGTTTGCAAAATTTGAAATTACATGTGAAATGTAGCAAGGGTTTATGGATTGTTTTGTCCAGATTTTTTGCACATATTTGTTATCATAGTGCAGGGAGATGTGGAACCGACAGATTCCACTAAAATTGTGGGACACAAAACTTTCCAGCTTGTGCAAATGGACTTTCACTCCATGTTAACTTTGAATTGCATACATCAATGAACAGTAATATAACTGTATTACTTTAACCATTAATACTTAATTAAGTGTTCAGGAGTAACTAAGTATTTTACTATGTACCCATTTAATTAAATTCATTGTATACTTTTAATGATAACATTATACTAACGATTAAAACTGAGGCCTTTAAGAGTGACATTTCAGTGCTAAAGTACTGATATATAGTAATGAATGACGACACCGACTAAGCGTTTGTGCACTATATAGTCTCTAGTTCTGAGTCTCTTTTATTTACTATGTATCAGTATTTTAGAGGTTAAGTACTGCGTGTAAAATCTGACATTATAATTTCTTGTCTGACCTTACTGTAAGGCTGATTATTAATTGAATTGTTTTAAGTTACACACATATATACACTGATCAGCCACGACATTAAATCCACTAACAAGTGAAGTGAATAACATTGAAAGTTGATGTGTTGGAAGCAGGAAAATGGGCAAGTCTAAGGATCTGATCGACTTTGACAGGGGCCAAATTGTGATGCCTAGACGAGTCAGAGCATCTCCAAAACGGTAGGTCTTGTGGGCTGTTCCCGTTATACAGTAGTTAGTACCTACCAAAAGTGGTCTAAGGATGGACAGACAACAAGATCATGGGTGCCCAAGGCTCATTGATACTCATGGGGAGTGAAGGCTAGCCTGTCTGGTCTAATCCCACAGAAGAAGTACCATAACACGAATTGCTGAAAAAGTTAATGCTGGCTTGATAGAAAGGTATCAGAACACACTGTGCATTGCAGCTTGTTGCGTATAGGTCTGAGTAGCTGCAGACCGGTTAGGACCGGCTCTAATGTCTTTGTGCCAGATACTACAGGACACCTTCAGAGGTCTAGTGGAGTCCATACGTCGACGGGACCTACACAATATGAGGTAGGTGGTCTTAATGTTTTGCACATATAATATATACAGTCATGGGCAAAAGTTTTGAGAATGATACAAATATTTTTTTTCAGAAAGTCTGATGCCTCAGTTTATATGATGGCAATTTACACATACTCCAGAATGGCATGAAGAGTGATCAGATAAATTGCAATTAATTTCAAAGTCATTCTTTGCCATGACAATGAACTTTATCCCAAAAACAACATTTTCACTGCATTTCAGCACTGCCACAAAAGGACCAGATGGCATCAGGTCAGTGATTCTCTCGTTAACACAGGTGAGAGTGTTGATGAGGACAAGGCTGGAGATCACTCTGTCATGCTGATTGAGTTAGAATAACAGACTGGAAGCTTTAAAAGGAGGTTAATGCTTGAAATCATTGTCCTTCCTCTGTTAATCATGGTTACCTGCAAGGAAACGCGTGCAGTCATCATTGCTGCTAGTGAGATTGCACCTAAATAAACCATTTGTCGGATCATCAAGAACTTCAAGGAGAGAAGTTCAGTAGTTGTGAAGAAGGTTTCAGGGCGCCCAAGAACAGTAAGCGTCAGGACCATCTCCAAAATTTGATTCAGCTGCAGGAACGGGGCACCACAAGTGCAGAGCTTGCTCAGAAATGGCAGCAGGAAAGTGTGAGTGCATCTACACACAGTGAGGCGAAGACTTTTGGAGGATGGCCTAGTGTCAAAAAGGCCAGCAAAGAAGCAAATTCTCTCCAGGAAAAATAACAGGGACAGACTGCTATTCTGCAAAAGGTACAGGGATAAAGGGGTACAGGGGTTAAGTCATTTTCTCTGATGAAACCTCTTTCAGATTTTTTGGGGCATTTGGAAAAATGGTTGTCTGGAGAAGGAAAGGTGAGTGCTGCCATCAGTCCTGTGTCATGCCAACAGTACATCCTCCAAGAGCAACTTCTCCCAACCATCCAAGAACAGTTTGGTGATGAACAATGCCTTTTCCAGCATGATGGAGCACCTTGACATAAGGCAAAAGTGATAACTAAGTGTCTCTGGAATCAAAACATCGAAATTTTGGGACCATGACCAGGAAATTCCCCAGACCTTAATCCCATGGATAACTTGTTGTAAATCCTCAAGAGGCAGGTGGACAAACAAAAACCCACAAATTCTGACAAACTCCAAGCATTGATTAGGCAAGAATGGGCGGCCATCAGTCAATATGTGGCCCAGAAGTTGATTGACAGCATGCCAGGGCGAATTGCAGAGGTCTTTAAAAAGAAGGGTTGACACTGCAAATATTGACTCTTTGCATAAATTTAATGTAATTGTCAATAAAAGCCTTTGACAATTAGGAAATGCTTATGATTTTACTTCAGTATACCATAGCAACATCTGATAAAACGGTCTAAAACACTGAAGCAGCAAACTTTGTGAAAACCAATACTTGTGTAATTCTCAAAACTTTTGGCCATAACTGTAATGTAGCCAATTCAGCTTCAACGTGTTTAACCCGACTCAAATATGGCTGAACTTTATTACCTTGCTTTAATTTATCTAAATTTTTTAGTCTACCTAAAGCTCAAGAGTATATCACAAACTTTAAAATTTGCAAACCTGTTTGAAAAGTTTTCAGCAACTTCAACAATGGCAAAGGACAGAAAAATAGCCTAATGTAGATAAATGTAAGGTTATATACCTAGGTTGTGGTGAAGAAATGGGAAAAAATTGAGAAAACTGATGGAAAATTATTTATTATTATTATTATGATTATTACTATATTATTAACATTTATTTATATAGCACCAGAATATTCTGTAGCGGTTTACAATTGTTATCAACACAGTAATAAAACAAGACAGGATATTACAAACAGGCAGAGAGGTAAGAGGGCCTTGCTCGCAATCTTAGAATCTATAGGACAATATGAATTTGGTACAGGAGGTTAGGTACTTCACAAAGGTGTTTTTTCAGAAAATGCTTCAAAGTTTGAAGACTAATGTAAAGACTTGTTGTGTAAGGGAGGGAATTCTACAAAGTGGGTGCAGCCCAAAGAATGTCCTGTAACAGGGAATGGATGCAGAATGAGTGACACAGATCTTGTGGAGAATGGCGGTGTCAAGTTGGGAGATATTTTGAAACAAGTGAAGAGATGTATGTTGGTGCTGTTAAGTTGATGGCCTTATATGTTAGTTGAAGTATTTTACATTGGGTTTGGTAAAAAACAGACAACCAATGTAAAGATTGACAGAGCGGAGCAGCAGTAGAAGAGAGATAGGGGTCAGAGTCTGGTTTGGGGAGGACCAGTAAGGATGGTATTGCAAAAGTCAACGTGGAAGATGATGAGTACATGAAATAAAGTTTTTGCAATGTCTTATGGGAGATATGTGCATATTCTGAATATTTTAGATATATGTATATATTTTTTTTTGGGATGTATGAAACAGGATTTAGATATAGATTGTATGTGGGGAACAAATCATTGTGATCACAACTGGCCAGAGAGCTTGAGCAGTAGGAATTATTGTCATGTCAAAAGAAATAGAAATGTCAACAGCTAACTTCTGTTAGCTGGTTGGAATATTTTTAGCTCTGTTTTTGAAAGATTGAGTTTGAGTTGGCGACAGAACATCCAAGATGAAGTGTGTCACATTACTTGTGAAGTTGGAGAACTGCTTTCTGGTTTGGCTCAACTCAACTGAGAGTTGCGGAGTTTAACATGCTTCCAGTCTTCGCCAGGGACCCCAGCAAGGGAGTTTGGACTTAGCTGTGGAAGACATGCAGGTCGCAGTCCTCAAGGAGAGTAAACAGCGAAGCAATAGTTGGTAAAGGATGGTCAGGCGATCTGGGTCAAGACCGTGAGAGCAGGTAATTAGCACAAGGGAGATCCAAAGGTGGTCAGGCAAGCCGAGTCAGAACCAGAAACAGACAAGTAGGTATTGAGGGAAGATCCATAAGAATAATCAGGCGGCCGAATTCAGACACTGGAATCAAACGATCAAGCAAGGAAGGACAAACAGGAGCAAGTCAGGAGATAGTCAAGGTCATACACTGGAGATACACTGGATGCTGGTCAGCAATACAGACAGCACCGGAGCATGGTGACCAAAGACCAACCCTCTTTAAATAGGCAAAGAGACAGAAGTAATTACCGGAGGCGGTGGCCCAGGAATAGCAAGGGGAACGCGCATGCATCAAGGAGTTCTCCAGATGGCCTGAGCTACAGCATCTGGTTGCCAAGCAACCAGACGTGACTGAGTCATCGGAGGCAGGTGCCCATAGCAAAAGCACAGGGACAGCGCCTGACAGTACCCCTTCCCATCCTCTGTTTCAAAGGAAGAGTATGAAAGTCTTTATAGAGCTGTCAAAAGCAGTGGGGCATGGATATCCACTTTATTGACCCAGGATCTCTTCTCTGAGCCAAAATACTCCCAATGGACCAAAAACTGATGATGTCCATGGAGAATGCGAGAATCCAAAATTCGGCTAACTTTATACTTGTCATCCTCAGTGGTCAGAATGGGAGCTTCAGAAGAGAAGTATGGAATGTATCATGATCTTTCAGGAAAAAGGCAGACAGAGCTTGTAAGTGACCGGGTTGATAACATGGGTAATGCAGAAAGGTCAAATGTAGCTTGGGGCCAACTTTAACGAGGGAACTCAAAGCTTAAGATTACGTGTGGAGAGCTAGACTCTGTCATCAATATGGAACAAGGACAAAAGCTTCCGATGGCGGCCAGCAAACGTTTTGTAGAGTTGGGAAGATTCCAAATAGCCTAGCTTTAGTCATGGACCAAATGTGACAAGTCCTGAACCATATCATCATCAGCAGGAACAGAGGAAAAAGCACTGGAAAAGAGGTCCAGGAGGGTGGGTTGAACCCCGAATACAGAGCAGAAGGGCCAGTGGATTCTTGGACATGAAAGTTAAGTGAGAACTCTGCCCAAGGAAGATTAGCCCAGTCTGCTGGATTATCAAAATTAAACATTGTAAAAACACCTCAAGGTCCTGATTCACCCACTCGGTCTGTCCATTAGTTTGCGGATGATAGCCAGAAGAGTATTTTAGATCCAAATTCTAACTTTTAAAAAAGGACCTCCAGAAACGGGAAACAAATTGTACACCTCGATCCGAGATAATTTCACGAGGGAAACCCTAAAGTTTGAAGATCTACTTGATAAAGATGAGGGCCAACTGGGAAGCAGTAGGAAGACCAACCAGAGGAATGAAATGTGACATTTTAGAAAATGTATGTAACACGACCCAAATGGTAGTATAGCCACCGCTGGAGGGCAGGTCCATGATGAAATCCAAAGATATACTCCGCCAAGGAGCATTGGGGGTAGGTAGAGGGTGCAGGAGTCCAGAAGGTGCGTGCCTTGGATTATTATTCTGAGCACAGATCATACAAGCCAAGATAAACTTGCGAACATCTGGGAATAAGGGTGCCACCAGTAACGCTGCCGGAGGAAAGTATAAGCCTTTCGGTTTGTGTTTGGAGGGAGAGCAGAGATCAGAGTTATCAAATGAACATGAAAGAGCGTCGGCCCGAAAATTCATGGATCCAGGATGATAAGTAAGGATGAGGTCATAATGAGAAAAAAAGTGCCCACCGAGCCTGGCGAGGGTTGAGACACTGAGCTTCCTGAATGTAGATGAGATTTTTGTAATCAATATAGACCGTTACCAGATGGAGTGAGTCTTTGAGGAGATGACGCCATTCTTCCAGATGGGCTGGTAATTAGATATAGAGTTTGGGTTAGAATTATTTTTTTTTCAGAATAGGAGAGATCACTATATGCTTTAATAGTGATTGAAAGATATCAGCAGAAAGAGAGTACAGAATTTAGTTAAGGTTGGGATGATTACATGAGAAAGGGGTCGACTGATTTGTGAATGTATAGGATCATATAGACAGGTTTTAGAGTAGGAAAATACAAAGAGAGTAGATACTTCATCTTTATTTGTGGGATCAAATGAAGAGAAGGTGCCAGAGGGTGAATAGAAGGCATTGAGCTGGTTGTTTGTTGAGGAAGAAGTTACCATGTTAGATCTTATTCAATCTTGTCTTTAAAGTAAGAAACAAAATCTTCGGCACTGATAGTAATTGGAGTATTTGGGAAGAGAGGGTTGAGAAGAGATTTAAATGTGTTAAAGAGGGATGTGGCATTAGAAGCCTGAGCAGACATAAGAGATTAAAGGTATGTTTGTTTGGCAGAGTCCAGAGCATTTAGATCGGAGTGATAGATAACAGTATGTGTGAGGAAATTATTATGTCAGAATGTAAGAAATGAGAGAGCCAGGCAGAGGAATGCTCAAGAAATTTTTGTTGAGGTCCAGAGGGATGATTTAAAAATTCTTAAAGCATGTAGTTTAAAAGATACGAACATGAGAGAAGCGACAATTGGTAGAACTGTGAATGTGCAATGTGGGGGAAAAATTTAGTCACACCCCACCTCCTTGTTTGCTTCCAGGTCTGGAGGTGTTGGTAAAATGGAGAGCACCATGTAAAAGGGCTGCAGGTGAGACAGTGTAAGGCGAGCTCAGGGAGGACAGAAACCTCCCGTGGAGCAGAAGGGTTGTGTAACCCACGTTTCTTTTATTGAGAGAAGGTTGAGGTTGTTTGAGAGGAACTGGTTGCATATGGAATTAAGTTGTTACAAACAGAATGTACATTCCATAGGGCACACTTAAAGGACTTTGGAAGAGATAGGAGGCAGGTGATGTGCTTGAGGTTAGCTAGTTTTCTGAATAAGATATACGCATGGGGATGTGGGAGATATCGGGGGACCTTTATTTGGTGATAAATCACTAGCTAATAGTAGCAGAAAGAAAGAATGATAAGTAAGATCATCATCATCATCATCATTTATTTATATAGCGCCAACATATTCCGTAGTGCTTTACAATTGGGGACAAACATAGTAAACTAATAAACAAACTGGGTAAAACAGACAAAGATATGAGAAGGCCCTGCTCGCAAGCTTACAATCTATTGGACAATGGGAGTTTGACATATGAGGTTAAGTTTACATTTGCAGTCGGCCCAGCCAGACTGCAAAGGTAAAAGTAACTCATAAGCTAAATGATCCTGTCACACAACAATGTTGGTCAAGGGGTAGTTGTATAACAGGTGGTAATAGGGTAATGTACTGAGGTTAAGAGGGTGGTTGAGGAATATTATAAGCTTGTCTGAAGAGGTGAGTTTTCAGAGAACGCTTGAAAGCTTGTAGACTAGAGGAGAGTCTTATTGTGGGAGGGAGAGAATTCCATGGAGTAGGTGCAGCCCGGAAAAAGTCCTGTAAGCGGGAATGGGAGGATGTAATGAGTGTGATGAGAGACGCAGATCTTGTGCAGAATGGAGTTGCCGAGTTGGGAGATATTTTGTGACAAGAGAAGAGATGTATGTTGGTGCAGCTTTGTTGATGGTCTTGTAGGTTAGTAAGAGTATTTTATATTGGATTCGGTAGAAAACAGGCAACCAGTGTAGAGACATACAGAGTGATTCAACAGGAATAACGATTTGCAAGGAATATCAATCTTTCCGGAGTGTGCAAAATAGATTGTAGGGGTTTGAGTCTGTTTTTGGGAAGGCCAGTAAGGAGGGAATTGCAATAGTCAATGCGGGAGATAAGTGCATGAATTAAGGTTTTTGTAGTGTCTTGTGTGAGATATGTGCGAATTCTGGAAATGTTTTTTAGATGTATGTAACATGATTTAGATATAGAGTCAATGTGGGGAACAAAGGATAGGTGTGAGTCAAGGATTGCATCTAGGCAGCGAGCTTGTGGGGTGGGATTTATGGTCATATTATCAACAGAGGTAGAAATGTCAGGTATGCTCTTGTTGGTGGGTGGGAATATTATTAACTCTGTTTTAGAAAGATTAAGTTTGAGTTGGCGAGAGGACATCCAAGATGAAATAGCAGAAAGACAGTCAGTTACACGGGACAACACAGATGTCGAGAGATCAGGAGAGGATAGATAAATTTGGGTATCATCCGCATAGAGATGATACTGAAATCCAAAGGAACTTATTAGATTTCCAAGAGAAGCGGTATAGATAGAGAACAGCAGAGGACCTAGCACTGAGCCTTGTGGTACTCCAACTGATAAAGGAAGCAGAGCAGAGGTGGCCCCAGAGAAGTTAACAGTGAAAGAGCAATTAGAAAGGTAGGATGAGAACCAGGATAGAACAGTGTCTTGAAGCCCTAGGGATTGCATTGTTTGTATGAGAAAAGAGTGGTCAACAGTGTCAAATGCAGCCGAGAGATCCAGGAGAATTAGGAGAGAGTAATAGCGTTTAGTTTTAGCAGTGATCAGATCATTGACAACCTTAGTGAAAGCAGTCTCTGTGGAGTGTTGAGAACGAAAGCTAGACTGAAGAGGATCCAAGAGGTTGTTTGCGGAAAGGAAGCGTGTGAGGCGAGTGTAGGCAAGTCTCTCTAGAAGCTTGGAGGGGCACGGCAGCTGAGAGATGGGATGGTAATTTGAGAGAGAGTTTGGGTCGGAATTTTTTTTTTTAGAATAGGAGTAATCACTGCATGCTTGTATAGTGACGGAAAGATGCCAGTAGAGAGCAAGAGATTACAGATTTTAGTTAGAGGTGAGATGAGCACAGGAGACAGAGATATACCAATTTGCGAGGGAATAGGATCAAGAGGACAGGAGGTAGAGTAGGAGGATAAGAAGAGAGTAGAAATTTCCTCTTCATTTGTGGGGTCAAATGAAGAGAGGGTGTCAGAGGTAAGATAATTGTAAGATGAGTGACCTTTTATTTTCTGGTGACAGGGTAAGGATTTTGCAGTTCATGAATATAAATACCATGAAGGGATTGTAAGAAAAGCAATTTGTTGAACATTGGGATTTAAGAATAAGGGACAAGAAATTGAGGCAAATAAACCTTGGAAATGCAGAGAGAAAATATTAGTTGACACATTAGCTGAGTAGTAGCACTTAGTACTAGGTAGTGGCCTAAAACACAAATAAAATCCTTGGATGTATAAAAGGGAGCATAAATGCAGGTGATGTATTGGGATGGAATACAGCAATTTTGGGCCCTACATCACAATTTGGAGAAGGACCTGGCTTTGTCAATCCACCCTCCTAAGACCACTGCTCAGTTCTTCTTAGCATGGATGGGGAGGTGGTGCATGCACAGTGAAGCACTGGACTTAGCATGTTGGACTGGCATTGCTAGCCCCCTTTACCTCTGGGCTTGTAATGGCCACACCCTCTACTCTTCATAGTATATAAAGCAGGAAAACTAGAGATTGTTTAAAGAAATGCAATCTCAATAATTGAGCATACAGAAGGATTAAATTTTAAAGTGTTGTTAGAAAATTATATTTGATTTTTTATTTACTTTGAGGAAAAGGTGCCTCAGGGGAAAACTAATTAATATGTGTAGATATGTTTATGATCAAAATAAAAACAAAATCTTAACAAACTTTTCAAAGCCAGGACCATGTAGATGACAAGACAACATCAACTACAAATGGAAGAAAGAAAATGTCATCATCATCATAGCAAGGAATTTTTTTAATTATTTATTGTAATGGGGGTGAATCTGTGCAATTACTTACCACATAACTGTTACGTCTCATGGGAGATTCCTGTTAGTCAGTGTTAACACAGGCCTTCCCAAGGTGCGAAGTCTAACAACCCCTCGGTCGTCACCAAGAACCGCCGGAAGGCGGGATGAATTTTGCTACCTGGAAGAACAGAGAGGTGGCTGAGATCGGGAACAGGAGCGCGGAGAGGTAACTCTCTCACAATAACATGGTGATGACAAATACATGAAGATAATTTTAAATAGATTGAATGCCTTTTTATTTTTTAACAAAAATTGTATCTGTACCTAAAATCAGCAGAAAATATTTTGGGGGCTTGACATAATTTTTTAATAAAAAAGGCATTTTCTCCTGTGAGGTTGAAATAGCAACTGCTGCTCTGAGGGTTCTGTTTTGCCTTCCTCTGGATCAACATATATACAGTGTATGAAGGGTTGTACTTGGACCTGTACCTTTTTTTAACCTTTCTAACTATGTAATTATGACTTTCAAGTTATATTTTATGCATATTGACAACTTTCCTTACATTATATCAATGGAAATGATCGTCAAACCAGGTTCATGGAGCATTTCACGCCTCAACTTTAAAGTAGTAATGACCATTGTAATTATATGAAAGGTAATTTATTAAATACAATGCTATGGTTTCAGCAAGGAACAATACAGTACATAGCCGGAACCCACAGGAAGATTTTTGTAGGGGCTCTACACTGCTGCTCCAGCCTCCCATGCTAAGATCAGCATGCTCTTTTGAGAGCAGTGTGGGGCCTCAGGTGAGAGCAGGACCGTCAGCGGTGGTTGGTGGAGAGTCCAGCATTGACAGGCCTCCTTTACCCCCAGGTCCCATAGCAACCGCACCCCATGTACCCCCTGTAGTTATGTGATTGGGTGCAGCACAAATTTTTGGGACTTTATTTGCTTATTTTTCACACAAAAAAAACAAATTTTCTACAACCGTAACATACGTTATAATATACTAGAATAACGAGTAATAAATACTTGTGTCACTCACACTTATGACTAATTTAATAGAAAATTATGCTGGAATGAGCCATATTTTGAGTTGTGTAGTAGTGTGCAGTTATTACTTTTAACGTGAATCCTACATGTATGCGCAAGAAATGTAAACTGATATGTACTGCAGGGACATTCTTTTTCTACTTTGTAATGGAGTCCATGGTGCACTTGGGACCTGGAATAAAATCAATTTATTTCTGTTTAATTATATTCCTTTGTATTATAAATTTTTATTACCATATGGCTTATTTTTAAGGCATCACAAAAATCCGCAGTGGGGAAGAATAGCATATAACAAAGACGTAGAGAACTAACAAACAAAGTACTGGACATTAGAGATATTCACTGACTCCCATGTTTTGGTTTTGGATTTGGTTTAGGATAGATATTAAGTTCGTTTTTGGTTTTGGTTTCGATTTTGGCAAAACCGCCTGTTGCCAGGCAATGGCACACTATTCTTAGCCGTTGGTCAACGGTCTATGATGTTCCTGACCGCCGACCTATCATTCCCAGGGCCCTACTATATAAATCTGACTCTGGCACCATTAGGGTGTCAGAGTATCAGGTCTATTTCCTGCTTCCAGCGTTTCTTTGCATCTTGCTTCTATTTCTCCTGCATTGACCCAGCTTGTTTTGACTACCCTCCTGGATCCTGTTTCTGCTTATGTTCTCTTCTGGTTTGACTTTGGCTTCCCTGACCATTCTTGTGGATCTTCCAAGGTACTGCATTGTCCTATTGGCTTGACCCGGCTCATCCTGACAACCCTGAATGTTATTACACTGGTAACTGTCTTGAAGAACCGCGACCTGCGCACCTCTTGCAGCGATGTCCAAACCTCCTTGTGGGGGTCCCTGGGGAAAACTGGGGGTGTGTTAGACTCTGCACCTACCTGTACAGTTGAGCCAATACCAATTAGTAGCTCCATCCAACTCACAGTCTCCTCCCTCAGTTTCTTTGGCAACTGCTGCTAGGAAAAACTTAGCTTTCCCAAGACACCCAGTGATGATGCAGATGAGTCAGCACAACATTTTGACATTTGGTCTGGTCTAAAAGAATTGCCCAAAATCATGACAGCTCTGTCGCAAAATGAACTACAACTTCCACGAGGAATGTTATTACCGACAATTACATCAAAGTACAGAGACTTCTGTAATGGTGAATTCCAGCGGGGATGAATTAGTATTGTGTGAAGATGATGTACATACTGATGAGGGTGAAGATGATGACAGTGTAGATTGCAGGTGCTTTAGAGAAAAGATCTAGCTGATGCTGGTATGCTTGTTAATATTTTGGGTAGAATGGCATCTTGGCACTTTTAATTTTTTTCTACTGTAAACTTTCATCTTTATTGAGGTGTTTTTTTCTTTAAAAAGGTAAAAGCTTTTTGTTTCCATGACTTAAAACCACTATGCACTTGAAACTATGCTTTGCCAGATGACATAGAGGGATTGATGATGATGATGATTAGTATCATCATGACTGGCTCCAGAAGCTGCTTCTTGGCACAGAGCAATGGTACTGGAAAGGGACAAGAACACTGCCATCCCTCCTGTTTCCGTGTAAGCTTTGGCAAAGAGCAGTGTGACTAGAGATTTTTAAGAACACTGCCACTCTTATTATTTCTGTTTCAGCACTGACAATGAGCAATGGTACGTACAATATAGACTGGCAAGGACACTGCCACCTCTCCTTTTTCTGTGTGAGCTATGGCACAAAGCAATGTGACTGGAGACTTTTAAGAACACTGCCACCCCTATTATTTCTGTTTCAGCAATGAACACTGTCACCTCTCCTGTTTCTGTGTGAGCTATGGCACAGTACAATGTCACTAGAGACTTTTAAGAACACTGAATCCCTTACAATTTCTGTTTCAGCACGGAACACTGCCACCTCTCCTGTTTCTGTGTGAGCTATGGCACAGTACAATGTCACTGGAGATCTTTAAGAACACTGCCCCCCCTACAATTTCTGTTTTAGCACTGAACACTGCCACTTCTACTGTTTCTGTGTAAGCTATGGCACAGTACAATGTCACTGGAGACCTTTAAGAACACTTCCTCCCCTGTGCTCTTTCTCTTTTATTAATGACGCCGCTCAACTGCACTGGAAACTGCCAACAACCCTGCTACCCCTTCTGTGTCTCTCTATGAAATAGCGCCGCATCTCTGCTGAGGGTGGTACTAATAGAGTCCAAATCTTGTGAGATCCGATGATGAAACAATGACATTTTGCCTCGTTTTCAGTTCCAAGGGTGTGTGAAAGAACTCAGAACTACGGTGTTCGGGTGGGCTCAGTTTTCGAAAAGCCCGAGCATCTCTATTGGACATACAGGAAGCATAACACTGTTGCATGATAGACACAGTATAGAACAGGTGTCATATGGAACATGCAGAAGACAAGAACACATAGGTGGACAAGGTAGTAGTAACCAAGAAGACATGAGGAAGGAGGGCCATGCTCATGAGAGCTTACAATCTAATGTATAGTGAATATGATGTACCTGTACATTACCTTTTGTCTCTCTTCTATGTATGGAAAACTGTCTCTAAAAACTTTCGAAATAAAGTATTACAAAAAAGAATGTGAAGGTTAATATGAGAGGTACCTAATTGCTCAGCCTCATATTCAACAGCCTCATATTCAACAAGCATAGGTCAAGGATTATGGTAAAATATCAGGCCTTAGTTGGCTACATGATTAAAACTGACAGAGAGCAATAACTGAAAAATCATAAATTAGTGTCATTTTATAATTTGCAGAAAATCAAATGTCTTTGTAAATCAGCCTGTTAGTGATGGCAGTTTGATTTTAATGATAGATTCACTTTATGTTCTGATCTGAGAAGCACTGTGTTTAGGTAATGTTTAACACTTTGCTGTGTGTCAGTTTTTTGTTTGAGCCTAAAGCAGTGGTTCCCAAACTTTTGCAGTTCGCGGCACCCTTTGAGTCTCCAAATTTTTTCAAGGCACCCCTCCAAAATAATTATTGAGCAGTCCTGTTTTAGAAGTAGTTTGGTCAAAAAATTATAATAAGTATTTAGGTCAGGACAGAAATACTTATATAGTTGTATGTAAAAATGCCCCCTCTGCATCCAGACACACTGCCCCCTCTGCATCCAGACACACTGCCCCCTTTGCATCCAGACACACTGCCCCCTGTCACCCTGTCCCCCCTCCTCTGCCCTCTCTCACGATGTCCCCCTCCTCTGCCCTCTCTCACAATGTCCCCCCTCCTCTACCCTCTCTCACGATGTCCCCCCTCCTCTGCCCTCTCTCACGATGTCCCCCCTCCTCTGCCCTCTCTCACGCTGTCCCCTCCTCTGCCCTCTCTCACGCTGTGTCCCCCTCCACTACCCCTCTCACGCTGTGTCCCCCTCACGCTGTGTCCCCCTCCACTGCCCCTCTCATGATGTCCCCCTCCACTGCCCCTCTCACGCTGTGTCCCCCTCCACTGCCCCTCTCACGCTGTGTCCCCCTCCACTGCCCCTCTCATGATGTCCCCCTTCCACTGCCCCTCTCACGCTGTGTTTTCCTCCACTGCCCCGCTGTGTCCTCCTCCACTGCCCCGCTGTCACTCTCCTGTGCCCCTCTGTCACTCTCCTGTGCCCCTCTGTCACTCTCCTCTGCCCCGCTGTCACTCTCCTGTGCCCCTCTGTCTGCCCCGCTGTCACTCTCCTGTGCCCCTCTGTCTGCCCCGCTGTCACTCTCCTGTGCCTCTCTGTCTGCCCGCTGTCACACTCCCTCTCACTCCTCTGTACCGCTGTCCCCATCCTCTGCCTGCTGTCGCAATCCCTCTCACTCCTCTGCCCCGCGCCAGACATAAAAAAAAAACAAAGAACACATAAACTTACCAATCCATCGGGCGCCAGGACCCAGCAGCCTCCTCTCTCCCGCAGCAGCTTGTTACTGACGTCGATATTCAGTGACAGCTGCTGGAGAGAGGAGGCTGCTGGGTCCTGGCGCCGCGCGGATTGGTAAGTTTATGTGTTCTTTGTTTTTTTTTTATGTCTGGCTCGCGGCACCCCAGTGACAGCGCCGCGGCACCCCTGGGAGCCGCGGTGCACAGTTTGGGAACTGCCGGCCTAAAAGATAAGTTGGGAAGTAGCTTTACTACACATATAATTCTAATAGACTGCATCATTCACTGCCTTTAAGCATCTATGTTCCTGTTTGGCAAGCAAAAATCCTGCCATGGTTGTATACATTTCAATAACTAACACTGTATTATCATACTCTTCTTGTAGTATCAACCATAATATGCTTATATATTAAAATTAAACTTCTTGGTTCTGATATATTGTTCTAGTTGTTTTATAGACATTTTTTTTTACTGTAAATCTCAATTTTTTGAAGGCATTGCATTGGAAAGTGATGTTATTATACTTAGCTTAGAGAAACTATACTTTTGGAGCAAGATCTTGTGCCCACTGAAAAAAAACCTTTAAAAATGCAAGTAAAAATGTGAGTAAAACATATGTCAAACACAAACACTTTTCACTTCTGATTATTACTAGTATTTTACTAGCATTTTGAGACCATTAGAGGTCATAGAAGGATTCCACAATGTGTTTACTTGTAGTTAATGCAAATAACTGAAAAAAAAGATGCATTCAGCAATGCACATGAGCGCCAATAAATATGGGGTCATTAAAAACAATAGGTTCTATATTTAGACCCATTTATAGAATTGTACTAGTGTTAAACATGCTAGTGGATAGGCTATAAATATAAAAAAAATCCATTTATTTCCAATGAAATGTTTGGGAAAATACATAGAATTTATTATGTGTACAGAACATGTTAGAAGTATGACTGAGAGATATGATATCACCAGCCACATTTATAGGTTTATTTCGAGTTAGGAGCAGATCCAACTACATCAATCTGAACTACGGTGCATTATTTTAAACGCATCTTGCTCCAATTCAGAGTATTCAACTTGTAAGATCGCTATTTAAAAATCTATTCATCTCAATTTTTAAAATATTTTCAACATAGTGACTTGCAATTAAGTGTATACATACAGTATGTAGTAAAATATAAAAATAGATTTGTCCTGCCATAGGCTCCAACATCTACAGTAATAATTTGGTAAATGCTACAGATGATAACATCATTAATACCCAAAACATTTTCTGTAGTTATAGAATTTGGAGTCACGATTAGAGCACATTTAAACAGTTAAATGCACATTAAATGAACCAACAGAATGTTGAAACTGGAAGTTGTTTAAGAAATCTTCACTGATCACTTAGAACATCTCTACAGTGGGCTCAGACATAACCTTCAACTTCAAGACCTCCCAAATAGCGATGCAGGATTCTTTCACTATTCTGCATATGGTCCTTTGTTCCAGCAATAAATATTTTGTACTGTGTTGGTCTTGCCAGGAATAACTTTTACCAGTATACTTATTCTACTAATATACAGGTAGAATGGGTATATTCTGTAAGGATTTTGGATGGTAATGTGCACACATATAGTCATGGGCAAAAGTTTTGAGAATGCTACAAATATTATTTTTCACAAAGTCTGCTGCCTCAGTTTTTATGATGCCAATGTATATATACTCCAGAATGTCATGAAGAGTGATCAGATTAATTGCAATTCATTTCAAAGTCCCTCTTTGCCATGAGAATGAACTTAATCCCAAAAACAACATTTCCACTGCATTTCAGCCCTGCCACAAAAGGACCAGCTGACATCAGGTCAGTGATTCTCTCATTAACATAAGTGAGAATGTGGATGAGGACAAGGCTGGAGATCACTCTGTCATGCTGATTGAGTTAGAATAACAGATTGGAAGCTTTAAAAGGAAGTCGATGCTTGAAATCATTGTTCTTACCCTGTTAACCACGGTTACCTGCAAGGAAACATGTGCAGTCATCATTGCTTTGCTCAAAAAGGGCTTCCCAGGCAAGGATACTGCTGCTAGTGAGATTGCACCTAAATCAACCATTTATCGGATCATCAAGAACTTCAAGGAGAGAGGTTCAATAGTTGTGAAGAAGACTACAGGGCGACCAAGAACATCCAGTAAGCGCCAGAACCATCTTCAAAAGTTGATTCAGCTGCGGGATCGGGGCACCACAAATGCAGAGCTTGCTCAGGAATAACAGCAGGCAGGTGTGAGTGCATCAGCACGCACACTGAGGCGAGGACTTTTGGATGATGGCCTATTGTCAAGAAGGCCAGCAAAAAAGCCACTTCTCTCCAGGATAAACATCAGGGACAGATTGATGTTCTGCAAAAGGTACAGGGATTGGACTGATGAGGATTGGGGTAAAGTAATTTTCTCTGATGATTCCCCGTTCAGATTGTTTGGGTCATCTGGAAAAACGCTTGTCCGGTGAAGAGTAGGTGCGCTACCATTAGTCCTGTGTCATGCCAACAGTAAATCCTGAGACCATTCACGTGTGGGGTTGCTTCTCAGCCAAGAATCCCAATTTTTCTCTAAATTTTTTCTCTCACAATTTTGCCTAAGAACACAGCCATGAATAAAGAATGGTGCCAAAACATCCTCCAAGAGCAACTTCTCCCAACCATCCAAGAACAGTTTGGTGACGAACAATGCCTTTTCCAGCATGATGGAGCAACTTACCATAAGGTAAAAGTGATAGCTTAATAGCTAGGGGATAAAAACATCGAAATTTTGGGTCCATGACCAGGAAACTCCCCAGACCTTAATTCCATTGAGAACTTGTGGTCAATCTTCAAGAGGCGGGTGGACAAACAAAAAACCCACAAATTCTGACAAACTCCAAGCATTGATTAGGCAAGAATGGGTGGCCATCAGTCAGTATGTGGCCCAGAAGTTGATTGACAGCATGCCAGGGCGAATTGCAGAGGTCTTCAAAAAGAAGGGTCAACAGTGCAAATATTGACTCTTTGTATAAACTTAATGTAATTGTCAATAAAAGCCTTTGACACTTATGAAATGCTTATGATTTTACTTCAGTATACCATAGCAACATCTGACAAAAAGGTCTAAAAACACTGAAGCAGCAAACTTTGTGAAAACCAATACTTTCGTAATTCTCAAAACTTTTGGTCATGATTGTATGTTATTATTTTTTACAGGAAACTATAGCAGAACACTATCTAAATACAACTCTGAACATTACATGTAGCATTTGAAAGGTGATAGCTGTATAGAAGTATTATTTTTGAAGGTTGTAAAAGAAAGTAAAAGTTTTCCTATTTAGGTATAACTACAGAGCATTATTATAACTATTGTACATTGCCTATTGCCGAACATCACACACAGGGAGAGTTTACAAAATTGATGTTGCATTTTAAAAAAAGTCTCTCATGTTCCAAACTATATGCCCTACTTTTACTTTTGACTTGAACATGTTTTCCATCATCATCCTTAATATCAATGTAATTAAATTATTTTTTCTTTGCCACTAGAATAAGGAGTGTTGGAGTAGGAAACTGTGTCTCTGATGTTGTTGTTGAACTATAACTTGCTCATAGTTTTTGTGATAAAGAGAGAAGTACCGAGCAAGAGAAAAGTAAACTTGAGTAACTCCCACTGTTATGCTGGCCAGAGGTAGGCTGGTCCTGGCCCTTTGCAAAGGCATCCAAACATTACATGAGTTCCTAGAACCAGCTATAATGTGCTCACTGGATGCTACGAGACAGGCAAAGGACAACTGTATTTCAGAAACAATTCAAAAGTCAAGAGCCAGGAGATTCAACATAAATATACAGCAGGATCAGCAACATGGAGAAAATTATAGCCACCAATGTGCACAGGTCCCTCTGTCCTATAAAGGCAATGAGCTGCTTCAGGATGCACCCTTCGCCAGTCAAATGAAGTGCATTCATGTGACCATCCAGTGCCAAGGAAAGATGTGTTCAAGATGTCTAGCAACAGGATACAGCTGGAAAGAAGTTGATGGAGGTGACTCTTGGCAGTATGAACAAACAATTGTGGTGATTCCTTACACACATACTCCATTATGTTTAATTACATGGACGCCAGTTGACATAGTGGAGAAGTGCCAGGAGTTGCTGCTGCCACCAGGATTGGATTACTGCTAAGATCCTGTCTGCTAATTTCACCCTATACTCCACCTGCATGCTTCCCACATCTTTCATCTGAAGCAGCCGTTCAAGTTAAGTGTGCAATTTGAAACAACCATACAAGTGGAAGTGGCACAGTTGAGTTTTTACTGCTTGTATTATTAACAAATACCTATGTTAACATTAAATTATATACCTCCAGCCATCAAATATTTGCATCTTTGTGGAGCTTAAGTAAATCAGCTGTCCAGAAGGCATTCGGTGGATTGGAGCAGAATCAAGCAGCAGTAATTATTTATGTATATATGTATGTTTGTGTATTTTTTTTTTTTTTTTGCAAGGTCAAACAGTAGTACAATCCACGCATGAAAAAGACAAAAAGAAGTAAATGTGCATTTACAACAAGAGAGAACCTGAGATACGTCCAGCGTACCACCATATATAAACAATGCAATGGAGTCAAGTTTAATGTGTTTGAGAGTGACCAGAGAAAGTTTTTTGTATTTTTTTAAAAGAAGGAGAAAGAGAAAGAAGAATGTTGTGAAAGAGAGAAAAACAGAGCAGGGAATGAGGAAAAGAGACTAGCATATAGTAGAGAGGGGGAGTGAAGAAGAAGGGGAGAGGAAAGATAAGTAGAAAGAGGACAGGATAGAGGAGGTATGACGTCAAATGAAAGGGGAATAAGCCTGAAAAATCGAGAGCCATGGGTCCCACACCTTAGTGAACGATCTAGAGGACCTATTAATGATGCTAGTCATATACTCCAACCGTTGAACCTGCCAAACTCTATTAATAATAGCCTGGAGCGATGGTGGAGTCTGATGCCGCCAGTCTGCTGCGATTTGGCAGACAGGATGTGTCTAATCGGCTTATTCTGGTGTCGAGTCGCCGTAGGCGCCCCCAAGGGCAGGAGGAAAAATTTAGGTTCTAGTGGTACATCTATATGGAGTACAAGTGTTTAATCTCCGCCCAAAAATTTGTCAGCTTGGGGCAGGTCCACCATATATGGATAAAGTTACCCTCATGGGAGCACTCCCGCCAACAATGATCAGAAGAGTCTGGGAGAATTTTGTGGATCCGGGAGGGAACATAATACCGTCGGTACAGCACCTTGTAGACATTCTCTTTAATTTTAACGCAGATTGAACTGGATGCAGCATTCTCATATATCTCTGACCATTCCTCGCTCAGAAGAGTTTCACCAATATCACGCTCCCAGGCCAGTTCATGTGAATCTCCAATATCGGAAGTAGGCGGGGCAAGTTCGTGGTACAGTGTTGAGATAAGGCCATTTGTAGAAGACTGGCGGAGGCACAAGTTTTCAAACGTGGTAAGGGGATGGGAAGAAAGGCGAATTTTAGCTGTGTGGTGATAGTGACGGAGCTGGAGAAATTGGTAGATGAATTTAGAGGGAATGTCCAATCGGGATTGTATATCAGCAAAGGAAGGGAACACTGCTGTGGAGGTGAGGTCGTTCAAAAAACGAACCCCTTGTGAGGTCCAAGAGGAAAACACTTTGGGAGAAAGGCCCGGGGCAAAGTCAGAAGAGTTAAATAGTGGTATTAGCAGAAAGGGATGAGGGAAAAGGCCGAATTTCTGTGAAGATGAGTCCCAGATCGCCAGGGAGTGTGATATAACCGGATAGAGTAAGGCACGTTTTGGGCGACGAGCCCTTGGGAGCCATAGGAGAGTGGATAAGGATATCATGCCCAGACTTTCAGCCTCAATCTCGACCCAGACCCTAGAGGGTGCTGCACTACACCAGAGAACGCATTGAGCAAGTTGGGCAGAGAGGTAATAGCGTCGGAAATCAGGGATTCCCAATCCTCCTTCCAGTGTGTCACGGCGCTTACCCGTGTCAGCGCCGCTCCCCCGTTCTGGACTGCCGCACTTCCGGGTAGGTCCCGGCGGCAGCTCAGCTGATCTGGGCGGGGAATTCAAATCCCTACTTCAGGACTGCTCTGACACACTGCAGGTGTCAGAGCAACGTGTTTTCCTGTATCTGGCTGCACTTCCTGTGCTTGGACCCTGGTGTTCTCCTCTGTGACTATTGATCCCTGTGTACCGAACCAGCGCTATTCTCCAGACCATTCTTCTGCCTAACCCCTGGTACTGCATAACGGACGGATCTCTGTGTACCGAACCAGCGCTATTCTCCAGACCATTCTCCTGCCTAACCCCTGGTACTGCATAACGGACGGATCTCTGTGTACCGAACCAGCGCTATTCTCCAGACCATTCTCCTGCCTAACCCCTGGTACTGCATAACGGACGGATCTCTGTGTACCGAACCAGCTAGTCTCCAGACCATTCTTCTGCCTAACCCCTGGTACTGCATAACGGACGGATCTCTGTGTACCGAACCGGCTATTCTGGACTACGCTTCTGCTCCTGGGGCTGTACCGTGGATTGACTCCTGCATCCCGCTAGTCTCTACTCCAGACTACTACCTTCTGAGTATACGGTTAGTGACTTCATTTATCTATTCGTCTGTGGGTCTGACCGTGCCGCTACATGTCCATCTCATAGAACTCTCTCCTTACGTCAGTAGGCTAACCTGGGGGCCGCGACCTGCGGTTCTCCGGCAGCAAAACCCACCCTGCCTTGCGGCGGTTCTTGGAGAAGACCGGGAGGGCCGTTAGACTCCGCGCCCTAGGAAGGCCGGCGTAAATACTGACTAAGGTAACCTTGAAACCTAACAGTTTGCTCTGACCATATATCTATTTGATGGACGGATCCGGGAACCCCTCAACCAGGGAGTTATTGGAACATTTAGCTACCCGGGTAGAGGAACAGGACAAGAACCAGGCACAGTTGCTTCAGTTTCTTCAGAGCATGTCTGCTCGCCTGGACACACTGCAGGGGGCGGTGTCAGCCCAGGCAGTTCAGGCAGCGGTACCTGATCCACTACCGATTCCCCCCCAACCTGCTTCTGCCCAGGGGGGTGGTGCCGCCCCTCTCCCGGTGAATTCCCAACTTCGCATCCCTAATCCTCCGAAATTCGATGGGGACCCCAAGGCCTGCCGTGGATTTTTAAATCAGTGTGATATCCAGTTCGAACTCCAGCCAGGGAACTTCCCTACTGAAAAAGCTAAAGTAGCGTATATTATCTCGTTACTTACCGGTCAAGCTCTTGCCTGGGCATCTCCCCTATGGGAACACAATGATCCTTTACTACATAACTGTTCCACCTTCCTGGAGGCTTTCAGACACGTCTTTGATGAACCAGGAAGAGTTTCCAGCGCTGCCTCTGGCATCCTTCGTCTGCGTCAAGGCTCCATGACCATAGGCCAGTATGCCCTTCAGTTTCGCACTATGGCGGCCGAGTTACGTTGGAATAATGAGGCCCTGGTAGCAACCTTCTGGCAGGGTTTGACCGACCGCATTAAAGACGAATTGGCAGGTCGTGAACTTCCAACTTCTCTGGATGCTTTGGTCTCTCTATGTAACCAGATCGACATTAGATTCCGTGAACGCTCTCAGGAGAAAGAGAGTTCTCGTCGTTCTCCTTTTCGTCTGGTCCCACGTTTTCAGAGCCCGGTGATGTCTGAGGAGGAGCCCATGCAGTTGGGAAGAGCTCGCCTTTCTCAAGAAGAGAGGGAAAGACGGTTCAAAAATCGTTTATGTCTC
Source organism: Mixophyes fleayi (assembly GCF_038048845.1). Lineage (NCBI taxonomy): Eukaryota > Metazoa > Chordata > Amphibia > Anura > Limnodynastidae > Mixophyes > Mixophyes fleayi. The sequence continues at coordinate 101,561,443 of NC_134408.1, read as the reverse complement.
TACTGCGGAGAGCCTGGCCATTTGCTAAACAATTGTCTTAAGCGTCCGGGAAACGACCGAACCTAACTAACGATGGAGAGGCCAAGTTAGGTGTACGTATTTCCTCTCCCGTTGATTCTAGTTTTTCTATCCAGGTTCTGTTACAATCCTTTGACAAACAGCTTTCTCTTCCAGCACTCATTGACTCCGGAGCAGCAGGGAATTTCATAAGAGCTGACATAGTGGAGAAGTTGTCCTTACCTACCCTTCCCCTGGATCCCCCGATTGCCATCACAGCCATTGATGGAAAACGTATTAGTGGAGGATCACTCAAGAAACGTACCATCAAGCTCTCTCTTCGTATAGGAGCCCTGCATACTGAATCTATTTCCTTGTTGGTCATTCCAGAGGCTATTAATCCCCTCATTCTTGGTCTTCCATGGCTCCAACTTCATTCCCCTACATTAGATTGGCATAAGCCAGAAGTTCTTGCCTGGGGCCCGGCCTGTCATTCTCGTTGCCTTCCCAGAATCAATAAATTCACTAAGAACGAAGCTGCATCATCATTTAAGTCCACTGGTATTCCTCTCCAATACCGTTCATTCTCTGATGTGTTTTGCGAAAAGGAGGCCTCCAAATTACCTCCCCATAGACCATGGGATTGTTCTATTGAGCTTTTACCCGACAAGATACCACCCAGAGGACGCGTTTTTTCGCTATCACTACCAGAGTCCAACTCCATGTCTAAATACATAGAAGAAAACCTAGAAAGAGGCTTTATTCGAAAATCATCCTCTCCTGCAGGAGCCGGTTTTTTTTTCGTTAAAAAGAAAGACGGGGGTCTACGTCCATGTATAGATTATCGTGGGCTGAATGCCATAACGGTGAAGAACAAATATCCGTTACCATTGATTTCAGAGCTATTTGATAGAATAAAAGGTGCAGTTATTTTTTCCAAATTAGACTTGAAGGGTGCCTACAATTTGATCCGTATTAAACAAGGGGATGAATGGAAGACTGCGTTCAATACCCATGATGGACACTTTGAATATTTAGTTATGCCCTTCGGGTTATGTAATGCTCCCGCAGTTTTTCAAAACTTCATCAACGAAATTTTTCAAGATTTTCTCTACCAGTTCGTAGTTATTTACCTGGATGATATCCTGATATTCTCTCCAGACATCGTGTTGCACCGCCATCATGTTTCCTTGGTACTTGAACGCCTTCGGGTACATCAACTGTTTTGTAATTTGGATAAATGCATCTTTGAAAAAAGTCATATTCCCTTTCTTGGACACGTGATCTCTGGATCTGGGCTATGCATGGATCCCGAGAAAATAAAGGCAGTTTCTGAATGGCCTCAGCCGATAGGCCTGAAAGCAATCCAACGTTTCATAGGCTTTGCCAATTACTATCGGCATTTCATTAAAGGCTTTTCCTCGGTGATCGCACCCATTACTGCATTAACCAAGAAAGCTATCAATACTAAACTTTGGCCCCCTGAGGCAGAAAAGGCCTTTTCTTCCCTAAAGAAAGCGTTCACGACAGCTCCTATCCTCCATCAACCAGATCCTACCTTTCCCTTCTTTCTGGAGGTCGATGCCTCCTCGGTGGGAGTGGGGGCCATTTTGTCACAGAAGGACTCTGGTGGAAAATTATCTCCTTGTGGTTTCTTTTCCCGTAAACTTTCTGTTGCCGAGAAGAATTATGGCATCGGAGATAGGGAACTCCTGGCCATCAAATTAGCCTTAGAAGCATGGAGACATCATTTGGAAGGAGCTAGGTTTCCTATCACGATTTTTACAGATCACAAGAACCTTCTATACTTACAAACAGCTTCTTGTTTAAACCCTCGGCAAGCCAGATGGTCCCTGTTTTTCTCCCGGTTTGATATGATCATCACCTTTAGACCAGGATCTAAGAACAAGAAAGCGGATGCTCTTTCTCGATCCTTTGATGCCACTGATACTATTGAGGATACTCCTAAACCCATCCTGGGTTCCAAATGTATACTGGCCACCATCCCTGCTCATCTAGCGATTCCTCCCGGGAAGACCTTTGTTTCTTCTCATCTTCGATCAAGACTCCTCAAGTGGGCTCACGCCTCTCGGTTCTCTGGTCATGCTGGGATCAGGAAGACTCTGGATTTTGTCTCCCGTAATTACTGGTGGCCATCGATTCACTCTGATGTTCGGGAGTTCGTTACGGCTTGTTCCGTCTGCGCTCAGAACAAAGTACCTCGACAAGCCTCCTATGGGTTGTTACAGCCTTTACCCATTCCGGATCGTCCATGGAGTCATCTCTCCATGGACTTTATCACTGATTTACCCTCTTCAAGAGGTTTTTCCGTGGTTTGGGTAGTCACAGACCGTTTCTCTCGGGCTGCTCATTTCGTACCTCTAAAAGGCCTCCCATCTGCTCCGGTGCTGGCACAACTTTTTATTAAGGAAATATTTCGTCTCCATGGTTGCCCAGAGATCATCGTTTCAGACCGTGGAACACAGTTTGTTGCAAGATTTTGGAGAGCCTTTTCTCGTGTTTGTGGAATCAAACTGAATTTTTCCTCTGCATACCACCCCCAAAGCAATGGTCTAACGGAGAGGACTAATCAAGAGCTCGAAAAATTCCTCAGATGCTTCATTTCAGCTAAACATGACGACTGGGTTGATTTGTTACCTTGGGCAGAATTTGCTCACAATAATAATTCTCATGACTCTACATTGGTTTCCCCTTTTTTTGCTCTCCAAGGCTTTCATCCTAGAGTTCCTCCTTTTAATGATTTGCCTACATCCGGAATTCCTGCTGTAGATTCCATGTGGTCAGACTTCTCGTCCAGGTGGGGTATAATCAAACGTAACCTACTTCACGCCACTGCCACCAGCAAAAAGGCGTTTGATAAGAAAAGAAGACCTTCCCCATTACTTTCTCCTGGCGATAAGGTATGGCTATCTACGCGGAACCTTCGCCTGTTGGTTCCTTCTAGGAAATTCGCTCCCCGTTTCATTGGACCCTTCAAGATCTTGGAGGTTATTAATCCAGTAGCTTTCAGATTAAAGTTGCCTCCTACTTTAAGGATTCCCAACGTGTTTCACATTTCCCTCCTCAAGCCACTGGTCATTAATAAATTTTCCTCTTCCAAGAGACCTCCTGCCGCTGTCTCTACGCAAGATCATGAATTCGAGGTCAAGGAAATTCTAAATTCTCGTATTTCCAGAGGTTCTCTACAATTCTTGGTTGATTGGAAAGGCTACGGACCAGAGGAGCGTTCATGGATTCCGGCACGTGATCTACATGCTCCAGTACTGTTAAGAAAATTCCATGCCAAATTCCCTCAGAAACCTTATAGGCTGTCCGGTGGCCATCCCTAATGGGGGGGGGTACTGTCACGGCGCTTACCCGTGTCAGCGCCGCTCCCCCGTTCTGGACTGCCGCACTTCCGGGTAGGTCCCGGCGGCAGCTCAGCTGATCTGGGCGGGGAATTCAAATCCCTACTTCAGGACTGCTCTGACACACTGCAGGTGTCAGAGCAACGTGTTTTCCTGTATCTGGCTGCACTTCCTGTGCTTGGACCCTGGTGTTCTCCTCTGTGACTATTGATCCCTGTGTACCGAACCAGCGCTATTCTCCAGACCATTCTTCTGCCTAACCCCTGGTACTGCATAACGGACGGATCTCTGTGTACCGAACCAGCGCTATTCTCCAGACCATTCTCCTGCCTAACCCCTGGTACTGCATAACGGACGGATCTCTGTGTACCGAACCAGCGCTATTCTCCAGACCATTCTCCTGCCTAACCCCTGGTACTGCATAACGGACGGATCTCTGTGTACCGAACCAGCTAGTCTCCAGACCATTCTTCTGCCTAACCCCTGGTACTGCATAACGGACGGATCTCTGTGTACCGAACCGGCTATTCTGGACTACGCTTCTGCTCCTGGGGCTGTACCGTGGATTGACTCCTGCATCCCGCTAGTCTCTACTCCAGACTACTACCTTCTGAGTATACGGTTAGTGACTTCATTTATCTATTCGTCTGTGGGTCTGACCGTGCCGCTACATGTCCATCTCATAGAACTCTCTCCTTACGTCAGTAGGCTAACCTGGGGGCCGCGACCTGCGGTTCTCCGGCAGCAAAACCCACCCTGCCTTGCGGCGGTTCTTGGAGAAGACCGGGAGGGCCGTTAGACTCCGCGCCCTAGGAAGGCCGGCGTAAATACTGACTAAGGTAACCTTGAAACCTAACACAGTGGGGACCTCTGTAGTAGCTTAAAACGAACTCGGGGGCGCTTGCCAGACCCAATGAATTCAGAGACATGAAAATGGAGAAACTTAAAAACATACGGGGGACCACGGATGGGGAGGGTTTTAAAAAGATAGAGGAGCCTAGGGAGTACATTCATCTTGACCGCATTAATACGATCCATCCAGGAAATGTATAGCTGCGACCAAGAATTCAGATCCGACTTTACTTGATCTAGAATGCGGGGGAAATTAGCCTGAAAGAGCTGGTGGAGATGTTTAGTCAAGTATATACCCCAAGATACTTAATTTTTTGGAGACGCCAATTGAATGGGAAGGAACTTTCCAACGCACCTCGCCCCCTCTGACCTTTCTATCACCGTCTACAACACCTCTATCTCTCCTGTCCCCCAACTTCACTGCCTCGGGGTCATCCTCGACTCCTCTCTCTCCTTTGGCCCCCGCATTCTCTCTCTTGCTAAATCCTGCCGATTCCAGCTGCATAACATTGCTCGCATCCGGCCCATCCTTTCCCAAGATGCCACTAAATGTCTTATTCACTCTCTGATCATCTCCCGCTTATACTACTGCAACCTCCTCATTACTGGCCTCCCCCACTCTCATCTCGCTCCCCTTCGTTCTGTACTTAACGCAGCCGCTAGGCTCATCTTCCTTTCTCGCCACTCCTCTTCTGTCTCCCCCTTTACCAATCCCTTCACTGGCTCCCCTTTCCCTTCAGAATTCTGTTCAAGCTCCTCACTATTACATACAAGGCCCTCGCCAACTCCACAGCACCCTACATCTCCTCCCTCCTCTCTACTCATGTACTCATGCTCCATCCCGCCCTGACCGATCGGCCAATGACCGTCGCCTCTCTTCCCCCCTGATCACCTCCTCCCACGCGCGTATTCAAGACTTCGCCCGCGCTGCCCCCCGTCGACTGGAACAAGCTCCCGCCCTCCATCAGAACTTCCCCTAATCTGTCCAGTTTCAAACTGGCTTTAAAAACCCACCTTTTTCTTAAAGCTTTCCAGTCTCCCACTTAACTTCCTACCTTTTCTTCTGACTCTTCCCCTACATTCCACTTCCCTTATCCTTATCCTCCATTCCTCCTTCTCTCCTTCTCTCACCCGTGTCTCTCTGTCAGTCTACCCCACCCCTTAGATTGTACGCTCCTTCTCTCCTCCTGTCTCCAACACTTTTAACTCTGCTCGCTGTCACTCACCGGACTGTGAGTGCTACTTCTTGTGTGTTTAGGAACCGTGGCCGTCCACCATCCTGAGGGTCTGCGCATGTGCAGCCCTTTCAAACCTTCAGTTCATGTTCCTTTTAGTTAATTGGCTGATCAGGCAACACTCCCTATTTTAAGCACCTGAGGTCAATACCTCGTTGCCTGATCTTGGAGTCTCATTCCTCATGAGCCTCTGAAGGTGTATATATATATATATATATATATATATAAAATACAGACACACGCACACACACACACACACACTCACTTAGTGACCTTTTTCTTAGGTGCAACTGAACACCTGCTCGTTAATGCAAGTCTTCTTAGCCAATTATGTTGCAGCAACCACATTCTTACAAGCATACACACATGGTTAAGATGTTTAGTTGTTATTCAGACCAAACACAACAATTGGGAAGAAATATGATCTAAGCAACTTTGACTGTGGGTGGCAGTTCTGAGGGTGAAAATGCTTTGTCAATAAGAGAGGTCTGACTGGTTAAAACGGAGAGGAAGGAGTCAGTAGCTTAAATAACTATGCATTATAACAGTGGTATGCAGAAAAATATCTCTGAATGCACAGCATGTCAAACCTTGAAGTAGATGGGCTACAGCAGCAGAAGACCACACTGTGTTACACTCCTGTCAACTAACAACAGGATACTGAGGCTGAAATGGGCACAGACTCGCCAAAACCGGACAGTTGATGGATAGAAAAACGTTGCCTGTTCTCATGAATCCATGGGACAGAATTTGGTGTAAACAACATCAATCCATGGATCCATCCTGCCTTATGTCAACAGTGCAGGTTGATGGTGGTGTTATAAGTGTGTGCAGTATGTTCTATTGGCACACATTAGGCCCCATAATACCAATTGAGCATTGTTTCAATGCCACAGCCTACCTGAGTATTGTTGCTAACCATGTGCCTCCCTTTATGGTCACAGTCTACCCATCTTCTAATAGCTACTTCCTGCAGGATAAATCACAAATGTCACAAATGAAACTCCATCCTGACTGGTTCCATGAACATGATAATGAGTTCCATGTACTCCAATTGAATCCACAGTCACTAGATCTCAATCCTATATAGCATCCTTGAGATGTGGCGGAACAGGAGTTTTCCAACATGAACGTGCAGCTGAAAAACCTGCAGCAACTGAATGATATTAACATACCAACATTTCTAAGGAAAGTTTCCAGCCAGAAATAATGCAGGCTGTTCTGTGTTTTTTTTGTTTTATTTTTGTTTGTTGTCCCCTTTTCTATTGTGCATTTTAAGGCAGGCACAGTTTTGTTAACCTACTGGCTTAAATTGCAAGATGGAGGAAAATCTCCGAGCTTTAACTAATGTGGCCTCCACATAGCAGGCCCAAATGCTAGCCATCACCGGGGCCCAGGTTGAGATTCACTGACTGCTATGAGCGGAGCTCAGTCAGCACCGAAAGAGTGAGCATAAGCCAGCTGCCATGCAAATAGATTAAATACTGTGTTGACATTGAGGTGTTCCTGTTGTCGTTTGAAAGGACAGCCACTCAGCTTAAACAGGTGAATGGGTGGCGAAATTGGCCCCTTATATGATGGGCGAAGCCCAGCAGGCCTATGTGAATATGCCCGGACCAGGCAGCAGACTTCAACAGCTAAAGGCCACAATTTTGGCGTGAATTGGGGTGACAGGAAATAGAAATGCACAACAGTTTTATGACTGGCAGTTTAGACTGGGATCAGCAACGCATGTCCAGCTGGCAGATCTGGCAAAACTAACAAAGAGTTGGTTGGAGCCTGACAAAATTCACCGGTCAGAATATTATAAATCCTGGCAATCTGGATTTCTCATTGTCCCATAGATTGTAAGCTTCCGAACAGGACCTTCTCACCTCTTTGTCTGTTTTACCCAGTTTGTTTATTAGTTTACTATGTTTGTCCCGAATTGTAAAGTGTTACGGAATATGTTGGCGCTATATAAATAAATGATGATGATGGAGGCATTGTCCAAAACGGTCAGAACTGATGAATTGTTCGGTGGTTCGACTAGGCCCCCAGGTTTCCTGTTTGTTTTACCATCTCCTCATCCACGGGGAGCCGTGGCTGAGGATGGTGACCGTCCTGATACAGCAAAAGGTGGTATTAGCGTTGGTGGACTCGGGTAGTGAAATCATCTTGGTATCCAACACTTTGGTTCCAGAAGGCCTGTCCAACCAGCATTCACAGGGTCACCAAGGAATATAACCGTGTCTGTCTACCCATTACTGTGAAAGCGCGAACAGTGCAAGTAGCAGCAGCAACAGCCCCAAGGCTGACATACCCCCTTATTCTAGGGTGAGACTTTCCTCCCTGCAGGGAAATTATAATTGACCAAATTGGGTTACTAGCCAGACATCCGACACTATTTAATCAAGTTTTTTTTAATCAAGTTTTTCATACCCTGGAACTGGAAATAAAGGCCAAGAAGCCAAAATACCTGGAGCCTGGATACCAGGTTTTGTCTGTAACTAGGCCAATGTTGCGTTCCATAAGACGTGAGAGAAAAGTCCTGGCTGGAGAAAGTTAGAAGGAAACAGAAACCTTGCCATCGGGTGGAGAAGAAGGTTCCCAATATCCAGGACTATATCACTCCAGTGGGTAAATCTATCAAACTGCGCATTTTGCAAGTTGCCGATATTCAGCAACTTTGCAGGACAGATTTAAAACATCAATGTCTTTACAGGTTCAACCAAGCCCATTGGTTGAGCAGTTTAATGAGACCCTGAAGCAAATGACTAGACAAGACGTGGGTCAGGATAAAAGAGATTTGGATACACAGTTACCCTATTTAGTGTTTGCGATAGGGATGGTGCCCCAAGCATCAACGAGGATCTGTTACTTTGAGTTTCTGTTTGGGAGACAACCCCGCAGAGTTTGGGATTCCCTTAAAGAAGGGTGAGAACAGCATTGACCCCAGGAGCCAACGATAGTACAGTTTATGGGCCAATTATACAATCAACTACAACAGATTGTGGTAACGCAACATCTAACAGAAGCACAGGTATGGCAAAAGAAGGGTTATGACACCCAAGCCACCTTACGTACCTTTAACCCAGGTGACAATGTGTTTGTCCAGGTACCATCTCAAGAGAGCAATTTGTACGCACATTGGCAAGGCCCTTATGAGGTAATAGAGCCCATAGGACAAGTAAACTAAGGACTGCCTGACACCACCCCAGAGACAACAAGCGTTAGAAATGGTAGATCAGAATAAGAACATTTTTTGGCTATTCCAGGGCGCGCCAGGATAATTGAATATGACATTGTCACCCCACCAGGGATTATAGTTAACCAATGACCATATAGAATACCTGAAGCAAGAAAGGATGTAGAAAGCAAGAGGTGGAAGAAATGTTGCAACTCAGGGTAGTGGATGAGTCCACCGAGTGGAATAAACCCATAGTCCTTAGGTGCCAAAGCCTTAGGAGGCCATCTGCTTCTATAATGATTTTAGGACATTAACTAAGGTCTCTAGTTTTAAATCATATCCAATGCCGCATGTGGATGAGCAAGTGGAGAATCTGACTAGTAGTCAATATCTGACTACCCTAGGTTTAACAAAAGGGATCCCATTTGTAATGTGTAGCAGTTTTTTATCTCAGCAAATTATTCGGTAAATAGGCCAAAAATTATATTTAGAATATAAGATTTGTTGCTTTGTCCCGTTGTTTATATGTTGTGTTGTTGCAAGGTTTCCTTCCAATAGTCAAACATTTGTTTACAACAAAAAAAATGTGGTTTTCAATAATTGTCGCCCTGTCGCTTTGTAACATTGTCGCGTTGTCGCTATGTGGTCTAATAGCTTACTTTTTCTATACTAAATAACTATGTAGGATTTTGCAGCTTCATCTTGAGAGCTGTGTTAAATATTTGCCAACGAACAAACTTCTTATATATATATATATATATATATATATATGTATATGTATATATATATATATATATATATATATATATATATATGTATAATATATATGTATATATATATATATATATATATATATATATATATATATATATATATATATGTATCTATAATATAAAAGCCTAGAAGCGTGTGTTAGTCTGTGTGTGGGAAAAAAAAAAAGCTGCAGCGCCACCTGCTGGGCGGAGTTATACACTGACCTACTAAATTCTTAGCATTATCTAATATATAAAAGTAAAAGCCTAGCGGCGTGTGTTAGTGTGTGTGTGTGTGTGTGTGTGTGGAAAAAACTATTTTCTCAGAAAGGGCTCATCCAATTGACCTGAAATTTGGTATACTGACATTATTTGACAAAAAAATTTGAATAGTGAAGTCAGTTAACTTTCATCATCCCCCCTTCCCCCCGTGGGAGGGGTAGTAAAGGCTAAATTTACGAGTTGAGGGGTCAAACTCATTTTCGTGAGGTAATTTTACCTCATGAACACACATTAAAAAGGGCGCTTGCGTTGGGAAGTAACGCTCTTCCCCTGAGGAGGCCTGGGCTAGGCCCAAATGCATGACAAGAACCTTTTTAAGACCTTAAGTAGCTTGATTTGACTACCTGCAGAGTCCTGCTGGCTGCTACTCCTCAGTTCTACTCGTGTCTGCAGCAGCTGATCCGCTCTCCGTGCTTCTCAGTGTTCCTGCTGGTCTCTACTCGCCAGTCTGCATCGGATCTGCGCCTCACTGCTTTCATCTCGTCTAGACCATCGCTACTCTTCAGGGTCCTCCAGGAGTCCAGTTCTACATACTACTGCTTCCTGAGTATTTGTTCCCCTGCTGGTCTACCTACCTGTGCGCTGCACCTACTTGATTACCGCTTCACCCTCCAGGGACTTCGCATCCTGCCGGCCTTCAGCCGTTCAGGTATCTCTGCACTCCTGTCTGACAGCCTGCTCCTGAACCACGGTATGCATACTTCTCATTGACTGTGCTGGTGTATTGCATATCTTGCTGGACTGAGTTGTTCTCCTCTGGAGCTTACTATCCGCTGAGACTTTTGCCATCATTGACTGTGTTATCTTTTGCCCGGATAGTTTCTATGACTTTGTATTATTGCAGTGCTGTTCAGTCATTACTATATTGTGCATGTCATTGTGGATCAAGTTCAAGGTGTCCGTGTATCCTCTGTATTGCAGTCTCTCCCCGTGCTCCTCCTCACATATATATTCAGTGGTACAACTTGCTAGAGGCAGACCACTGATTCCTGTTTCCAGTGTCACCTGTTCCGGTGTCCTCTCACATAGCAGTGGTACAACTTGCTAACGCAGACCACTGACTTCCCGGATACCTTCACCTGGATCCCATTCCTTCACCCAGACAGCGGTACAACTTGCTAAACGCAGACCGCTGACTCTCATCACCTCCTCGTTTCTGTTGGACATTCCTCCTCACTATAGCAGTGGTACAACTTGCTACCGCAGACCACTGACTACCCTCACGTGTCCTTTGTCCATTCAGTTCCTCGTGTATTACTACATGTATATTACCAGTGCTGCTAGTCACAGACTTTCCCAAGCATCTCTATCATCTGCTGTCTCCTGTTCCGTGATCACCCCGCTACCAGAGTACCATATTACCACCTATACTGCTCTGGTAAGCTTATCACCTGGTGATCCCTGGGTAAAGACTCCTAGTGCCCGTGACACTCAGCTTTCCTACACTACTTTGTATTTCCCATATACATTTTTAGGGGAAAAAAATGTAGATCTGTACTGAACTATAGGAGATACTCTGGATCTTCATTCCTGTGTTTGACACATTTTGACACATTTTAACTTCTTTTTCCAATATATGGTGTGAACAATGACCTCCATTGTCATGGAAATAATCTTTGCTCTTGCACAATTAAAATGTAAATGTTTCACTCTTATCATTGTTGTTAATATGCTTCAATTTTTTACTTCATTTGTTGCAATCCTGGCTAGGAAGCATGTCAGTAAATTGGAAGTTAATTCTTGGCCAGCTGCTCCTTTCTGGCAGGTGATGCTGTCTAGCACTTTGTGACTCAACTAAAGACTTCATGTAGATCATGTTTGGAGGATTTTCTTAAGCATTTTCTTACCGCCATCCAAATATAAACAACATCTCAGACTTCAATGAAGCATGAGTTGCCGTTTATCAATCGAACAGAAGCCCGTCTCTCAAGGTACTAATGCTGCAACCAGCCAGTGACAGCCTTCTGTTCCAGAGCTGTGTCTAGGACATGTTTTAAATTACCTGTCCCTTCCCACCCACAGAAAACAACAGGTCTGTACCTTCCCCTAACTGCAACCAGCACCCAAATTGCTGGAAGGCTCAATTTGAATATTCTATAAAAGTTGTGAATGAAAAGTTTGCCTTAATTTGTTTATAGGATTGTTCTTCTTTGTACTTTATGTTATTATATAGTTATTTTTATTTTATTTTTCCCACCACTTCTATTTTTTCTTATGGAAAAAATTGGAACCAGTTTACTTAAAGGCACCATGGCATGTCACACTTTTCTAGAATATATATGTTATATTGTTAATTTAATGTATTTTATCCAACTGATCTAGAACTCCAAATTAAAAAGTAGGCTATTATACTATCTAAAGGGAAGATAATTATGACTAATTTCTTGATAAAGACGAGAAAAAACAACAGCACATTTTAAGGACTAAAGAGGGTTTTTTAAAAAAATAAATACTAAATACTTGTTTAATAGAATATGGTGTCAAGTTGTATAGTCATTCCCTTAAAGTAAATTGTAAGAACATTTTTAGATTCCTCCATTTTAATAGAGTACCTCTGATCAGTCCAATCCTCTTTAATTGATCTTCTAGAGCTGTACTGAATGGGAAAGGATGGATTGTAATACTGAGCAGTGATTTGCTGTGGCATTGCCACAAAAACAATTAAAATGTAGATGCGATCAGCTCCCAGTTTAAGATAAGGGGGAAAGGATTCCTGGGTGGCTTAGGTCTCGGTCTGCAGAGTTGTAGGACAGAAGTTGTATTGGCCCTTGTGTAATTTATTTATGCTATATAAAGACTAGAGGAATGGTCAAGTTTACTACAGGAATGGTCAATAGACTAGAGGAATGGTCAAGAGAGTGGTAACTACAGTTTAATGTCAAAAACTGCAAAATCATTCACTTGGGTCTTAAAGACCCAAAGGCTAAATATTGTAATTACGGCACTATAATGGAAACTACTAAGGAGGAAAGGGATCTAGGACTCACTATTTCAGGTGACTTAAAGGCAGATAAGCAATGTAACAAAGGAATGAGAAAGGTAAGTCAGATGCTTAGTTGCATAGAGAGAGCAATCAGTAGCAGAAAGTAAGAAGTAATAATGCCACTGTATAGGTCATTGGTACTGCCTCATCTAGAATACTGTGTTCAGTTCTGGAGGCCGTATCTCCAGAAGGATATAAATACATTAGAGGCTGTACAAAGAAGGGCAACTAAAATGGTGCACAGCTTACAGCACAAAACTTTCCCGGAAAGACTAAAAGATCTTAATATGTATAGTTTGAGCAGAGAAGGGAACGAGGGGACATGATAGAAACCTTGAAATATATCAAGGGTTTTAACAGGGTACAAGAGGAGACATTCTTTAAAGGAAGAGATGTATTAGAACACGAGGACATGCACTGAAACTGGATGAGAGGAGACGTGGAAAACACAGGGGGTAGAAGCTATGTCACAGGATGACAGCGTGTTGTGGCAGATGGCAGAAAAAGGAAGGGAAAACAGATGGGATGGTGATACAAAGGAAAACATACATATGGGAGAAAGAAAGGGACAGGAACCTATAATGTGAAGACAGAGACACACAAATAATTGAGGGGGTTTGGCAGAGAGAAACATACATATGGAGACAAAGAAAGATGGGGAGACATTGATATAAATACAACATAGAAGAAAGACACACAAAATTAGAAAAAAGTAAGGGACAGACACACTCACTAAAGAGATGCACACATAGTTGAGGGAAAAGTAAGGGACATACAAACAAAGTGTAGAACAAAGGCACACACACAAATGTGTGTCAGGGGCACACACCAAAAATGGGTTACAAGTAGAGAGTGTGACAGAGACAGACACACAGAGGGAGGATAGGGCCACAAAGAGGGTGACACTAACATGGATGGGAAAATTAACTCAGGGGGTGGGCAAGTGAGGAGAGAGGAGTTATAGCAGGTGGGTGGACTTACGTGGAGGAGGCACAGCCAAGACTCTTCTTCCTCTACTGGCCGGCCCTTTTACTGGGCACCGTGTAGCCAACACAATGGCTGTGCCTATGCAATCAGTATACATATCAGGCAAAGGACATGTAACAAAGGCAGAAGGCATGAGGGTTGCACTAAGCTAATTTTATTCTAAGAGAGACAAAAGTAAAGTTATTTTGTTCCTTTATTTAGGGGCATTAGCATATATTTTGGTGAGACAGATATAAATCATTTGCCAGCCTCCCCCCTTCCAGATGCATAAATATTGTACACTTTCAGCCTGATGTAGAAGTTTAAATAGTCTATATTAGGTGAGTGAGAATTCTGTTTGGGCATGAATTACAGACCAAAATGTGCTGTCATTCTCTATTTTAACTGGTACTTTTAGCCCCCTCCTAGTTTACCAGGCTTAATGCAGTTGCTGTTTCAGCCTACTGCTAGTCTAGATGCTTGTTTGCTGTTAGCCTTGGCCGCATGCAGCTGTTTAATATGTCCGGCAGATAAAGATTGTGATCCTAGTGCCCTGTAATTATTGAATTGGATTTGACATACCATATTGACCTCGGCTGGGACGGTGCTGTGCACAGTATTGGTCCTGGCCAATGAAAGAAGCTGGGGGAGGGGGAGGCGAATTAATGTCTACTAAGTGAAGTAGAGGTGGGGGCAGCTTATCTAAATATCTTCCAAAATAAATAAACATGGGACCTGCCCAGCCCTCACCTGTCCCCAAGTGACCCTATGAAAGAAAATCACAGTAAAGTCCATGGGCAATCTGCCCCTAATGTGGATGTACTGCTGTGTAAGGTTCCCCATTTGGTCACATAGAAATGTATTGCACCTTGCATATTTTGTGGACCATAAATTTACTTTCATCGTATTCAAGGGATGCACAAATGATAATATGGGCCTATGCACAGCCAGATTTAATAAGAAAGGCTAACTGATGTATAGACATACTATATAACTGATTCATTTACATTATTTATCAAATATTTCTGCAAATAAATATTTTAACAAATTCTGAAAAATAAAACAAATATTTATATAATAGTTTTAGTCATTAAACATTCTCTGCCCCAAAGTAATTCAATATTATTTAAATATTAGCATTCATGAAATGCTGCTTAGTGCTAGTTACACTAAACTCTTGTTCATTAGATTAACATTTTGTCCCTATTATTGATAATAGTTGTGACTTGTAGAAACAAGGGCATATACACCAAGGAATTAAGTACTAATCTAGAAGATTAAGAGTGATGGAATTTTAAGGGAACTTGTCACTGGGAAAAGATACAGTATCCATTGTATGAATTTTATAAATGCTAATTATTTTTTTTGATAAATAATAATATCAGTAAAATAGTATGAAATACCAAATTTACCACATATAAAAGAATATGTAGCTGATTTTGCAGCATCTTTTGGAATCTTTGTGTGGACAAAAAAAGAAATATATGTGGAATTAATGTGTCCCTATGGATTCTGAATTCAGCAGTCTGAAAATGAACTATACACAGACAAACAGTCTGGTTTTGGCAAGAGCTCTAATAGTATGCCCGTTGAATAGCAACATTCTGAAGTTAGGGCAGTAAGCTGTTAATATGTATGTAGAATATGCTTCCATGCTGTAAATATCCATACTTTTGCCCTTGAGTTTGGTCATATTTTTCTAAATATTCTTTCATAGTGTCCCTGTGATTACTGCTCTGCCTGTTGCTGACACTCAGCCATTCTCTATGAACACATCAAACCAACAATAGAAAAACTGGAAAAAGTGATGTTGATAAAAAAAAACACCACAAACTATACACTAAAGCTGAGTACACACTATTGAATATTACTCCATATGCGATTTCTGTAACGATTTTACCAACGGCTGAAAGTCCCGGTGAGCATGCCGATTTAACATTGTAAGCATATGTCTTTTGGGGACAAGGTGATACAGAAGATACACAAAGTTTGCAATTTCCTGGTGTGATTTCTCATCTATCATCACATGGTGTTTACATGGACTCTTTCTTATCTATCTGTATAAAATTGGAAAGAATTTACTACACTATGTTGATTTTTTTTGAGTTTTAGTGAGAAATGAATTGTACCATTGGTGTTTACCATGGAGAAATAAACTGCCTCTAACTCTGATGTGCTTAAAGATTGGCGCCTAATGTATGTACACCTTCTATGTTTTATATATTTTGTGTAATGAGAAGAGGGAGCACCATCTTCTAGTGTGCACATACTAGGAAGCAGATCAGTATAGCGCTGATAATATCTCATGCTTTTTTTGTACATGCCGATTTAAGAGTACACGTTTACATGATTTACATCTCTCATAACCATCTGCTGGAACGTTCATGACTTCGTACACACTCTACAGATATCTGACTACCATGCAGCAATATGCAAACCTAATTTAAATAATGGGCTGAACCTCACGGCACACAAACACACACAGACATCCAGGAAGAGGAAATAGCATCATAGCCATTCATTGCTTTGTTCTGCTTTATATAGATTATGCATATGGCAGTATGGGACATCCTGGCATCATCCTTCCTAATTCCACACTTCAGTCCATTCAGTTTACTCCCTTCAGAACTTTACGCAAGGTGGACAAATAATTCTACATTCCAGGAGCTGCTTCACCTTGTCACCCCACTTTTACAAAAAGAATTCACACATTTAAGGAGACCCATTCCTGCAGAGCAAAGACAGGTTGCTACCCTGTAAAAACAAAAGTAAAAATAAAAATCACAAGTGCCCATAATGATATTGTTCTATATTTTCCAAGGAGGAAAGTATTGCAGCATACTGACACAGCTGCTTGGTGTGGAAGCTGCTTGGTCCTGGACCGTCTTTCCATGAGCTGATGTTGCGTGTGGGTAGTGAGCGGCAAATGAGGGGATGGGCCAAGCCGATAAAAGTATTGGGCATGGCTCGAGCAGAACCCTCTTAACCCAGTGTGCTGCGTGAGTTCCTCTCTATAGTGCACCTACATAATTAAACGTTCTGCATCTGCCCTGTTGTCACTATCTAAATGTTAGTTAAGTTTGTTCGCTATTGCTGCATACACCAGGTCACACTCATCGTTTACTTTTTCCATCAGCCTGTTTGCAATGTCCAGTATCCGTCGAGTCATGACTTCGGTGTATTCAGCCTCCCATGGCCTTTTCTTCCCCTTCTTGCCAGGCTGTTGCTGGGTGGATTCAGAACTCTGCTGGTTGTGAGCAGGCGTCTCCACTGGATCCTCCACCACATCACAATACCCCTTCTCAATAAAGGCAGATGGCTGTGTAATACAAATATAAATGAAAATAGTATGAAAGCAATAGATGCATATATTGATTTAACATTACATACATCTTTATTTTTCAGTTGCCATCAAAGAATTAGGAATGACAAGTTATAGCAGAAAAATTGTGGACTTTCCCAAACTCTGGTGGGGCCATAGATGGGAAGCATGTCAGAAATATGCCACCTTCTAAAACTATTTCTGCAATTACAAGGGATTCTTCAGTATTATTTTGATGGCCATAGTGGATGCAAAATATTAATTTATCTTCGTGGACAGACCCCCTTCTATGACAAATTTAAAAAGCATGCACTGAATTTGCCAAGATGTATCCAAACTAAATTAGGACTTAATTTTGTATTTGAGGCTAATAAAGAGTTGGCTCTACAAGTTTTAAAACCTGACCCCCAAAAAGCTTTCACACCTGAAAGGAGGGCATTCAATTACAGATAATCAAGAGCAAGGCGAGTAGTGGAGAATACTTTCTGCTATTAATTGTCACTTTGTGTTCTACACATCTATCTTAGGCGTGAAGGCCCCAGTGTGCGTAGCACAGCTTATACTTTGGACCATACTACAGATTAGTTAAACAGGGAGGAGTATTTGCAATATTTTAATGGTGAGGGTGCCATGTCATGGCACAATGGCATGTTATAATGTGTGTACATTGACATTCTATGTTATATTAAAGTACTATTTATTACCAATATGTAAAAAAATATTTTAAGCATTCATGATTGTGTGTTTACTTACTTTGCCACTTGCCAGTATGTTTTAATTTTCCTGAAGGACTATTCCCTGGGGCAGGTTGCTAGTGGATGATTTGGCAATTTTTTGGTCAGCTGTGAACCTCAGGAGTTCAAAGTTCCTCAACTTTGGTACATAGACATCTTCAGCCTCTGCCCACATATTTTGCAAGCCTCCAACTTGTTGCGTTCTATGCGGAACACAGTCCACGTGTTTTGAATCTTCCCTCTTACCCAATCTTCATTTGCATCTGGATAATGAGGTAGGCTGACTCTGACCATTTCCTCATAAGCGTTTATCCTCTTCTGTCTGTTGGAAAAGTTCTTGGACTTGCTTTGCCACAAGCAGGTATGTGATCTGTAGACCTGAATAAAATCCTTGAGGATGACATTTCTGAAAAAAAATAAAACATGTATTGTATTATTTCCATCCACATAAAACTCATAAATGAACAAAATCAGATGTAACAAAGTACTTGCGTTGCCATAATATCAATGACAAAATATTTAAATAGTGAAATCCATTTGGAAAGTACCAAAACTGGAATAAAAAGTCTCACTGCTCAACAAAAATGAATGTGTGATGAATGAATGTTCTCCCACTATGCTCCCACTATGCTCCACTATGCACTAGAACATCCATGATTGGGCCACACCAATTGTTAACACCCATGTATGCACAAGAATAATCTAGATAAACAGAGAGGAGCCAGACTGTTGCCAGCGGTACATGACAACATGGAGGAAAATAAAGAAAGAAATAAAAGTAATGAAGAAGGACTGGAGGACCAAGATGATTACAATTGCACCAAAAAAAAAAGAAAATTACAGAACACTAATAATAATGCAGAAATTGATTAATATGTTAAGAGATAAGCTGGGGGGAAAAGAAGCATGTTTCAGATACAGAAGTGATGGTCAACTATGAAGACAAAGGGAAGTTAAAGAAAATACAAACAAACTTTAAAAAGTGACTATTAAAACTTGGGATTAAAGCTTGGGGAAAATTTGTTAACACTGTTTGTAATTAACAATGCTAATAATGATTAGTAAGTATTAGCAATAAACACTGTCATCTTTTTATAGAAAGAAAAAATTGTGATCCACTATCTACATCAACACAGAAAAAGAAAAGTAAAGAAACCATAGCCAAAGTGGAAATAAATGAGGAAGTCACAGACACAGACAATGTGGTAATAAATGAGGAAGCAAAAGAAGCTAAATAACAATCATAAAAATGTGGAAAATGCAATGTTGTGTACCCTGAGCCTATATAATAATATATAACATCTATATTTCTTTACAGTTGGTATGGACCATCACCACAGCATACCTGAACAAACCCAAGAGGGAGATTAGCACAAAGTCATTTCAAGTAGTGTCCAAGTTGAGCAAATGAAAGTAGTCCAGGAATACATTTCTATCCCGTTCTTCATTTACATTGCATTGTCATTTAGGATGAATGTATGGAAGGAGAGAAGGATGGGTCAGGCATCAATAGCTCTCAGGCTTCCAGCGATGCAACAGGTGTTACCAAAAGATGGTCAAAGCTGCAAGAATATCTCAACGGATTGACGGAAAACATTAATGATGTGTAAATTTGTGCAAAAATATTTCGATTTGTATCACATGTATAAGAAAATACTGCTGGAAAGCTCTAGCCCTGCTCATAAGCTAAATTCTCAAAAGGCTTATTGATTCACTATGAAAAGATCACTGAGTTTTCATGTGCTTTACGTTGTACTTTTACACAACAGAGCACGTAGGAGACAACATCACAGATTTAAATATGCACGTCCACAAGGGCATCTCTGTTGGAGGAACTATCTACACAATTGCTGGACACACGGTTGTGAGTGTGCACACACTTCCAAATTTGCACAACATCATTCCATTTTTGTTCGCGATTTTTAGGAAGTTTAGAAAACCAAATCAAATGATTCGATGTGCTTTGGTATGATAAAACATGATCATGGGAGAGTACACACTGTCAACATCTGACTAAACGGTCGTTTTTTGTGGGATCTGCATAATAATTGCATCAGTGTGTACCCAACTTAAGGCATAAACAGGTGTCTTGTAATTTAGACCATATTGATCAGGTTTAAACAGTACAAACCGCAACACTTTAGTAATTGCATTTATTTAAAGGGCTGGCAAACCTAAAATAAAAGTGTATTTAATATCAAAAGGTATTTTGAAACATATGCAAACATGTTTGTAACAGTCGTTCTACTATAATATTTTTTCAAGTCTATTGATATTTATTTTAAAATGTTGGCCTTTCAATAGGCTTTTATAGTGGCTATCTGAATGCATTTCTTGGGTATTATTTCTTATGTAACAGAACAGATGTAGCACGCATCGAATTGTGCATAAACGTGGGGCACTTTTCCTTACATCACATAGCCCATGCAATACTTTCCGCATGTAATGTTAAACAGCAAACCAGAAATAAGTTTTACCTGCAAAACCATGGCTAACCAAATGATTTGCTGTTGAATCATTGTAAATACAGAAGGTCGCAATGAGAACTGCAATCTACACTGAATAATAAGTACTGCCAATCATAAATCATTTTTTAAAAAAATTGTTTGATTTTTAATGAATGAATCAGCAGCATTCATGGTTAGAGCAAAGGTAGCTCTCAGTCGCTAGCAAAACATGAACCTGTATAGCAAGTGACTGACAGTTACTGCATCTAAAGGGTTAGAAGTCTGAGTATAGATGAGAGATTGGAAGAATGTGTGTTTGCCAGTGTTCAGAGCATTTGGATAGGAGTGGTAGATAGTAGTAAATGTTATCAACAACAGACCTCAGATACTTGTACTGTACAGTAAAAGTAAATAAATAATTAAAAACCAGACAGCAAGCAACCCCATTGTCAACCGACCCAAGTGCTTAACAGGGTGGGCTGGTTACCATTATACAAGCTTCCCACAGGCTTTTCTAGACCCTGTTGGCTGGAACTGCTGGAGTGGCAACTCCTGCTGACCCTGTTGTCTAGGTATAAAGGACAGGGATCCCTAAGATCCTGACTGTGACTGGATCACTTACAAATAACTTATGGTATAAATTTATTTAAAGGAAATAGCGCAGGGCGCTTATTTATATAATTGCAAATGTACTTATTTTTGATATTGTGTGTATGTTGGTAAAGGAGAAATCTTTATTTCTGAGACCAGGGAAAGAAATTTGTTTGTTTTAACTTTGCTAGAGGAAATGCATTATTTCTGAAGTATATATCTGATACAATAAGCCTTTGTTGAGGAAGTCTTTTGTGTATCTTGGAGTAAGGAAATTACTTGTTTGGGGTTTTGTAATTTTCTTTGGGAATGTGTATTCTGCAACTGGCTGAAGAAAGGATCTATGTTAATCTCATGTTAATTTGACCTTCTGATGTGTGAGGGTTCAGCACCTGACGGCACAGGAAGGTTTAATTAGACTTGCTACTATATTTCCTGCATCTAAAACAAGATGCAGGAAATCACAGCAAGTTTTAGGATATCACAGATAAGTGTAAATATTATTAGCTTTGCATTGCATGTAAATCCATGTTTGGGTAAACAAATTGTATCCCAATTCTAAAAATAGCTCAGACCGCAGGGGGCTGGCTTACCCTGTGATGTTGTGTTCAAATCTGTATAAAAAGCACTGTCTTGTATTGTATTGAAAATTGTTCTTCTTGTTTCATCTGACCTACTCCCTGGTACCTTCAACCAGGTGAGAAAATAATCATCTCTTGCTTCAAAGACCTGCTTGGAAACTTCTCTATCTCTGTGACCTACAGATTAGACCCAAAATCTAATCCATTCCCGACTGTTTCTATGGTTTGGACCCTGCATCCAGTATCACCGTGCTGCCCGCTACCCAGCAGCTCTGGCCAGTGTGATAGGCCATGGGGGATCTATCCACAGCAACCCTGATCCATAGGAAGCAGGGCCGGATTTACCGCTAGGCAACCTAGGCACCTGCCTAGGGCCTAGCGGCTCTCGGGGGGCACAGCTGGGGGGGACAGGAGCAATTTAAAAAAATAATAATAATAATTTGGCCCCTCCCCCGACTCGCGGCACCCCCCCCCCCGTGACTCGTGCGGGGGGGGGTGCCACGAGTCGGGGGGGGAGGGGGGAGGGTGCCGCGAATCCGGGGAGAGGGGGGAGGGTGCCGCGAATCGGGTCCCGGCAGCCTCTTCTCCTCTCAGTGTCTCAGTAATAGAGAGAGGAGGAGAGGCTGCCGGGACCCGACGAGCGATCACGTGACTCTTTTTTTTTTTTTTTTTTTTAATCTGGACTGACCGAGGAGGAGCAGCACGCCACAGAAGAAAGGCAATAGAAAGGTAAGTAAAACAACGGAGGGACAGAGGTGGTGATGGTGAAGGGGCACAGAAGTGGTGATGGTGATGGGCACAGAGGTGGTGATGGGCACAGAGGTGGTGATGGTGAAGGGCACAGAGATGGTGATTGGCACAGAAGTGGTGATGGTGATTGGCACAGAAGTGGTGATGGTGAAGGGCACAGAGGTGGTGATGGTGAAGGGGCACAGAATTGGTGATAGTGATTGGCACAGAGGTGGTGATGGTGATGGGCACAGAGGTGGTGATGGTGAAGGGGCACAGAATTGGTGATGGTGATTGGCACAGAGGTGGTGATGGGCACAGAGGTGGTGATGGCGAAGGGCACAGAGGTGGAGATGGTGAAGGGCACAGAGATGGTGATTGGCACAGAAGTGGTGATGGTGATTGGCACAGAAATGGTGATGGTGAAGGGCACAGAGGTGGTGATGGGCACAGAGGTGGTGATGGTGATTGGCACAGAGGTGGTGATGGTGATGGGCACGGAGGTGATGGTGAAAGGGCACATGTGATATTGTGAAGGGGCAAAAGTGACAATGAAGGGGCACAGTGTGATGATAGAGGGACAAAAGTGACAAGAGCACATACTTGGATTTATGCGTATTATTTTTGCAAACAACTTAAGAAAGTATTTCTGCCCTGACTTCAATATTTATTAAGTTGTTTTGACCCAACTACTTAAAAAAACGGGACTGTTTGGTAATTATTTAGGGGTGCCTTTTTCTGCAGCAGGGTGGCCTTGCTCTTTTCACATGTTAAGTACGCCCCCAAAGATGCAAGCCACGCCCTCACCTCCTTTGGCGGCGTGTCGCCGCGCTTTCATATCTACTTAACTATAGGGGTATATGGTAGGCATGCGGCGGCACATGCTTTCACTTCTACGTAACTATTGGGGTATATGGTAGGCTGCAAAAATATAGTGCTATGGATTGTTTCAGGGAGGGGGCCCAAAAACAGTATCCTGCCTAGGGCCCTATGAGGTCTAAATCCGGCTCTGATAGGAAGAGGTCAGAAGTGCCAGCCCGGGTACACTTGCAGGGTCAGTTACCCAAAAGAAACCCGATACTGGAGGTCGGTAAGGAGTCCAGTGGTGGCAGCATTTGTAAGCAACTCCTACTGTGATTAGAGGGCGCATTTGGGATAAAGAAAGGGAACAGTGGCAAAGTAAGCCCAGCCGGTTCATAGCAACAACAGACAGGGTGGCATAAGCGGTCCATCCTGTCACACTGATCATTATAGCAAAAAAAGGTTTAAAAAAAACAATTTTAAATTATTTTAAATAATTACATTAACGCACAAAATAGCATATTTTTTGCTTGATCCATCACAGTCCAAATGGGGGGGAGAAAATTCCCATAAAATTGAGCCACATGCTCACTACAAATGCCCCCGCTAAATGATCAACGCCAGGATTAACCAGGAGTTTCCGTCACCACCACTCATAAGCATTTTTCCACACTGGCTGCTTGTCGTTGCAGATAATGGGGAGTCTTCCGTAACCCTGACTTTTGTTACTTTCTCAACAATCATTTCTAATGAGTGGGTGGGATTTTTATGTAGATTTTTCAGCAGCTTTTGTAATTTTGTTTGTCTCCCAATTTGGACTATTTTCATTTCTATTTGAACTATGAATGATCAAGAAAGAAAGAAGAATGCATTTTATTTAAAAGTGGTGAATGGGGGTTTGTGGAGTGTTTTATTCAATTAAGCTTAAGGTTAAAATTGTGTGTGTTTATTTTTTGTCACTCTTTCTGTAAAATGGGCAGGGATCTTGTGTCCCCCTGTCCATTATACTCAAATCATTGGGATGCTAATGCTATAACTACTGGAGTCTCATCTTGTTAATTGGAGGAGGAGCAAGCTGCCTGTTTTAAAAAAATAATTTACAGAGGGAACTGTGGATGGGAAGATCTCTGTGAGCTGGTCCAAAAGTAAAGTGGTGTGCAAAGGGTCATGTACCAGTCCACATTGTAAGGAAGCCCTTTCCATTTCCTTACTTCTTTACAATAATCCTGGTCTGCCAAATTAAATTGTGGTTTTCCACTGCACCCCAAAATGAGACTCAGCGGTCTCTTCCATAATTTAATAGGAGCTTCTTTACTCTACCCAAATCCTCGAATCCATCTGTGCAAACTTCTGCTCCTCTGAAATGCAGACATTTTGCTACGCAAAACTATGTACCCTGGCAGAAATCTATAAGGATTTAACAAATGGATGCTCACAGCAGTTCCAACAGTGGGTATCTATAAGCTGCCATTTGGCCCTTTCTAAATGACCTCCAATGTCTTCGGTGGGGGATATTCAGTTCACCGCAATGTGTCTCCGTAACAGTCCAAGGAGACACATCAAGGCGATATTCAGGCTGAAATCTCCATTCAGTTTTACTCTCTGCCCATAGAGGTGCGCAGAAAAATCAGGTGAGATTGCTTGCCATAAGACACTGCAGTATGGGCACCCGGAAATCAAGATGGTGTGCCGCATCGCCTTGAATTGAATCTCCCGCTTAAAGTCTAAGAACAGTACTGCAGTTCACAGATTTCTAAGTTAAAGTTATTTCTCAAAGAAAAATTAGTTATCTCAGGGAGAAAACAAACAACTAGCAGACCATCAAAATTAGGCTGCTGGATGAAAATTCGAAGAATACAATTTTCATTGATAAGTGAAGTTATCATTGATAGACAACCTTAATGAAGTGTCAGAGATTTTCTTATTCATGTGCAACCATCCTTGCTGGGGAAAGTCCATGAAGTGATTGTGGCTGAGCTTATAAAAGGGTATAAAGTGGGTAAAAATTCTAAACATAAGTATTGCTCCTGATGAAAGCTTAATTTTCCACTATGAAATATGCAGCACTTACAATATTAATGTTTAACTGGATATGATCCATTGATAGCCAGAAATTCTATAGTGCCGTAGAAAATGTTGACAGTTTAGAAATGAAAAATATTATTTAAATAATTTAAGTAATAATTAACTAACAACACTATGGGGGGTATTCAATTGTTGCTCCGGGCGCCGCCGGAACGAGCGCGTTAAAACTATTACCGTTTATATGGTAATATTGCGCATAATTACCGTTCATACAGTAATTTACTCGCTCAATTTCAGCTCGCTGCTCAGGGAGCTGTGAGCTGAAATTGAGCGAGTAATTACCGTATAAACGGTAATAGTTTTAACGCGCTCGTTCCGGCGGCGCCCGGAGTAACAATTGAATACCCCTCAATAAGTCACAATCAACAGTAAAAGTACATTTAACTTGGTCTGTTTTTTACAATTCATCTCACTATAAAGGCAACTGCCTTGCAATTAGAGATGCTTGGGCTCGGTTTTCTCAAACTGAACCCACCCGAACTTAGGGGATCCAATTAGGCTCGCAAGCCAGCTCGGTACTTTCGCGCATCCTCGGATCTGAATTGAGGCAAAACATCATTGTTGCATTATCAAATCTCGCAGGTTTTGCATTTCATAAGTACCTCCCTCCCCAGGAGATCCAGCAACATTGCTCACACAGAAACAGGGGTAGCAGTGTTCTTGTCACTCTCCATTCTCCAGCGACATTGCTCAGTACCATTGCTCGCACAGAAATAGGGGCAGCAGTGTTCTTGTCACTCTCCAGTCTCCAGTGCCATTGCTCAGTGCCATTGCCCATACAGAAACAGGAGGGGTAGCAGTGTTCTTGTCACTTGACAAAAATTGACCGGAAATGACTGGAAATTAATGTTATTGAGGTTAATAATAATGTAGAACCAAAAAAAAAGCCAAATTATGTGATTTTAGCAAAAAAAATTAGGGATTTTACAAAAAAAATAGGCACCCAAAACCAAAACACGCGAGAGCGGTTTTGCCAAAACCAAAACATGAAATTAATCCAGATCCAAAACCAAAACACGGGGGTCAGTGAACATCTCTACTTGCAACGGCTAGCCTGTGACTGGTTTTCACTATGGTATTAGGGCAGCATTTCCCAGTCTGTGAAATACTGGGACTGATTGATGACTTGGGGAGGAAACCTGCTGACAATCTTAAAATTATTATTATTTTAATTTAACAGTGCAGCATCCAGTTGGAGATCCATCGGGGAGCAATGGGGCAATTGTCTCCTCTAGCTGCTGAGTGTTGCCTGCGGCCTCCCACTACATGAAAGTAGTCCTTCCTGGCCGCATCTTCTGCCTCTCCAGGCGTAATGAGACACAAGTTAACAGAAAATGGATATAGTGACGTATGCATACACAATGTTAGTAAGAAAATGCTCATTTTAAGCCAAATGTTAATACTGCTGGAAGATGACCACACATACAGGCCAATAGTTGTCACGTTCTGACTGCATTTGTTAACATGCTAGATAGTAATGTGACCAATTTAGATACAATTATTATCAGCCATGATGCTTGTATTCTGTCCACAAGCACTAGGATATTAGGTCATGTACTATTGTATTAGCTGTGATATTACAGTGTGTGTGTGGCCAGCATTATTAGTGACAGTTATAAATATATCTTTACATTAACAATCAGTTATTGTTTTATAATGTTTTGTATTGTTTTATGTGTATTATTTTCATCTGTAATTTAAAAAATAAGAGATGAATTGAGACAAATAACACAATCAATGGAGTGTCGAGTTTTTGCAATCACTCTAACAAACAAATGACTCAGACTGAGAGTAGTATACATCTTCAGACTACCACAAAAGGGTCCATTTTATACATTGGCCACCAAATAAAAGTATGCAGTCTATACTAGCCACCAAATAGGGCATCTTCACTCTATACTAGCCGCCAGAGATATATCTTCACAGTATATTAGCAATCAGCATAGGAGGTCTTCACTATATACTAGCCATCAAAGAAGGGCCTTCACTGTATAAGCACGAGAAAAGGATCTGTTTTACACACTGACCACCAGAAAACGGGTTTTACTAAATTCTAGCAACCAGATAGAAGTCCTCGTTGAATATTAGCCATTACCAATGTGTCTTAACTGTATAATAACCACAAGATATATCTGTATTTTGCTCACTAGCCAACAGAAATGAGTCTGCTTTTTATGCCAGAAAAGTAATATATAAAAAAATATAACATCTGTATTAGTCAACAGACAGTAATATCTTTTTGTATGCTGGATGCTAGAAACTGATCTTTTCTGAATACTAGCTACAGACATATTTACTTAGCATGGGGGTCTACTTTGTATATTAGCGACCAGCAGTGCATTGCATATTATACTAGCTACTAGAATGGACTTTGTTTTTCATAATTGTGGCAAGGTGAGAAACTGCCAAATCTGAAAACAGTTAATCTCCTGAGAGTCTGGAGATAGTCACACCCATTCCACATGGGGGGAGGGGCTATATAAGGGCTCAAATTCAATTTAGTTTTGTGGGGATGGTGGAAGTTTCATACCTCTCCACTGAAAGGGGCCAATATACCCTGGATTCTTTGCATAGCTCTGGTTTTGCTGTTCCCATGTGTTGCTATGTTCTGTTATTGATCCTCACAACAAAGCTCCTGTTTGCCCCCAACTCAAGACGTTGGCTGGTGACTTGATGTTATCCCACTACAGTCATGATCATCACAATTTATTCTACTGTGAAGACTGTTCACAAAGTACCTCTGTTTTGGAGTCTGCTTGCCAAAATGGCCTTTGTTTTTTGTATTTTGATCATAAGAATGGACTCCTCTTGCTTTCCATAGATTGTAAGCTTGTAAACAGGACACTTTTACCTCTCTGTCTGTCTGTATTATGCAGAATTCATCATCATCACCATTTATTCATATAGCACCACTGATTCCGCAGCGCTGTACAGAGAACTCATTCACATCAGTGCCTGCCCCATTAGAGCTTACAGTCTAAAGTCCCTAACAGAGAGAGACTAGGGTCAATTTTGATAGCAGCCAATTAACCTACTAGTATGTTTTTGGAGTGTGGGAGGAAACCGGAGCACCCGGAGGAAACCCACGCAAACACAGGGAGAACATACAAACTCCACACAGATGGTCGGGCCATGGCCATGGTCGGGAATTGAACTCATGACCTCAGCGCTGTGAGGCAGAAGTGCTAACCACTTAGTCACCGTGCTGCCCCAGAATTATATTATTACTGTGTTTGTTCCCACTTGTAAAGCACTACAAAATTGCTGGTGCAGTATAAATAAATATTGACCATGTTGCTATACTGTGCAGTCCATGTACGTGTCCTTTCACTACACATTTGTGCAAGACATTGATAACACACCTACTGCTTATCTATTTACATATCCGCTTGATAAAAAAAATGCCTGAAGACTTGATTTCACTCTGTCACTGTCAGTCCTCCTCTTACAACTCTGTTTACTTTGCAGAAAAAAAAATCCCTAGAAAATAGTTTCCCAAATGTTGGCAGCTATGTGGGGGGTTAAAAATTAGCCTCTGTCTAGAGTGTGTATTTTGTTCCATTAGCATCCACAATCGCTTATCACATTTTACGTAGCTGGCAAATAATTTAAAAACCAAAGTATATTCATTTTGAATACATCATTTGAAATGTGTTCTTAATAATTCCACTTCAGAGGGAAGATGCTTTCAAATTATTATCATTACATGCTGGTGTTAAAATACAGCATGCTGACCGTAGGGAACTGTGGTTACTTTGAATAAAAAATATTTTGAAGCTTAAAGCTTCTCTGAATTGTGCGATTTAACTACCATGTTAGATCTTCTTGTATGCCTTCACAAACTAATTTCTACTTTGCTATTGAAATGTACTAATGTCATTGATCCACAATGCACTCAGCATCTGTAGCCAGAACATTTTGTTTTAAAAAGTGACTAATATTTAAAAACAAAGAAGAATTATTATGAGATATATATGGGATATACTCTGCTTCGTCTACATTGTTTTACAAAATAATCACAAAATATATTCACGCTTTTTAGATGGAAATCTTTAATGATGATAATACTTCTTCTGATCTTTGCCAATATAAGGGGGAGATGTTAATGCAAAACACAGGTGGAATCATTATTGTGCATCTCTTAGTACATACCAACCTGAATGGACGCTTGATTATTGAAAACTTACTTAGAACTCCCATGTGTGTTTTAGTTCTGCCTTCACAATATCAAACAAGTGGGCAAGAACTTGTGCAATTGTTGATATAAGATATATTGTTTTATTTTCTAACCAATCAGAGTAGTTTTAATAAAGGACACACTGGTTATTTGCCTTTGACTTAAAAAGTCTTAAGGAGTCAAGTTTAAACTTCCTAGTAATGGAGTCCGGGTAAGAGGCTCCCCCCAAAGTGATTTTATCTCAAAACCCTATTGTCTTAGTTATATGAGATATCCCTATTTTCAAAGAAGTGAAACTGTTTGCCCCCTTTTCTTTTTTAATATAGAGGGGACAAATTACTTTGGGATTTTTTTTGACATTTGCAAATTATCCCTTGTGTTTTACAGGGAAGCATGAGGGCACATTAATGTGATCTTTGACCTGCACCACTAATGCTTTAAAGTGTCCCAGAAAACCCTGTTTTCTAGTCATGTATCTATCTGTTCATTATAACCTACCAAGACACAAGTTAATGAAGTGTCAGTACATGTCATTGTTAGGACTATCTGCTTTTTCTGCTTTAATTTATTGATTATTTATTTTGTTTTATTTAAATATTTTATTATCCTATATCATGTTATTGAGCATATCTGACAGACTCAATTTACACATCAAATAGAAAAGTGAAATACAAAAGCACTCAGACATACAGTATTGTGGAAATGCTCAGTAGCCAGAACTCATGCAATTCCCTGTGCAGTTAATTCTGCCCATCAGTGCTAAACCAAACTGGTAATTTGCCCTGGGCTGGTTTGGAACTGTGGTTTCTCCATGTCAAAATCCAAACGGGTTAATGAACACATTTAGAAACTATATATGGATGAGATCTCTGACCAGCAGATCATCATTTATTCACAGAGTTGGCGTCTCCGAAGCAGACCCCCGCTGTTTCTCGCCCTGCAGGGGATGCACATGTCATGGCTACCCACCGAAGCAGAAGATGACATCACTTTCACACCAAGAGTGGCTAAAGTAACATTAAACACATCTTGCAGACTATACAGTCTGTGGTAATGATAATGACATACCTATGTTAACTTTCACCTCTTCAACATTTGTCATAGAAACAAAGCATTGGCAAAAGACGTTGTGCAACCTAATCTCCCTGGAGCACCATGTCTTCACAGGTACATTTAACTTACTCCCCAAATGAACACAATTGCCTTGGTCATTGACAGGTATGAAATTGGTTTTTAAAGAGTTATAAGGGCAAGCAAGAATAGTCTGAATATCTTTGTGTCTATTGTATGAGTGTGCATGAAAGTGTGTAATTTTCTACAGGTTTTCTCTTTTCAAATATAATTTCTTTTTATCTCTGAAACAGTCAGTATTTCAGTCACCAACATAATGATTGTTGTGAGCTGTCATTATGATTGCTTCAGTGACTGAAATGTTAAATATTTTGTGATTGTGTCTCTCCTCTGCTCTCTTGGATTGCTGTGCTGGAAAGCACTTAGAGCTTGTAACGTAAGTATAATATATTGTGATGCTGACACCTGACAGATGTCAGACACAACCACTTCTTTCTTGGATAACTGTGTTTTTATTATTCACTTCCAGGAGAAGGCTGACAAATTTTGCCCAGGGGGCAAGACTGGACTCAGAAGCCTATTAAGAACATAGCCCCCAGCCCAGCAAGCCCCTGTTCACATCACAATAACACAGCACTCTTTTAGTCAGGATGACACCAGGAAAACCCTAACTCTGGCTATACACATTCCTCCTGCCTAGTCACCGGCCATCGAGCTGTTATCAGTCGCCCCACCCATAGCAACAAATCAGGCTTTTTTTTCCTCTTCACAAGCACTACATAAGCAATAAATACAATAGCAAAATAATTACACCCATGTGGTGGACCTGTGTGCTATAGGAAAGACTTTGTGGGAATTCAACTGTGTCTGCAGCTTGTACCTGCAGACTCTTTTGGATTTTGCCTATCCCTATGCACTATATATAAAGTCTCAGACCACCATACACAATGCAAAATGTCGACCGGTGTGGTGTAGAGCACACCACTATTTTACTTAGGAGTGACAAATCATGCTTCACCATTTTGCAGTTTAACAGGCATATCTGGGTTTGGCAAATGCCAGGAGAGCGCTTTCTACATAAATACATACTGCCAACTGTAAAATTTGGTGGAATAGGAACAATGGTCTGGGGGTGTTTTTCATTCTTTGGCCTGGCCCCCTTAATTCCAGTGAGGGGAAATATATCTATGGTACACCATACAATGACTTTCTTGAGAATTGTGTGTTTTTAACTTTTTGGCAAGTTTAGGGAATGCCCTTTCCTGAATTAGCTTGGATTTACCTTGGCACAAAGCAAGGTCCATCAAAATATGGTTTCCCGAGTTTGGTAATCAAGAAATCGATTGTCCTGCACAAAGCCCTTACCTCAACTCCTTCGAACACCTTTGGGATAAATTGGAACACCGTGCGTGATTCATAAAGGCACACTTACTGAGCACAACCTGCTACATATTTTGGCTTTGCGCTGTAAGGGATCGCAGCGTTGTCAGCGGCCGACTCTCCTAGGTCTGCTGGTGACGTCCCGGCCGTTGCTACGGCAACCGGGGCGTCACTTCCGGTTTCGGCGTCCCGGTTGGTGGGCAACAACCGGGACGCTCTAGGCTCCCTGTCGCCGCGCCCAGCCAGCTAGCTAACAGGCGGGCGCGCGCGCACAGGTTTTTGTAATGTGTAGCCAATCCTGGCAAACAGATGTATTTGGAGGCACTCTATATTAATTATGTAGTATGCAGCTGAGCACTGCAGTTCTATTGGTCCACTACACTACTCTCATTAGGCTGAACCTGAGCAGACTGTGAGGGCTTCTCCTGATTGGTTGCAAGGACTATTTAAGGCAGTGAGGACTGAACCTCACTGACGGTTATAGCATCCTGTTCCAGTACTGCTGCCTGCTATTTGTTCCTATGTTTGGTGTTTAACCTGAGATTGATTACCCGTGTATGACCTTTGCCTGTTCCTGGACTTTGAACCTGTGCTTCTGACCCTGATCTATTGCTTGAACCTGGATTCTGAACCTCTGCTAGTGACCCTGATCTTACGCCTGTCCCTGGACCCTGAACCTGTGCCTGTGACCCTGATCTTTCTGCCTATACCTGACATACCCTCTGGTGCCCTGCCCAGTGTGCTGACATCTGGCCTGCCGCTACTCCGTGTGTAACCTCCTATACCTGTGCGCTACCGTGTATGCATAAACTCATACTACTCTGAGCATAAGACCTGGGGGCATCTGAGTATCTGTGAGCATAACCAGTCTCTACGGGAAAGGCGGCTGCTAAAGGCGAAGACCTTTTCTATCTGTTCAATCAATTTATGCTGCACTGGTGGCCATAACATTCGCACTCCCAAATTCACCAAGACATGGATCTTAAGATACATGTTAAATTTGGGTATAGGTTTATTGTGCTCTACTATACAAGACACTACCTGATATGTCCGATACCTATGTGGAATATAAATTTGCCAAACGATGCACAGAAAAACCTGTTAATAATAATTACAATAATGATCAAACAATTTAAAAAAATAAAAAACATTTTTTTTAACTCATGAAAAACATTTAGTAGGATGTTCTTAATGTCTACTGAACATTAAGTACATTTTTACAGTTGATTCTGATTGCAAACAAACTTTATAGTATGTATTCAAGACTGTCATCATTAGTACTTGGGACTTAGTGGAGCCCAGTAGATGACGAAAGAGAAAAATAAGCAGAAAATAAGTAACTTTGAGATGGCTGTGTGCACTTGAATTTGACATGCACTTACTGTAAATTGACTATGGCAAAATAGCCTTTCCCTGCCCTGTTCACTCCCCTAAATCATAGGATAAAGTAAGTGTTCTTTGAGTTCGCAAATATAGTGAACAGGGCTGTGTTCACAGATCTCCCAGTTCTGAGCATGCACAGAGTAATTTTTCCCAGCATACGCTCAAAATCGTCAGATACATACCTTGATGAATCAGTCCCACCAACTGCAAGCCAGCTGTGCCTGACCTCACTAATAATCTTGTGGCTGAATGGATAGAGAGCACAGCAAGAGCATGCAGATATTTTAGAAAAACAACAATTAAGTGAATCAAAACTGCGTACTTTGATGTGAAGATATAAGTTGCAATGTTGCTGTGCTTGTAGTTTTCTCACTTTTTGAAGTCAGTAATGTCAGTGTAAGTTCTTTTAAGCAAAGTTATACTGCCAAAAAAGGCCACTTATAGGGTAGAAGGTAAGTTGTTCAAACATGTTAAAAACTCTTAAAAATTCTTAAAAGGTTGTAAAAAGAGCTGATGCAGAGTGACACATAGGGGTAAATGTATCAAGCTGAGAGTTTTTCGGCGGGTTTGAAAACCCAATCAGATTCTTGCTATCATTTATTAAGTACATTCTACAAAATGACAGCTAGAATCTGATTGGTTGCTATAGGCAACATCTCCACTTTTCAAACCCGCTGGAAAACTCTCAGCTTGATACATTTACCCCATAGTGGTAAATGTATGAAAGTCCGATTTGTTCAAGTTGCCAGAAATCGGCGACTTTGCAGCTAAAATTTAAAGGGGCGCTGGCTTGTAAAGGCAAACTTGCCTTTACAAGCCAGCGCCGCTTTAAATTTTAGCTGTAAACTCGTTTTTTCACAGCTTGGACATTTTCGTTTTCAGAATATGAGTGCCGCTTTCATCAGTCACCCTAAAAAAAATAATAATAGGGAACTATAGAAAAAGAAAAATGAAGAACTGAAATATAATCATTTTAATTCTACATTTATTCATTTATCCCATTTCATCAATACTGTCCCTATTAACTTTAAACACTGAAGAGGAATATTTGTACACTAGTTGCAAAATTGCTTTAGCTGGTTCAGTTTAGTTGGATGGAAGGCAAGTTTGAGGTTTTGTCCCATAATTTCAATGCAATTAATATCAGGACTGGGACACTTCAGGACATCTTTGGGTCATCTATTTTCTTCATTATGTCACTCCAATGTTGCTATTGTAGTGTGATTTGGATCATTGTGCTATTAAATGATTTATGCCCTAGTTTGATTATTTTTTTTTTTGCCAGATGGTGGCAAGTTTTACTCCAGGATTTGACTGCATTACCTTGTGTTATCCAATTGGTCTGGTCATGACTAGATTGCCAGTTACTGCTGCAGAAGAGTAACCCCATAACATAATGCTACCATTACTATATTGTTAGGTTCAGCTAGGGTTTTAAACACAGGACCTTTGTGCTTCATGGCATGATCCTTAGCACATGGCTATGTTCTATGTTCTGTATTTACTGCCTCTTCCTTCTAGTATATCCTCCCCACCGGTGAACTCCCAGCAATTTACAGGACTATTTAAGGATTCCTTTAATGCTGGCAATTGCTGGTTCATTTTAAATTTTGTCACTGTGTCTAGCTATGCTGGACACTGGTCTGGTTGTTTTACTGGTCTATTTCCCTGTGCATTCTGTTTTTGCTACTGTGCATACCTTGTGTATCCTAGTTTCCCTGTTCCTGATCTCCTGCCCTGGTTTTGTCACCTCATGTTTGGCCTGCTGGAGTTCTGGCATTTCTTGTGTGATACCAAGTCTTGGGGGTATCCAAGAATCTGAGCACTGATATGAGAGGAATATTAGTTGCTATAGGCACAAGATTTACTGGGATCTCATTTCTACAATAGCCATTTAGGTGATTGGTCCTTCCCCATCCTTCTATCTATCCTGCTGTTGTCTTGCCTGTGTCATTTCTATTTGTCTATTTTGACTTCCGGTCTGCCCAACTACTCATTTAATATGACCTTCAGTGTTAGTTGTACTGCAGAGCTGCCTCTATCTTCTTTCTGGCAGCGGGTTGTTAGTGTAACCAATGATCATATCCAGAAAGAACACAGCTTATTACTGATTGAAAAGCATAGCACAAAGTCTTTAGTAATGGCAGTTTCTGACAGCTGCAATGAATTAAAGATCTTTAGAGACACTGGCTCACTGTTGTCACGGGCACTAGGAGTCTTTACCCAGGTATCACCAGATGATGGACTTACCAGAGCAGTATAGTTGGTAATATGGTACTCTGGTAGCGGGATGACCACGGAACAGGAGACAGCAGATGGTAAGAGAATGCTCGAGAAAAGTCTATGACTAATAGCAGTGGTAATAGGTAGATAACTGTACACGAGGAACTAGATGGACAAGGAAACGTGAGGGTAGTCAGTGGTCTGCGGATAGCAAGTTGTACCACTGCTATAGTGAGGAGGAATGTCCAGGAGTAACGAGGAGGTGGTGAGAGTCAGCGGTCTGCGTATAGCAAGTTGTACCGCTGTCTAGGTGAAGGAATGGAATCCAGGTGAAGGTATCAGGGGAGTCAGTGGTCTGCGTTAGCAAGTTGTACCACTGCTATGTGAGAGGATACTTGAAACTGGTGTCACAGGGAACAGGAGACAGTGGTCTGCATCTAGCAAGTTGTACCACTGCAATATATATGTGAGAAGGAGCACGAGGAGATGAATGCAATGCAGAGTACACACGGGCACACAGAACTTTATCCCACGATGATATGCACAATATAATAATAACTGAGCAGCACTGCACAAATATACAGAGTCACAATAACTATCCAGGCAAATAGGAAACACAGTCAAATGATAGCAATAGTCTCAGTGGATAGGAACTCCGGAGGAGAACAAACTCAGTCCAGCTAGATATGCAATACACAAGCACAGTCAATGAGAAGTATGCATACCGCGGTTCAGGAGAGCAGGCTGTCAGAGAGACGTGCAGGGATACCTGAGCGGCTGAAGGCCGGCAGGAGGAGAGACCACTGGAAGATGGAAGAGATAACCAAGTTGGTGCAGCGCACGGTAGGTAGACCAGCAAGAACAAGGCAATACTCAGGAAGCAGTAGTATATGGAACTGGACACCTGGAGAACATGGGAGAGTTGAGGCGGTCTGATAACCAGTAGCTGAGATAAAAGCAGCGGAGCGCTGACCCGATGAAGACAGGCGAGTTGCAATGAGCAGGAACACTGTAGAAGCACGGAGACAGCGGATAGGAATCAGCTGGCTGCAGACACGATGAACACTGGAGAGTTGAGGTGAGCAGGACTCTGTAGAAGCACGGAGACAGCGGATAGGAATCAGCTGGTTCAGTCACGATGAACACAGGAGAGTTGAAGTGAACAGGATACTGTAGAAGCACGGAGGCAGCGGATAGGAATCAGCTGGTGCAGTCACGATGAACACAGGAGAGTTGAAGTGAACAGGATACTGTAGAAGCACGGAGGCAGCGGATAGGAATCAGCTGGTGCAGTCACGATAAACACAGGAGAGTTGAAGTGAACAGGATACTGTAGAAGCACGGAGGCAGCGGATAGGAATCAGCTGTGCAGTCACGATGAACACAGGAGAGTTGAAGTGAACAGGATACTGTAGAAGCATGGAGGCAGCGGATAGGAATCAGCTGGTGCAGTCACGATGAACACAGGAGAGTTGAAGTGGTCTGGAAACCACAAACGAACAACAGGAATCAGCAGGAGCTGAATACACGAGGAAACACAGGAACACCTTCAGAGGCTCATGGGGAATGAGACTCCAAGATCAGGCAACGAGGTATAGACCACAGGTGCTTTAAATAGGGAGTGTTTCCTGATCAGCCAATTAACTAAAAGCAACAGGTACTGAAGGTTTGAAAGGGCTGCACATGCGCAGACCCTCAGGATGGTGGACGGCCACGGTTCCTAAACACACGAGAAGCGGCACTCACAGTCCGGTGAGTGACAACTGTAGTACTTCACAGAGAATAATACCATTTCAGATAGTTGAAGCAGACAGTACACACACAATGCAATCTTGGTAGTGGAGAGTATCCAATATTCCTGCTCACCTGAATTCAGCAAAACACCAAGCACAACTGAGACGAACCCAGAGCCCCTCAGTGATTTACCAGCAGGCAGAGTGATCTCGAAAGATATTCTTAATAGACAGCAGAAAATAGTTCTGTATATGAGCTCTATGTTCAAGCTGATTATAAAGTAAGCTGTATGCCATAATGCTGAGTTGGAGTAGTAATGTAGATTTAACAAGGTTGTAGAGTCTGAAGTCTTTATATGCTGTATGCTAAGGTTGTAGAATCTGAGTTGAAGCAGAAACCCTTAAGCTAAAGAATCTCAGAGAGCAGAATGTGCAGGAGTTCAGAGTAACTTCTACTACTGGCAAAGATACATAGAACAAAAGGGGTGGGTTAGACTTCAAGGGTCCAATCAGGTCATGAGAGAAGCCACTTTAATTTAATGAGACAGGTGTGCAATGACTCATGCTTACTACAGCTGAAAAGGTCATTTCAGCATACACAGTCAGTGAGTCATGCTCATCAGGGATAAAGAGGAATTCCCAATATCCTAACAGATAGCATTCATTCTGCTGTACCTGCTAATACACACCTTCTCTGCCATGTGTTGTTTCTGGCCTCTGGTTTGATTACCTGGATTGTTCTTGTCTGTTACCTGCATTCACCTTTGGCTAGTTTACCTGGATTTTTCTCTGTTCACTGCCTGTATTGAGCTGTACTTTGTCTTTGGTTCTCTTCTGCCCTCAGGTAGTAGTGCCACTCTAGTCTGCCACCTATTATCTTCTGTGTCTCCTATCTGGTTGCTTTGGCCAGTTATCTATAGCTTACCTAGACCTCTCCTAGAACTCAAGATACTTACTATACTAGTGTCCTATATACCCACACAAAGCCTACGTTACATATCATACTATTACTTTGAGTCAAGGGATCAGCGACTGTTATAACTGAAGACCTCATCAAAACAGTTTTAGAATTGTGTTCTATGTCTGGTGTCCGCCCTAACACTCAGTTATAGTTCTGCATGCTCAGAACATCAGTCAAGAGTTCTACGACTATTCTGTGGTTTACTCCTTTAATGTATTGGTCTAATTATGGCTATTAGCTATAAAACCGTACTGACTAGTCTCGAAACCTACCTATCCTATTCATCTATTCTAATTTCTGCTGAGTGATTCTGTTTCTCATTTTTTTTTTGTTGATCAGCAATCCCTTGCTGATAACTAATCATGATTCATGGTGAGTACAGTGTTACTTGTTTGGCGTGTAATGTTTGAGCCATACATAAACTTTATCTTTTAGATCATAAAGACCACAAGAATTTCTTCAGAATCTTCTAGATGGTGTTTTTTACAGACAAGGATATGTGTATTTTTCAGCCAGGGCTTCTTTCTTATGACCCTTACCAATAAGCCTTTTTTGTGGAATGCTTTGGAGATTGCTGACCTATGTGCATTTTCTACCTACTACATAAAATCCTGGTAGTCACTGCAAAACTAGCTCATAAGAACTCTGCCACAAAGTGGCACTGGTCCCAAAAGTACGCTGTTCTTTTTTTTACATGTAGTTCCTTTTTTTTCTGTTTTGGCAATTTAAATTTAGTGCTTTATGTTGACATTTTGACTGGCGACTTTACAACCTGAACATATTTTACATGTCGACCCTTCCACTGTGTTGACCCAATGAACATGTCAACCATTTAACTGTGTCGACCTAATGAACATGTCAACATTCTGACTGTCTACCTTTTAACTTGGTTTGCATAATGACTGTCGACCTAATGGTGTAGACAATGTGAATATCGAATGTTAACTGTTAATATTGCATACCCAACCCATAATAATACATTGCAATACAGGTAGTGTTTCTAATAGAATTGGTTTAGACACAGATTAGATAAACAAACAATAGCTAAAATCAAACACAAAAAGGCTCATTTACATGTATTAGTCCACAAGCACATTTGCAGAGACATGCCTATTTCCCAGTCCTTGAAATTTCCCCTAGATTTGCGAGTTGCAAATCCACCGAAATTCATTTGATACTATCACATTAGGACTATTATGGTAAACTGGCATTTACATTATTTTCCTAATATACTACTCATTCAAGGATCATTTACTAATCATAAAAATGAAGGGATGAAGAGACATTGGGGCAGCTTTTATTACATACATCACATTTTTATTTTTGAATATTTTGAATATATTGGATGAAATGAGCCTAAACATGAGGTTTCACAGAAAGTGCAACTAGAAGGTGTAAAATGTGACAGAATCTTAAAGTTACTAATTAGATAAACCTGTGCAGAATCCCAATAAAACACAATGAGGCTGCTTGATTTAAATTTAAACAATTTTTGTAACTCTTCAAAACTGTTTGACATAAAAAGAAGAGACGAGGGAGAGAACAAGAGAACAAAAGAGATTAAAAAAAATAAAGAAATTGCTTCTCTTAGTATATTTAAGTGGCAATACCTGCACTGAGGAATTAGATTCCAAAATTCTATCCATAATTAGAATCATATAGCTCAATAAAAAATAGCCTGGGAAGGAGGCACATAATATCATCTTAAATGACAGAATGTG
This sequence comes from Mixophyes fleayi, assembly GCF_038048845.1. NCBI lineage: Eukaryota > Metazoa > Chordata > Amphibia > Anura > Limnodynastidae > Mixophyes > Mixophyes fleayi. The sequence goes on along the minus strand of NC_134408.1, from coordinate 101,521,900 downwards.
CTTATAAGAAACAATGCCTATTTTACAAGCCACCACTCGCTCTGCCTTTCGGCTCTCTGCGTTCCGGTTGCCATAGCAACAGCCAGGACATCTCTTCCCTTTCCTCCGTCCCGCCATCACCAGGGCAATGGCCAGGGTGCTTCAGTAATCAGTGAGGCTTTCCCGCAATCTTTAGTTTGTACCTCGGACCTCCCTGCTTGCTGTCAGCCCTGACTCTTTGCCATGCTTTGAACTCTCTGCCTGCTCCCCGTCTGCCTCTGACTATCCGCTTGTCTCTTGGCTACCGTCTCCCATTCACCAGCTCCAGTATTACATATAAGCTTCCACTACGCAAGAGCTAAAGACCTGGGGGCATCCAAGTACCTGTGAGCTCATAAAACTCTACGGGAAAGATGGCTACTATAGGTGAAGACCTCTGTCTTCAATTCTGCAAGCTTATATCAATAGCCGCGAGCCATAACAGCCTATACTTGGAACAGCTTCAGTACATTGCTCATTTTGCCCAAACAGCAAATCAGTTAATACACAATATAGTTTGTTGTTAACAGAGCTTACCACTAATAGAGCACACATTTTCAAACATCCTTCCTAGCTTTAACTATCAGACCGATTTATCAAAGGGTGAAAATTCCTATTGCTGATTGACCAATAGTATATAAGGGTACTATTATTGACTGATTGATAAATACTCACATATTCTGACTGAGGTGAATATGGTGTATTAAAGTAGCTGTATGTGATTTATTTATTTTTAGTTGTTGAATTTTAATAAATTTGTCTATTTTTATTTGCAAGCTGATTCAAATGAGTGTGCTATGCTGAAGGATGTTTGGTAACTGAATTGATTATCTATCAAAGCAGAAAAATTATCTATGTGGTTTATTTCCCGGTTTGTATTTTAACTTCTAGGAGCAGCAGTCTCTTACCAATCACTGTTTGAGCGCCTTTAATTTATTTTTATTTATTTTTTTTACATTTTTTGCTAATGCCATAATCAACTCTGCTAACAAATTTGGTTGCTTCATCAAAAGGGTGCAGCAATTTGCAAATGTCCTCCATTATTTTACATTGCCTATTAATTTTAACAAGTTTAGGAAGAGTGCTGTAGGATGTGTCCTGCTGTACTTTTCCCCTGTGTCTAATACATCCAGCAGTGACAGTAATAGTTGTGGCTAGTTTTAAATTATCTTGTGAAAAAAATTGTAATTATTATGTAATGAAGACTGAGAATTTTACTGTCATCATTTATAATTGTAATGAAACTCAGAGTAGATGAATTCAAGTGTCAACCTAGTCTAGCACTGGCCGGGCAGAGATGCGGAGTCTAACGAGCTCCCCGTTCTTCACAAAGGACTTCCGCAAGGCAAGATGGGCTTCGCGGCCAGGAACTCACAGGTCGCGGTCCTCTGAACTGCCACTAGGTGTAACACGGCCGTAGCTGGAGATGGGGGTAATCCAAAGTAGGTTGACTGACTGGGAACTGGTACACTGAGGACAGCAAGGCACAGAATTGGTATCTTGGAGGAGCGTCAAACAAGCCATGAACTGGTACACTGATGGTCATAGGAGTGCAGATTCAGGATCCAAAAAGAGTAGACAAACCAGCAAAAGAGCGGTACACAATGGGTTAACATAGGCAGAAGCATTATCCAGGAAGGAATCACAAGGATGGCCAAGGTTAGCCGCAATACAGCATAACAGGCAGTCAGTCTGGGTATGGATACTTGTTGCTCTAACAGTGCTGCAGTATAAGAGTGAGCTTTATATACTGTGCAGATGAATATGCCTCCCAGCCACAATCATGTGACTGCTAAAACCAGGAAGTGCTGATCTCTGCACAGAGATAGAGGAAATCAGTAGCACAGGAGTGTGGAGCAGGAAATTTTGTGACAATCATCAGGTGCAACTTCAGTCCCATAAAGATCACCATGTAAATCATCCATCTTATCACCATCAGCAAGGACAATAATACTAGAAGTACATTTCTATTGTTTAGAACTGCCATCTGGATGGTCTGATCATGAGTTTTTATCCCAAGGCAGACTATAATGTCTTCCCATATGTTGGATCAGGGCCAGCGTTCCAAGATTTGTTCCGTAGGGTCTTGACTGACCCTTTGTGCATATACTTTGCACTTGGTCACTGCCATGTTATCCAAATCACTCAAAAAATATCCAAACTGACAATTTTTATGTTGCAATGTTTCCTGGCCTTCTAGACAATGTATGGCTTTAATTTATTGCATTGGAAGATTTATTATCGTTTTCTTTAAAGATTGGGGATGATAGGGAAATGGCAGCCATGGTCCTGTCTGGTACTGAAATATTGTTTTAACTTGCTGTATTATAAAGTACTCTTTCCCTAGTTTATAACTATTTTTGCAGGGATGAGGTTGTGCAGATCGCTGATGCGATTGTTGGGGCAGGCACATTTTTTTTATGTTACTTTCTGTGTCTGCTGAATGGGAGCTGTATCTAGTTACATCACTGTTTCCTCTTCATTATTACCACATCTTCACAAGCATTTTCTGGAAATTGGTTATCTACTGTTATTTGATTTTATGAAACATTGGCAAAAGAATTTTTTTGCATTGGGTGGCGATGCATCAGTGACATTTTTCTAAGATTGCTACCACTTTTTTTTTTCAAATCTTTATTTTGGTCGGTCAAGTACAAGTACTTGTATAAGTGCTATTGAACAGTCAATGAAAAAATACAGGAAATATGAGGCATGTACCTGTATGCTAAAATAAATGACTATTATTTTAGGGTAAAGGGAATTTTATGAGTGTAGTGGATATGGGTAAAATTAGTAGTGGGGGGAGTTAGACGGTATAGAAAAGGTGTTACTACAGAGATAGCGGGGAGTCTTAATAGTGGGTTTCTTCTTTCCGGGGGTGGGGGTTGCAGGAGTCTAAAGAGGATAAAGCTTTGCTGCCATTGAACAGCCATGGAACCCACACATCATTAAATGTATGGCCACCATGGCTGCTATATGCCAAATTTGTTTTTTAATTGCTGAGAAGGACAGTGAACTCGAGGTCAGACAATTTTTAGATAACAGGCACTTAGCTGCTGAGAGAATGTGTGCAGCTAGCTCAATTGAGAATTTGTTGAGGTCTTGGGGCATATCATAGTAAGAATGGCCTCAAAAAGGTTGTTCAGAGGTCTGAGTACTTCATCCCAAAAAGGAATTATTACAGTGTAAGTCCACCATGTATCTACCATGGTGCCCCTGTTTCCGCAGCTTCTGTAGCAATCAGATGGAACATGTTACTATGCCATTGGAGGGAAAAGGGGATCTGCTATGTTACTATAACATGTGAGGGGGTCTTAATATAATGTGGGTGTGAGGTAGGCTAGTCATTTAATGGTGGAGTGTAGGTAGTGGCTAATTATTTAATGGGTGCTATTTTATTTGTGCGGTGATGGTGGGCTTATTTAATTTATTGGTGGGGCTATTTAATTTAATAGTAAGGTTATTAATGTAAGATGAAGTGATTACAACTTTAACTTAATCCTGGGGTGGTATGGGGACTAATAATTGAATGTGGGATTGTTTAGGAAAAGGAGATTTATTTATTAAATATGAATATAAACTATTTAATGGGAGTGATGGTTGAGGGAAATAGGTATATTTATTAAACGTAAATGCTATTAATTTATTGCCTTGAATGGTCTCTACTGTAATTTGGTTGGGAGGTAGGATATTAATTTAATGGTGGACTGTGGGTCGGCGTTAATTACTTAATGGTGGGTGCTATTAATTTATTTCTTGGTTGATGGTGGAGCTATTTAATTTAATTTGCTGCCATAGGGCAAAATGACTATGCCCGCTTAGGGGATGGGGCTTAGCAATGGGATTTTCCAAGCCCCACCCTCACACGCCCACCGCCCCCTGGCCCTCCCAGAACCCAAAACAAAAAAGTAGGCAAGCATGCATGTGACATTTATTAATGCTTGCTGATAGGCTTCTTTAAGTTTCATACACAGGGATTGTATTGAATCTGAAAGTTTAATGATTTGCTAAAGTTTTGATGAATTGGGAATGATCTATTCCTTCTATTGTTAGGTGACAAAATCTACTGTCAAAACCAGGTGTTATGTTAGCATTAGGAATTCAATTTCCAGACTGTTGTGTAACAAGTATATCATTTAAAGTACAGTTATGCTGGCATTTAAACGGAATCTGATAAAGTCACTGTCCAATAAATACATCAAGGAACCCCATAGAATCTATGAAAGAACCCTTTGTAAATTTTTACGTAAAATTCAGTTGCACTGTAGCAGAATTTAAAGTAGGCGAGGGGCTATACATATTTTCTCTTATTTCACAAAATGATAGAATGTCATAGAGTAGAATAGGAAATAATGAGCTAAATTTTGTCAGCGATCCCATTATTGGCTATGAAGTAGAGCAGGTTTTTACTTGCAGCAGTTTGTTTTATGGAAATTTATTTAGAATATTCAAATAAAAAACAGTAAGTTCGCTCATCTGCACTTGTTGATTAACATGCCCTTTGTTACAATTAAATGCATCTTACTAACTTTTAATAACAGCTGTGTACTTACAGTTAATGACATACAGCTATCTATCTAATAGGTTTGATGTACACATACAGTATCTTTGCAAAAATAAGGCAACATACAACATATAAGTTTATTCAGTACATAAATACAGTAATAAAAATAGGCAAAAATATAAAAAAATTAATCTTTTAAATGCATGTTTTTATTATTAATACTTAAACAAACCAGATTGTGGCTTAAAGTCAGGAACGTTGCCATGGTGATGATGATCTGGTGGATCTAGTAAATTTCCTCCCCTTTACACTAGAGTGGGCCATCCTGGGAATAATTCCACAGGATCAAAGAATCTCAAAAGGTGAGTGGAAATTCCTATTCACACTCAGTGCAACAGCCAGGAAAACTATTTTGTAGGCAGGAATCCGTGTGTTTAAGAGAGTTGTTGCATGTATTTATAATGGACTGGCTGTAGTGCACACTTGCAAAGGAGACCAGAGTTAAACATTCTTTCGAGATTTAGCGGGACACTCCCCACAGGTACTAAATCTCAGATCCATAGGTGCCTCTCTTCCAATCATTGTATAAATTAAGCATAATAGGCAATTATCCACTCATACACCTGTACTGCGGTGGGCTGAGGTGTGGGGAATCAGCATTATATCATATTTACGCAAATTCTTAATATTTTGCTATTCAATTGTTATCACAAAAATTTAAACCTGGATATGTTTCAGATTTTATTATCCATCTTTATTTCTAAAGTATATTTTTGACAGTGTAATTAGAATATTTTGTTATATATGTTTCCTATATATTATTGTATACTTAAACAGCATACCATTGACATAAGACACAATTGTGTACTAATCCTTACACTTATTGACTACATTGTATGTAAATTGTTGCTTTGTTTCAGAAGCAATACAAATATTAAAACAAATACTAGAAGCAGAGAAGGATTAACTGTTTTTCATAATGCAGCAACACAAAGTAAAATAAAAATCTAAGAGCAGTGTTGGAGACAGTCTAGACTAGTATATTTTCAAACTCATTTGATACATGTTCCCTGAAATCTCCTGCTGACAAATAGATGTAAAACAACTTTTAAGGGCCTGTTTGCAAGCATGTCTCCTTTTGTTGCATTCTGAATAGATCACATATAGATGAAAACAGGAGTTACAAAGAATGCTTAGAGATCATTTATTCATTTGGCATGATTGATATCTGTTTACAAACCATCAATAGCAAGCGGACCTCCCACTGAACATACTTAAACTTCTTCTATTCTAGACCACACTACATCTCTTTTTCTGTCTTCTGTTAATGGCTGTGTAAACAGAATGGGCTTGATTCATTAAGGAGTGTAAATGGCAATAAGTTGCGTATAATGAACACAATAACTCTGCGCATGCCCAGAACTGGAACATACGCTACAGAACACAGAAGCTTTTAATTAATCTTGGAGCGCAAAGGACACTTATGACAGCTTACTATTTCAGAGGCGGAATGTGGATTTTCAGCTGTATATCTTGCACCAGCTACAGGTCTGGTGTAAGTTCCAATTACTAGTGATGACAGCTGTGTATGCACGCTAGAACGTGTGTGCAATGAGGAGCAGCTGCAAAAATATATTTTATGTACAGTAGACATTAAGTATATCCTAATAAATGTATTTTATGGCGCAAAAATACATTTTAATTATTTAATGTTTTTTCAGTAATTTATGAACAGGTACATTTGTGACTTCATATTCAACATATGTTTTGGATGTATCCTGTAGTGTCTTGTCTCATAGAGCAGAGCTGACCTAAACCTATATTCATCAACAGATGTATGTTTAGATCCACTCCTTGTTGATTTCGGACGCGAGTATAACCAATATATGTGAGTTTTAAAAAAACACACATTAAGTTAGTTTTGCATTTGTTAATGAATCAGGTCCAATCTATATAATGACACAGAATTCAATGATCCCTAGGAATCCTTCATTTTTTCTCCAGTTGTCTCCTTTAAGAGTGCATTAAAGGACTAATATAGAAAGTGCTAGTGTGAAAAAGCCATTGAAAATGTCTTTATACTTTTGCACTGGAGACTTGAGCCAAGATGTAGCAAGTGAACTACAAAAGATATCTGTCTTGGTTCTTCCCTGTTCAAAACAATAGAACTTGCAACAACTTTTTCTATTTTTCTTTCACTTTCTTAAATAACTTTATTAATGTTTGTTATGTGCACTAATAAATGCTTATATTTCCATGAGAAAGCAATAATAAAGTGATAACAATCATTTTTAAAATGATTTACTTACTACAGTAGCAATCCCATGAAAAAAATTAATTTCCTTTGTTTGTTTCTTCAGGCTGCTTCTAGTGATTTATAATTCTGCGCAGTGTCATGGATTACCATGGCAACCACAGTCACATTATGTGGTGAGCAGCGATATTTTGGAATGTCCCTATGAGCTCTTTACTGTAAAATCCTCCTCATTTAACAGCAACAATGCAAACTAGATTGAATAGTTTCCACACATATTAAATGCACATACACTTTCAGCAAAAATACACTCTATGTTATAGTGTACAATTTCCCTTTAAACTGCAAATAAGTGCAAACTGATGGAAATGAAGAAATTATTTAACATTATTAATATTAATTATAGAAAATGCAAAGTAAACTATTATCAATACTTATGTGGAATGAACTGAATTTGTAACTGCACTTCTTTAGTTATATTAGACCTAGTGAGTCATGCTTACAATTGCACACCTGGAATGATACAGTAGACCACAAATAGTAAGTGATCTACTTGTCTGAATAGTTATGTGATGAGGTAATGCCTATGAGGTTGTTGGAAGGAAAAATGTAAGTATATTGGAAAGAAAGTCAATGCTTTCAGTATAGACCAGCTGAAATAAAAAGCCAGTGTTTTTTTTCCCTATACAAACATTCACCTTTTGTTGTATGATGGCTTTATTATTCCTGATATAAA